>NW_006922045.1:130950-138480 GCF_000298275.1 Orycteropus afer afer | reverse complement strand
AGTTAATCCCTCGGACTAATTGTTTCCGTGTGTCTTTGACTTTCTTCACTCTGCTTTGCTTTGGACGGGGAGAGACCAATAGTTGCACCCTACATGGCCACTGGCTTTAAGGACCGCACCCACTGCTCACCCCAGTAGAATGTGGAACACTGTCCTTGTAAACTAGGTTAAGCTGATTGAGTTAGCTGTCCCCGGAGACTGTGGTCCTAACCACCTAAGCCCAGTGACTCATTACCTCAAAGTGTTTGTTTATGGCTAAGAAGTTTTCATTAATTTGCCCCCTATTTGCTCTACAAGGTGCATGGAGAGACTTACAACACATACAAATACACATGCAGAAATGTCCTCTGTCAAGCCTATATAGGCTCATAGGGCAGTCCCATTCACCTACCCACACCTGCTCAGCTTGCATGTCTGCTTGGGCATCCACTGGGAGATTACTACTTCTTATTACCGATATTGCAGGGTTGTGTATTTAACAGTATTTATCTCTGTTGTCTGTAACTCTTGTGCACCTCTCCAGGTCTTCCTTTGCGTTAGTGATTTTGTTCTGACTGTACCCTCGTTGTATCTTGTTCTAGGCTGTAATCATCATGGGAACAGACTGCCAGGTTCTTTTCTTCTGCGGAGCCACTGGGTGGGTTGGAACCAACCTTTAGGTTTGCAGTGAATGTCTCACCATTGCACCATCAGGGCTCCTGAAATGTGGGTGGAGCAGTGCCATCAAGTGGGGTCTGTGGTAAGTACAGGTGTCCCATCACAGCAAATGTTCTGCCAGGACACGCTGGCTCCTTTGCCACACAGAAACCAGGGCTTTGAATTGATTCTGCCTGGTTCAGTTATGGCTGATAAAATGACCCAGAACAGCCCAGATTTGTAACATGCAGGTGCACCAGAAAAACACCTGGAATAGGAAAACCCCCAAGCTGACACCTTGCTAGAATCTTAATCTCCTACTTAGAAAACAAGGACAACATGTGCATTGCATAGCAACCAAATCTCTTGACCAGCACAGTGGGAAACAACGGTGTCCTACTCAAAGATGGTGACCGACTGTGCCGCTTGGAATGCGTTTCACTCTTCACGGTCCTGGCAATAATGCAGTCTCCTGAAAGAGCACCTAAAAGAGCTCACTAAGCCTCTTCCAAGTCCCCCAGCCCTGGGATCTGACTCGTTATTTCTCTTGTTCCTGTTATCATTCTGGTACAGCCACATTTTACAAATTCAGGTCTGTTCTGATGTCACGGCATCAGCCATGACTGAACTAGTTCAAACCGGTTCAAAGCTCTGCCTCAAACCTCTTATATGCTTGGGTGTTTGGGAGTGAAGGGCTATGTAAGCAAGCACTTCTACCCCTTTTGGGATGTGAACCCACAAACAGCAGCTGTGATTATCTGAATGCTGAAGGGGAACTGATTCCACTTAATTAATCGACAAAGATATTTGCTGCAAAAGGAAAGATGCCCGAGATTAGCCAGGAGAGGAAACCAGAAGACGTCGTTCTGAACCTCTTTGGTCTGAAACCACAGGTAAAGCTGCATGTCCCATTCACCCAAGTAGTTTACGGTACACAATCCAGGCACAGACTACATGTAAATGACACTGTTAACCAGGTAGGATTGTGTGGCGATCATGAGGATTTTCATAAAGGTCCAGGTTTCCTTACTCCATACTTCAAAATGAAGTCTTCCTGGGGGGATCTGGAGAAAAATGAAGATGGTTTGTTAAACTGATGGATATTGTGAAAGAGAGAGGGGAGTCCCTCACTGTTGAGACACTCCATGGACAAAACATCTTACAGAAAGATCTGTATTCGTGCCAGTCTTCGAGGTGGGATCATCACATCAAATAGAAGATGCCCAGTGAAACTGCAGTTTCAGAAACACATCATTGTTTACCTAAAATTCAATTTATTGAATTGTTTTGTTCATACATCTGACAACCTTATTTACAGGTCACTGAGTCTAACGGGTGGCTCTGCTGATAAAAGGTCACATCACAGAAAGAGTCAGTACCATGCAAATGTGTTGCAGCAAGTTCCAAAACCACCACGTATTGCGAAACAACACAGAGGCAAACATGACATGTCCTGGGTGGAGTGAGGGCACCTGTGAGGCACTGAGAGAAGGGACTGCTGGGGTCACCTGGCCACCCACTGCTCTCTTAGCAGAAGCATTTCATGATGAAGTTGAGGGGGCTTCTTAGTGGTGTAAGGGGTATGGCAGGTGTTTTCTTTTTATCCCCTGACTGTATGCTCTAACTCCCGTCTTTCAGTTAGCTGCCAAGTGCATTGACCATTTGCCTCACCCACCCTCCATAATCCCACTGCCACTGAGTCAATTCTGACTCACATTGCCCCTAGAGGACAGAATGGAACTGGCCTTTAAGGTTTCCAAGGCTGTAATTGCATGAAAGTGAAGCCCAAACCAAACCCACTGTGGTAGAGTCGATTCCAACTCACAGTGACCCTAGAGGACAGGCTAGAACTGTCCCATAGAGTTCCCAAGGCTGTCAATCTTTTGGTGAGCAACCAAACACCCTAACTGCTGTGTCACTAGAGCTCCTTAATCAGGGCATCCCATGTCCTTATTTCGAGGTTGCTGTTGTTAGGAGCTGTGGAGTTGATTCCAGCTCACAGTGACCCTGTGTGATAGAGTTGAACTGTACCATAGGGTTTACTTGGCTGTAACTTTCATGGGAACAGACCACCAGGTCTTTTATCCTGCAGAGCCACTGGGTGGGTTTGACCACCAACCTTTGGGTCAGCAGCCAGGGGCTGAACCATTGCCCCACAGGGCTCCCTTATTTGGAGGTAAGCTGCCGGAACTCACAGTCCAAGCCTGTCACTGCTGATGTTTAAGTCCATTTTATTAACCAGTTTCTGCTTCAGGAAACTGCTGAACAAACATCTGAAGTGGCTGGACTCCTCGCCATGGAATCCCCAGTATCTGTTCAGGGATCCAGCAATCATTGAACTTAAACCTTGCCCCTCCCTCACACCTACTCTGCAAGCAAGAGGCAGGCTCCCTCTGGCCACATTCTCTACAGCCTATTTAACGTAAATGTCGGCCACAACCCTGGACACAGCAGAAAGTGGCCCGACCCAGCCCCTCAGAGCCCTCCCGCCCCCACTCTTGGGAAACCTGCGCCAGACAATATCTCACTGCTGTTAGCTACCATGGGGCCAGCCCCCAACTCGTGGGGACCCTGTGCACAGGATCAAACACCGTGATCCACAGGGTCTTCACTCCAGCCCCACTGAAACCTCCAGCATCATGGGAACATGGAAGCCTCCATTGACAGGCAGCTGATGGTTGTACATGGGGTGCATTGGCCAGGAATGGAACCCAGGTCTCCCCCACGGAAGGCGAGCATCCTACCACTGCCCCACCGCTGTCTCACATCTCACTCACTGCCATCGAATCGGATCTGACTCATAGCTACCCCTCCTTGGTTTTCTCAGGTGGTATCACTATGGAAGTAGATTGCCTAATCTTCCTTCCGAGGAGTGGCTGGTGGGTTTGAACCACCAGTCTTCTGGTAAGCAGTCAAGTGCCTTTGGCACTACGCCTCTGTAGGCTAAAACAGTCTCAGTTGAGTCACAGTAAGGCAAGGGAAGAATGGAAATGAACTATCTAAAGACTGGCAGCTTGCTTTATCAATCTAATGAAGGAAACAAGAAGTCAGGGTTCAAGCAGCATGCCCGTGAGAGAAGGTTCAGCGGATGCCCGGCTCTGTGTCCCTCACACAGGAAACCACAGGAAGGGCTGCAGCTGAGTCTGTTAGTGTGCATGCAATTTATCACGAAGGCCATATTGACAGGGCTGGGCTTCTTTGGCCCCATCCAATCCATAAGGAGGTAATCTTCTGGCCCTGGCAGCTGTTAAATTACTCTTGATCTCCACTCCCCCATCCAGCTGTGACCGCCCCATGTGTGAAGGACAAGCTCCTGGTACTGCCCTGAATAGAACTGGGTCCTGGCAATGCAGCGGAGATCAAGACAACCTGCTCAGCCGACATGGCCCATTAGAGAGGCGCCATCTCCCATCGCCTCTGTGCAAATTGCTCACAAGGAACAGAGCTGGTAGGCCAGACTCACGCCTGGCGCCCCATCTGCCTCGGGACGTGGACACAGAGAGGACAGCATGAGCCTCAAACGGGAGTGAGAATGGGGGGGGGGCCGACACACTCAGGTGCTCACTTAGCTAACGGTCTCGTGAGAAGAGTGTGCAGGTCCAGCATGGCGCCTTCTTCCCGTTGAGAGCGCTGCACTGGCAAAGCCTTTGCTCCCCGGAGTCAAGCTCAGTTTTAGGGAAGAAGGAGTACAAGGTGGAGTCAGAACATTGAGAAGGGATGTGGAGCATCAAATGCACTTCGGTGACAATTCCTGTAACCTTGGAACAGTCAGCAAATCCCCATACCCCATGCGCCATATTGCAGCAGGGCCTTGGGTTAATACGCAATGCAGTTAGCGACACACCCTCCCTGGGAGGTGGCGAGGGAGGCATCCATCATGTCTGCTCTTCCAGCTGGCTCCAAGGACAGCATCTCTGGGAGAGCTGGAAGCCAACTACCTAGGGTCCATTACACCATGCCCCATGGAGAGGTAGCAGCTGCTGTGCTGGGCGGGGCGGGGCGGCCAAGGGGAAGGTGGGGGCTCCCGGTACCAGGAGGAGGATCAGGGCACACGGAGCCTTTCTGAGTTTCAATACGAAATAGCCCGGCTGAGCAACCCAGAGCTTAAACACTCAGTCCGGGAGAAGTGAGGGGTGGAGGGGGACAGCAAACCACTCAGGCAGATTCAGGACATCCGCGCCGAGTGTCAGAGCAGCCCAGATCCTGAGCTCACTTTGAAAATAGTAAACTTACAGGATAAAAATGAAGGCAAACAATACAGAAGAGCACACAACAAAAAGAAGCAGTGACTTCACCTCTTTTCTCTAAAGATTCTTACTGCCAAGTCCATTCTGACTCACAGCGCCCCTAGAGGTCAGAGCAGAACTGCCTCACAGGGTTTCCAAGCCAGCATAGTGCCTAAGGATTTGACTGCTAACCAGAAGGTTGGATGATCAAACCCACCAGCCACTCCATGGAAGGAAGACTGGACAATCTACTTCCATAAAGATTTACAGCTTTGGAAACCCCACGGGGGTTTCTATGAGTCAGAATCAACTCATTGGCAGTGGGTTTGGTTTGGAATCTTTACAGAAGCAGCCTGCCTATCTTTCTCCTTCAGAGCAATTGCAGGGTCCGAACTGCTGACCTTTCTGTTAGTAGCCGAGTGTGTAACCACCATGCCAACAGAGCTTCTAAAGGTAACAGTTAATATGCTCTAAACATGCTCCAAAAGCAGCACAGTGCCTAAGGCATCCAACTGCTAACCAGAAGGTTGGTGGTTCAAACCTACCAGCCACTCTGTGGAAGCAAGACTGTGCAATCTACTGTGATAAAGATTTACCACCTCGGAAACCCAATGGGGGTTGCTAAGAGTGGGAGGGATTCCCATTCCCTAAACATAATGTTGTTGTTGTTGTTATGTGCCATCGAGTCGGCCCCGACTCCTAGCGACCCCTCCTTGGGTTTCCAAGGCACTATCACTACGGAAGTAGGAT
Organism: Orycteropus afer afer; assembly: GCF_000298275.1. NCBI lineage: Eukaryota > Metazoa > Chordata > Mammalia > Tubulidentata > Orycteropodidae > Orycteropus > Orycteropus afer. The sequence goes on along the minus strand of NW_006922045.1, from coordinate 132,868 downwards.
TGCCCAACCTTCCTTCCAAGGAGTGGCTGGTGGGTTTGAACCGCCAGCCTCCTGGTTAGCAGTCAAGTGCCTTAGCCACTATGCTACCAGAGCTCCTCTAAACATAATAGTTCACGCTTTCTTGGAGTTTCTGTCTGATTTTTCATATTGTTCAAGTGAACGCAGTGCTTTACATTTTATGCCTAAGACCATAGCCTAAAAAACATTCTGCAATTTTTTTGTTGTTGTTGTTGGCTTAATATTTCTTGAACATTGTTTTAGATGTATGGCTATGTAAACACTGTATCAGTAAACATAAATTTGCCTACTTAGTTTGTGTTAATAAGTACACTGGATCCCATTGATGGATAGAGCTATCATCCATTTAACCAAGTCTCCTAATGGTGGGCATGTCATGGTTTCTTGGCTTTTGTTCTTACAAATAAGCCTACCATAACATATCTTTCCTCAGATGCCCTGGACTATGTGAGCAAGCACACATGTAGGATATTTTCCTGGCCTCGGAATTGCCAGATCAAAAGCCATATGAATTCTAAATGCGGCTACGTTTGCCACAATGAGCCTCCAAACGGGCCATATTCATTCCTACCCTTAATGATGATGGATTACATTCTCAAAGGGCGGCCTGTCTTTCAGCTAATGCAGAGGGCTGTATGCAATGGAGAATGAGGTCACTGAGAAAATTCACAGCCCAACACGTTATAACTAAGAACACCTTCCTCAATGCCAGAATTAAAGTTTCCACCAGCCCAGCTCTAAACAGAAGTAACCCAACACAAAATGTGCCGTTGTGTAGGCTGACGGGGTGGGCAGGGCCATGGAAAGTGGTCCCGCGGTTGAAGCTCAGATGGGTTTGTCCCATGGGCTCCTGTGGAGAGCCTATGCCTGATGCCTGGGGTCTCTCTGTTGGTCACTGGCTGGGTGACTGGATGATGTTATGGCAGTCAGCCAATCAAGGGGCTTGTTTAATGGGAGAACAATGATGTATACAGAATATGCAGAGAGCATCTCAAACACTTCTGAGCTGCCAGGCTTCTAGTTCTGGGAGATGCTATCACCATCGACAAGTTCTACAAGCTCAAGTTTGGAATCAAACAGGAGAGAGTTCCTATGGGAAGAGTCCTCACATACACATGAATGAAACCACAGAGGATTTCTTTTTTCATTTTCTTAACTTTGTTTGTTTCCAGAAAGGTAGGGACTGCTCTAACATAGAATTATATGACGAAATATAATACGAAATAAAAACTCATGCCTACTTTTGCATCAGAAGACTCTCTCCTCCTAATTAACTAGAAACGTCACTGATTGGGGGCTGTCAAGCTGATATTCCATCCCCAAAGCCTCTAGCAAACCGGAAAATTGTGAGGAAAGGCAAACAGTGGTTACTATACTCACAGACCCATCAAGACGCCCATTAATTTCTCCAAGCCTTCCAAGAGCTGAATGCAAATGCTTTCTCCCGCTGCTCCACCTGGTGGACAAAGTGAGCAACCGCATCTCCCAAGCCTCCCCGGAGGCAAAGCCCCAGCCAGCAGCCGGGCGAGATCTTGAACAGTGTAATCATTAATGACACCATTAGTTTGAACGTTTGTAAACAGTTAATGAAACACTGACAAGCTCAGGGTGAAGTAAAACTTATATGAAGATGTGGCTGCATTTCCTTCGCAGAGAAGAAAAACAACCATACTGGCTTCAGCTCGTGTGGTAACCAAAGTTCCCCCAAAGGCTCCAGCCAGAACGTCATCTGAAAGTGAGTAGTGGGAGTTGGCATGGTAACTGGGATACTGAGGCAGGCCTTGCTCTTAGTTATCTGTGATCCCATTCATTTAAAACTCAGACGGCATCACCCCAAGCAAGCAAGGATAATGCTAACTAAACGTTGTTTCTTTGCTATTCATAAGGTTTTCCCTGGCCA
>NW_006922045.1:129448-130850 GCF_000298275.1 Orycteropus afer afer | reverse complement strand
AGGGGTCACAGTTAAGCACTCCACTGCTAACTGAACGGTTGGCAGTTTGAACCCCCCCCCCAGTGGCTTGACAGAAGGAAAGCCCAGTAATTTGCTCCCGTAGACTGTTGGCGTTGTTAGCGCCGTCGAGTCACTTGTGACTCATAGCGATCCTGGGTGCAGCAGAACGAGACAGCGGCTGTTCCTGCGCCGTCCTCACAACTGTGTCCTTGAGTCCATTGTTGCAAAAGATGAAAGATTACAAAAGAGGTGAAGATGACAGCCCAAACCCTGTGGAGCAGTTCTACTCTGTCCCAGGGAGTCACTATAAGTTGGAATCCGCTCAGTGACACCCACCACAGCGGAGGGGAGTAGGGGAAGAAGAATGCTCAGGGGCTGAGCTACTAACGTTCTCATAAGCAGACGACGGAGCCGCCCCAAGGCCTCATGGGGCCCAATCTATCCAGTGGACTAGGAAATGTCAGGAAGCCACAACCTATAAAAGCTGCACACAGTGCCTCCACCAGGCACAGGGAGTCCACCGGGGACAGTGACTTCATTGGGGATAGTGAGTCCATTGGGCTTGGTGACTCTATCAGGAACAGTGACTCCACCAGGCACCATGAATCCCTCGGGGACTCTGAGTCCCTCAGACACAGTGAGTCCATTGGGGACAGTGACTCCACCAGGCACCATGAGTCCCTTGGGGACATTGAGTCCCTCAGGCACAGTGAGTCCATTGGGGACAGTGACTCCACCAGGCACCATGAGTCCATCAGGCACAATGACTAAAGCCTCCTCAGAACTCTGTCTGGGGGAAGGCCCGGGCTGAGGACATTTGCCAGAGCAAACAGCTTCTGATGAGAATTCCTGTGGCTAGTGCGGGGGTAGTTGGAAAATGTGGCCTTGGTGACAGAAATAATGCTAGAACTTGCATGGTAGAATTTTGCAAGACCAACAACTTGTTCGTTGCAAACACTTTTTTTCAACAACACAAACGGTGGCTGTACACATAGACTTCACCAGATGGAACACACGGGAATCAGATTGACTACATCTGTGGCAAGAGGCGGTAGAAAAGCTCAGTATCTTCAGCCATAAGAAGGCCAGGAGCTGATTGTGGAACAGACCATCAACTGCTCATATGCAAGTTCAACTTGAAGTTAAAGACAATTAAAACAAGTCCAAGAAAGCCAAAATATGATCTAGAATACATCCCTCCTGAATTTAGAGACCATCTAAAGAACAGATTTGATGCATTGAACACCAATGACCAGAAACCAGATGAATTGTGCAAGGATATCAAGAGCATCATCCATGAAGAAAGCAAGAGGTCACTAAAAAGACAACAAAAGAAGAGAAGACCAAAATGGATGACAGAAGAGACTCTGAAACTTGCCCTTGAGCAGAGAGTAGTTAAAGC
>NW_006922045.1:119811-124409 GCF_000298275.1 Orycteropus afer afer | reverse complement strand
GGAGGGTCGACGAAAGAGGGGGAGGCCTTCAACGAGATGGATTGATACGGTGGCTGCAATGATGAGCTCAAGTATAGCAGGGATTGTGGGGCTGGCGCAGGATTGGGCAGTGTTTCGTTCTGCTGTGCATGGGGTCGCTATGAGTCAGAAACGACTCGACGGCACTTAACAACAACAACAACAAAACGTTGTTTATTCCGTAACACCCTTGCTCAGGCCAGCCCTACAAATGTCAAAGACTCCATACTCTGGTTTCTGGTGTGATTCTCCTTGCTGCCATTCCCCAGCCATTGCAGTAGATGACGAAACAAAGGCTTTGGTAAACCTGAGCCACATGGAAGAAGCAACAGGCTTCCTTCCCTGGAAATCACTGCCAGAGTGCATCACAGGTCAGATGCCAGCACACTAGCAGTCAGCCATCCCCGCAGGGGGCTAACGGTGCTCAGGGCTGGCACTTTAAGCAAATGCTTGATTCCTGCCTGGGGGGAACTCAGGCCAGATTCACAAATCACACTTCATGGGAAGATGTCCCACCTCCTGCACCAAACCTCCACTCTCCTTCCAAGGCAACCTCCTCATGGATACAGACAGGAATGCGCCTGTGAGGTGTGAGTTTCAACAGGTGCCTGGAATCACCCCAAACCAACACAATGAGAGCGGACCAAAAGTAATTCCAGATAAAAAACAAATGGAAAATAGCTTCCACAGCTTGTTTTCTGGCACAGATGGATCATAGCATCAGTAACACAGTCACACTCACTCAGAATCCATCCTGACAGATTGAGTTCCTTTCCCAAAAGAACCTGGTTACAAGTGAAAGGTGCTGAGATGTGAACCTGCTGCATTGTGCTGCTGTGGTGGGGTGCTGTCCCGTCAGTCCTGACTCGCAGTGCCCCCCTTCCTGGTCATTCTTGCTGTTTGAACCCATCGTGGCAGCCACTGTCAATCCATTTCCTTGAGGCTCTTCTTTTTCGCTGACCCTCTAGTTTACCAAGCAGGATGTCCTTCTCCAGGGATCGATCCCTCCTGATATCATGTCCAAAGTAAGTGAGATGATGCCTCGTCATCCTGGCTTCTCAGGAGCATTCTGGCTGTCCTTCCAAGACAAATGTGTTTGTTCCTCTGGCAGTCCGTGGTATGTACAACATTCTTCGCTAACACCTCATTCAAAGGCATCAGTTATAGTTGGGTCTTACTTAATGTCTAGTTTTCACATGCTTACGAGGTAAATGAAAACACCATGGCTTGGTTCACGTGCACCTTTTTCCTCAAGGTGACATCTTTGTTTTTTAACACTTTAAAGAGGTCTTTTGCAGCAGACTTGCTCAAAGCAATACATCGTTTGATATCTTGACTGTTGCTTCAACCATGCTGCTTCCACGGGTTATTGACTGTGGATCCAAGTAAAATGAAATCCTTGACAACTTCAATCTTTTCTCCATTTAGCACAATGTTCCTTATTGGTCTAGTTGTGAGGATTTTTGCTTTCTTTATGGGGTGTAATTCATACTGAAGGCTGTGGTTTTGATTTTCATCACAAAGAGGCTCAAGGCTTCTTTACTTTTAACAAGCAAGGGTGTGTCAGTTGTATGTTGCAGGTTGTCAATGAGTCTTCCTCCAATCCTGATGCTGTGTTCTTCTTCATATAGTCCAGCTTCTCGGATTATTTGCTCAGCATACAGATTGAGTAAGTATGGTGAAAGGTTATGACCCTGACACACACCTTTCCTGATTTTAAACCATGTAGTATCCCCTTGTTCTTCCTTACAACAGCCTCTGGTCTATGTACAGGTTCCTCAGGACCACAATTAAGTGTTCTGGAATTCCCATTCTTCTCAATGTTCTCCATAATTTGTTATGATCCACACAGTTGAATGCCTTTGCATAGTCAATAAAACATAGGTATACATCTTTGTGGTGTTCTCCACTTTCAGCTAAGATCTAACTGACATCAGCAATGATATCCCTCATTCCATGTCCTCTTCTGAATCTGCCTGGAATTCCTGGAAGTTCCCTGTTGAAGTAGTGCTGCAATCGTTTTCGACGTAGGTCACAGAAATTCACCATTAAGTGGTTCTGCAGGCAGTTACAGGATGGGCTGAAGGAGGACTTTCTATATCTGTCCAAACATTTATGGACCTGCATCTACTAAACAGAAAAAAATAGAAGGGGAGGGGGTGGGCATGATGTTTAGATACATGAATGCAGAAATGACCCCTTTGATTTATTTTGGTTATTTTAACCTGGAGGTTCTGAACTTCACATGGTGATGTATGCTCATCCGTCCATGAAGAAGTAAGTCATGAGACGTCACTCAGAGATGCCCTGGGTCATTTACCTGTGTGCCCAGGAGCTTGGAGGAAATGGGGGGAGTGAGTTGAAGGAGCTGAGGGATGTCCCTAATAAGTGTAGAGTGTAGTCAAAGACCATGTTTCTCACATGGTCCAAGAAGGAAGGCTCCAGGAGACTGAGTGGACATCACCACTTGGGTGATGGAGTGAGGAGAGAGGATTTAGGGGTGCTGGCTCTGTGCCCTTCACAGACTTGGAGAGCACTGACACATCCCCACTTGGAGTGATGGAGCAAGGAGAGGGGAGTTAGGGGTTGTTCTGGTTCCCTAGTGCCACTCTGACAAGAATATACCACAACTGGGATGACTTGAACAAACAGGAGTTACTCTCTTACAGTTTGGTAGGCTAGAAGTCTGAGTTCAAAGTGCCAGGCTCTAGGGGCATGTGAAAGCCCCTCAACCCTGGGCCTCAGCTCTGCCTCTTGTTCTCAGCCCACTGAAGCTAGAGGCATCTCTTCACTCAGGCAGCTATTGGCTGCTGAGGCTAACAAGCCCAAGGTTGACAAATAAAATGGAACAGCCCTGATGTTACCAAACCACATGGCAGGCCGTTAATTCAAGTCCATTCCAAGTCCCAAGGTTGGCAGAGTATGGCAGCCTACTGAACAATGACACGGCTACATGCAGGGTTCAACTATGCCATAAGCAAGAGACCATTCCCAAGGCTGTTTCTTATATACGGGAAGCAGACCACATCCCTAAAGCAGTACTCAGGTGTTCCAATACATTCCACCTTGGAGATAATTACCAATCTCACCATGGGGAATAACTACCTCCAGCTGCCCAACCACTCAACCAGGCCCAGCCAAGTTGACACACAACCTTAACTACCACAGGGGTACTGGCCTGTGCCCTGCACAGACTTGGAGAGAACTGACACATGCCACTTGGGGTGATGGAGTGAGGAGGCAAGTTAGGGGTGCTGGCCCTATGCGCGACACAGACTTTGAAGGCAGAGGAGGCCAGAAATAGGAAGAGCTGAGCTATAACCCACAGGAGCTGGTTTCCTGACCTACTTCCTGCTAATAAGTCTGGGACCCCCCACCTTTCCTCATTCCACTCTTTAAAAAGAGTCCCTAAACAATGACATATCTGACAAGGGACTTATCTCTAGAATTTATAGGAAACTCCAACACCTCAACAAAAAGACAAATAATCCAATTAAAAAATGGGCAGAAGACACGAATAGACACTGTACCAAAGAGGATATTCAGGCAGCCAACAAGCATATGAAGAAATGCTCATGATCATCAGCCATTACAGAGATGCAAATCAAAACAACAATGAGATACCATCTTGCCCCAGCACTAGCAGCAAAGTTCAACAAGACAGAAAATAACAAATGCTGGCGAGGTTGTGGAGAGATTGGGACTCTCATACACTGCTGGTGGGACTGCCAAATGGTACAACCACTGTGGAAAGCGTACGGTGATTCCTTAAAAAGCTGGAAATAGAAATACCATTTGATCCTGCCATTCCATTACTAGGTACATATCCTAAAGAAGTGAGAGCCATGACAAGAATAGACATATGCATACCCATGTTCATCGCAGCACTATTTACAATAGCCAAAAAATGGAAACAACCCAGGTGTCCATCAACTGAGGAATGGATAACCAAACTATGGTACATACACACAATGGAATACTATGCAACATTAAAGAATAATGTAGAATCTGCAAAACACCTCATGAGGTGGATGAACTTGGAGGACATTATGCTGAGTGAAATAAGTCAATCACAGAAGAACAAATATTGTATTAGTCCATTATTGTAAAAAGTCAAGGAAAGGTTTATATACGGAAGGAAATTTTCCTTGTTGTTTACCAGGGGTGGGGGTGGGGGGAGGGAACACTGTTAGATAGATAAGTATTGATTTGGGTGAAGAGAAGGGCAATGTACCAAATGTGAATGATCAACACGGTGACATTCAGGAAGAGAAAGACATAGGGAGGTACAGACAATAAAGATGAACCATTTTACACATACAGTACTGCATTATCAGTGAAGGCAAACATGGAAATATGGGTGGATAGATGGGTGGACAGGCTGAAATATTAGGTATGTTTATGCAGGGGAAAGTGGACCCAAGACCATGTATAGGGTTGTCAGACATTGGTTCTACAAGTGTATTCATATGTTCTATAAGAATTCCCGTAGGAGCTCTGGTAGCATAGTGGCTAAGTCACTTGCCTGCTAACCAGACGGCTGGCGGTTCAAACCCACCAGCCACTCCTCGGAAGGAAGG
>NW_006922045.1:104234-118971 GCF_000298275.1 Orycteropus afer afer | reverse complement strand
AAGTGGGAGGGGAGCTGTTGCATTGTGGTAAATTGTGGTCAGTGTCATGAGACAAAGTGTATGTGAACTGCTGTATGGAAAATGAATTTGCTCTGTAAACCCAAATCCCAATAAAAAAGAAAAGAGCCCCTATAGGAGGGGGGAGCTCTAGTGGCCTAGTGCCTAAGGCATCTAACTGCTAACCAGAAGCCTGGCAGTTCAAACCCATCAGCCACTCCTCAGAAGGAAGACTGGGCATTCTACCTCCATAAGAGATACTGTCTTGGAAACCCAAGGAGAGGTCACTATGAGTCGAGCCTGCCTCGAAGGCAGTGAGTTTTTTTTACTTTATCTATCTATCTATCTATCTATCTATCTATCTATCTATCTATCTGTCTATCTGTCTATTTTTAATAGGAGGCAGCAAAACACCTCTTTAAAGGTCTAAACAGCAAAGATGTCACTTTGATGATTACGATGCGCCTGACCCATGCCATAGTTTTTTCCATTGCCTCCTGTGCATGTGAAAGCTGGACAATGAACAAGGCAGGCGGAAGGGCTGATGTGTTCAAACTGTGGTGTTGGCACGGGATATCGCCTACACTGTGCACAGCCAGAACAAAGGAGTTGGAGAAGCAATACAACCAGAACGCTCCATGAAGTGAGGGTGGTGCAACGATGGCTCGCTTGCATCAGACACGCCATCAGGAAAGACGGATCCCTGGACAAGGACTTCATGGTCGGTCAAGCAGAGGCTCGGGGGACGTGAGGGAACCTCAAGGAGACGAACAGATGCCGTCGCCACCACAGTGGGCTCAAACACGCCAACGTCCCCGAAGATGCCGCAGGACAAGCGTCCCGTCTGTTACACATGAGGTCGTCGAGGGTCTGGGTCAGAGCCAACTCGACGGCCACCAACACCGGAAACAACAGTAGTGACAATGAAAACAGGAGGCAGCACGATGGAGCTCTCACTACAGGCCCTGGCGACAGACACTCCAGTTATCGAAAAGGCAGAATCAGCCAGGAGCCCAGCAGCCCTGTGTCCAGACAGAAAGCCTTGGCCTGGGCAGTGGTAGCATACCCCAGCCAGGCTGGGGGTGGAAGATGTGAACTGGCCAAGGGTCATTCTGAGTTTTAGAGAACTTGCTGAAGTATCTGAAGAGCCAACCCTTAGGTGCATCATCAAGGGTTCCAGGTAAAATGAAATACACCACGAGGTATGGGTGTCATAGCCTGGCTTTACCAGATGTGCCAGGAGCCTCAGTGGCCACTGTGAGTCGGCCTGGAACAGCCTGCTCAGTGCTCGCCCCCAGGGAGCACCTGGTGGGTCTTTAATCCATCTGAGCGGTTGCAAATCTACTGCCAACCCCCCACGCCCACCCCCCAGCAAGGCAGAGCGAAAGCTGAGACAAGAGATCCAAGAGGGAAGTAAGCCTCTGCCGGAACGTGGAGAGTGAGAGATGGGATGTGTTAAGTCAAGGAAGTGGGGCTGGAGTTACGCACTGTGTTAAGACTGAAGAAGAAGCCTTTGGGGATCAGAACGCAGAGGCAGCTTTTAACATGATTCACCAGCTGTCGAATCCAGACATTATCCTCCAGAACAGAAGCCCAGGCCCTATAGATCTCTTTGCAAATGGCCACCACCACTGTGGGAGGATATTTTGAGTAGGAATCATAACTGCCACTTTATTTTGTGAAATGCATGAACAATCTCTGAAAACATCAAGTGACAAGTTTCTAAGGGAGTCCCTGTGTGGTGCCAAGGATTAAGCACTCACGATCAAACTAACCATAAGGTTGGTGGTTCAAGTCAACCTAGAGGTGTTTTAGGTGATTCACTGCTGAAAACTCAGCTCTTGGACACCCTGTGGAGCACAGTTCTACTCAGACACACGTGGGGTTGGCATGAGTGGGAGTTCACTTGACTCGGAGTCAACTTCACACAACTGGTTTTTGTGTGTTTCTTTAAGATCCTAGAAACAGACACAGAAAATAAATTTGATTGCTCTTTCCCCAGAAAAAGGAGCTCTCATGGCGTAGTAGATAATGCATTTGACTGCTAACCAGAAGGTCAACAGTTCAAACCCGCCAGCTGCTCTGCAGAAAGAAGACGGAGTGATTTACTTCAGTAAAAATGTACAGCCTTGGAAACCTGATGGGGGTTGCCATGAGTTGGAAACAACTCGATGGCAGTGAGTTGGGTTTTTGGTCTGGTTTCTCCAGGAAAGCTTCCACATGGTGATGGCCTTGGAACTCACTCTGAGTTCAGGCAATGCCTTTCTCGAAGGACCCCTGGAATGGAAGACACAGTGAGAGTGTGGGGCTGTTTCAGGTGGGATCAGACCCCAGCTGCCCACTTGGTGGTGATGTGACCAAGGCTTAGTGACTTGACTATCCCTAGTGTCCTTACCTCGACTGTGAATCAAGATGACAACACAAATCATGAGGTTCTTGGGAGGACCGAATGGAATTATATAAAATACCATAGAATGTATTAATTACAGATAACATTGAAGGAGTGTGCCCGGCAGGTAGTGGGTGCTTAGTGAGAAAATGGTAGGTATTATTAAAATTGTAAATATCCAGCCATTGAATGCAGTATCTGGCGTGATCCCATTAAAGACATAAAGAAACATTTTTGGAAGATGTGTCCATGTTTCCACAGTCCATGGTGGGTAGCAGGCTTAGAGTCTATAAAAATCCAAACCTAAACACCGTAAGAATGGCTTTACTCTCTCTCACTCAAGAAAAAACACACAAGAAGCATGTTTTTCTCTGTTAGGTCATGAGGTTCCAGGGTGTCCTCCTTGCCCTTCCTCTGACCTTCACAGGCACCTCATTGGAATAGTTGCCACGTGGGCCTATTTCTGGAGAATCCCACAAGGTCATGAATATCAAAATCACAGCATCTTCAAAGCAGTGCATTTCACAATTGAATTCAGATAAACTTGGATACCTAATACCTTGGTTAGAGAGAAAACCAAGGCTGTTGGCATGGAGTTGATTCTGACTCACGGTGCCCCTGGAGGACAGAATAGAACTGCCCCATAGGTTTCCAAGGAGCTCTGGTAGCATAGTGCCTAAGGCACTTGACTGCTAACCAGAAGGATGGTGTTTCAAACCCATCAGCCACTCCTCAGAAGGAAGATGGGGCAATCTGCTTCTGTAGTGATACCGCCTCGGAAACCCAAGGAGGGGTCACTATGAGTCGGATCCAAGTTGACCACATAACAACAGAATAGATTTCCAAGTTCCAAATCTTTATGGAAGCAGACTGCCACATTTTTCTCCTGCAGAGTGGCTGGTGGGTTCGAACCAGTGACTTTCTGGTTAGCAGTGGAGTGCTTAACCACTGCACCACCGGGGCCCCTTTCGAAAGAAAGGGGTAAGGTTACAGGGAAATTCCTTTGTTCTCTGCATCTCCACAGACTCAGCTGCCAGACTCAGCTCTGACTTCTAGCATTGACTTCTGTCAGTGCCCTGGTCCCTTCACCTCCATGAACTTTGCTGTACCCAGGGAATCATGTGAGTCCTCATGATCACGAGAATCCTCGTGAACCGGTTCATGTGTATGTTGCTGTTGTTGTTAGCTGCCGTCAAGTTGCCTCCGATGCCTGGTGGCCCTGTGACAGACTGAACTGCTCCAGAGTTCTCTTTCTTTGCAGGAGCAGACCTCCAGGCCATTTTTCTGTGGAGCGTCTGGGTGAGTTCGAACCACCAACCTTTAGGTGAGCAAACCAAAAACAAAAACCAAACCCACTGCCGTCAAGTTGGACCCAACTCATAGAGACTCCTCCTTGGGTTTCCGAGGTGGTATCACTACAGAAGTAGGATTGCCCAACCTTCCTTCCGAGAAGTGGCGGGTGGGTTTAAACCACCAGCCTTCTGGTTAGCAGTCAAATGCCTTAGGCACTGCGCCACGGATCATAAATGGCTTACCCACCTGGGCCCTTTTCAACACTTGCCTGGGACTCGGGTCAGCAGATGGATTCAGAAGACTGTTGTGGAACCTGCTCTCTGTGCCCTCCAAGAAACAGTTCCTCCCTTGTGTTCCCCGCCTGCGGACACCGCACACAACCCTTTCTGGTCTCCACTGCTGAGGCAAAATAAAACAAATAATGGTACAAATCAGCGCCGGTGGCTCCCACACCACTTCTTGTAAGAGGTTCATAAGGCAGTCGCAGGCCAGCTTCCTCTTTTTGGAGATGTTACTGTCCTCACAGTATAGGATATATTTTTTAACCTGTTATTATGATTTGCATGACACATAGCAGATTCATTTTCCATTCAGCAGTCCATCCATTTTGTTTTGTGACCCTGGTTACATTCCCCACAGTGTAACCTCTCTCCTCCACTTCCTCCAGGTGGTCACCCTGTCCCTGTGTCCTTCTGGCCTATGCATGCCTGCCTCCCTAGCTTGCTCCCTGTGCAAATGCTGCCCTTCTGATCTCCCCTGGCTGATTGTTTGAAGGAGTGCATCTCCCTGGTGTAGGTCTTCAGCTCTTAGGCCAGTCTATTGTTTGATTGAGAGTTAGCCGCGGGAGTGAGTTTAATTTCTGGCCCGAAGGGGCCACAGTCTGGGGGGCTTCATTAGTCTCTATCAGACCAGCAAGGCTGGTCTTTTTTATGATTTTGGTTTCTGTTCCACATTATAAAAACCAAACTCACTGTCATTGAGTTGATCTCGACTCATAGTGCCTCCTCCTTGGGTTTCGGAGGCAGTATCTCTATGGAAGTAGATTGCCCAGTCTTCCTTCTGAGGAGTGGCTGATGGGTTTGAACTGCCAGGCTTCTGGTTAGCTGTCAAATCCTTAAGCACTACGCCGCCAGAGCTCCTGTTCCACATTATAGGATATTGAAAATAAAATATTTTCCTTTTCAAAATCAATTTTGCACCATAAATTTTTAAAATATATATGTATTTTAATATTTTTATTATGATTTGGGTGAAAGTTTAAAGAGCAAATTGGTCTTTCATCAACAAACCTTACACGTTTGGATCTGTGACAGCCATTGCAATCCCCTCGATTAACAGCTCTCTTCCCACTTCATCCCTGTGTTTCCCATCTCCCTCTGTCCCTCTTTCCCCTCCCTTCCTGCCTTCGGAGTGCTGTCCCAGGGCAAATGCTGCCCTTTCGATCTCCTATGGCTGATCTTTCTAATGAGCTACCCTCTAGTATCAGTGTTCACTTTATAGGCCTGTCCATTGTTTGGCTGCAAGTTGAGCCTCATGGGTGTGTTCAGTCCCTGGCTTGAAAGGTGCCCAATGGCCATAATCTCTGGGGTTTATTCCGTTTCTTTGAAGACAGCCATTGGGTCTAATGGATACAATGAGTAATGATTTGAGTTGAAAAGCCTCTAATCTGTAAGAGAAATAAGAAATAAGATGACTCAACACTTAATATTGACAAACTAGGGAAATGTTGTCTTCCATTGATTAATATAAACAAATGAAAAGCAAAGACAATACTTATGAGCAAGAGGGAGACAATAGATTCCATGTTAGTAATATTAAATTTGATGGCCCAGCAGAGACTTTTATATTTGGGTCTAGCAATCAAGAGAGTTGTCCAGGAGAGCAAAAGGGAATGGGCTGAGGGCAAAATAAGGGCAAAAAACATGGACAAAGAAAAAACTGTCAGAGAAGTAGAAGAATCAGCAAAATCTGACGGCTCCATGGTCCATGAAGGAAAGAGCTTTAGAAACATAGGGCCAATCAAACAAGGAGTGTGAGCACCAGAAGAATTTAGAGACGGGGAGGCCCATAGTCAACATCCAAGCAACGTCTGTCACATCAAGGGCAAGAAATCATAGCGCACGTGAAAGGCCTACCACAGGAAGAAACTAAGAAAAGGAGCAGGACAGAGCTCCAACAGCATGTACCAGTTTGCCCATCAGCAGCTCAGTGGTGTTGAAGATGGGGGCAGGGTAGGACCCATTTCCGATAGCACCATGTGCTGGAGGGGTCCACTCTGAACACCCAGAGTCTCTGACACACTAATTATTGACTATTTTGATATCACCCTAAGATAGGCATGGGTGGACGGCACGTAGCCCTACGCTGTGATGAGAGGAAGTCAGGGTCCTAACAGCACGCACAAGCCCTCAATATTTTCCCTCACTCAGCAGGGCCCAACTCTCCTCGTCCATCTGTTTCCATTAAAGTGAGATGCAGAAGACTTCTTGAGTCAATTCTTATCTTCTGGAGCCACTTCTTTCCAGAGGTTTCTGAGTTTACAATGGAATCACCTTACCACTAAGACCAGCACTTAAAGCCACAAGAAATCAGTTTGAATTCTCTTCTCAGAAATTCTAAATTGCCACAAATCCTACCTCAGGTAAGATGTAAGAATACTGTCTTCACACACAACATCCATGCCCCGCTCAGTTCCAGCTTAGAGGAGCATGACTAGAGCCCATCTATCTCCCAGTTCTTCGGGCCAGGAGGAAAACTCAGAGGAGAGAACCTCCATCCCTCGTTTGTGGCCAAGCATTTAAAAAACAGACCCAATCAGGCCATAGAAGAATTGAGAAGCCAGTGGGGAAAATGATTAAAGTTCTTGGTAAAGAATTTAGGGACATGAGTCAGAACTCAGCTGAAGGCTATATATATATATATATATATATACACACACATATGTGTGTGTGTTTGCCTCGGGGATTACTGGAATTGTTGCTTACTTCAGGAAAGTTCTCTTTTCAAAGAACATCTTGAATTTGTAAAAGTGTGAACAGCAAGAAAACACAGGAAACAGAGTGCTCTGCAGAGACCTCCACCCTCGGTGGCCCCAGCAGTTATAGCCTAAGAAAGAAGTTGGTCTGGTGGTCAGTATGTGACCCCGGGGACATCAGAAAATGGAGCTCTTGTCCTGACTTCACTACTCGCTAGCTGAGTGTCCTCTTGACAACTTTCTCAACTGTAAGTCAGGAAGGTAGAGACCCAAAAGACCTCATGAGTGTCTCCTTTTCAGTATGTTTTCAGTATCTTTAGAACCTTTCCCCAAATCCCCAGCAGCTGAAATGTAGTCTTAAGTAGCTCACTTAAGACTGAACAGGTAGATTAAATAGAAAGAAAGAGCCAATACACATGCTATGCACTTTCTCCTCCTTTAACCTGTTCTAACTTGATGGCCATGTACATATATGGAGCTCTATACATCTCAACATAAAGAAAACGAAAATCCTCACAACTGGACCTATAAACAGCATCATGATAAATGGAGAAAAGATTGAAGTTTTCAAAGACTTCACTTTACTTGGTTCCACAATCAACACCAATGGAAGCAGCAGTGAAAACATCAGATGGCATATTGCGTCGGGCAAATCTGCTGCAAAAAGGCCTCTTTAAAGTGCGGAAGAGCAAAGATGTCTCTTTGAAGACTAAGGTGAGCCTAACCCAAGCCATGGTATTTTTAATCACCTCATATGCATGTGAGAGCTGGACAAAGAATAAGGAAGACTGAAGAGAAGTTGATGCTTTTGAGTTGTGGTACTGGCAAAGAATGCTGAAAGACCTAACAAATCTGTCCTGGAAGATGTGCAACTGGAACGCTCCTTGGAAGCAAGAATGGCCAGACTTTGTCTGACCTACTTTGGTCATGTTGTCAGAAAGAACCATTCCCTGGAGAAGGATATCATGCTTAGTAAAGTGGACGGTCAACAGAAAAGGGGAAGGTGCTCAATGAGATGGATTGACACTGTGACTGCAACAATGGGCTCAGGTATAGCAAGGATTGTGAAGCTGGCGCAGAACCCGGCAGTGTTTCATCTCTTATACATAGGGTAGCTAGGAGTTGAAACCAATTCAACAGCACCTAACAATATAACTTAATTGGGTCATGTATTCAGATAATGGTTAAAAAAAAAAAAAAAAATTCCTTGTGATCCTGCTAAGATTCTTCTGTCATTTAGGGAAAGTCAAAATTCACCAAGTAGATTTTTTAGAATCCCTTCGTGTAAACTTAGAGTCCCTGGTTGGCACTGTTAACATACAGTTACTACCAAAAGGCTGGCATCTCCCACCCACCCAGAGGTTCCACAGAAGACATGCCTGGTGATCTGCTTCCCAAGGTCACAGCCTTGAACATTCTGCAGTGCAAAGTTCTATTCAGTACACATGGGGGCATCATGTGTGAGAAGCAACTTGATAGCAACTATTTCCATTTCTATTTTTTCATATAAGCTTAATTTTTAAATTAGGAATTGAACAATTAAAAAAAATAGTCTGTATGTCTGAAAACCCATGTCTAGTTCTAACAGTAGGATGAAAGGCATAACAATCAGGGAACACTGGTTATGGGTCTTAGGATCCATTTCAATACACTCCCACCCTTTTGATGGCCCAAGGTCATGCCTTTCAGGCCCCTCCTGGACAATGTGGAGAACAGGACTCAGGACTCCTGAAAGAGTCTGCTTTCACACCAGGCTAACTTGGAACAATGCATTCCCACCTGTGGAAGCTGCAGGCAAGTGCATCTGACCTCTTGGCTAACAAAGTGTTCTTGAAATATGACTAGGGAAGGACCTTGGGGAAAGTTGTCTTAATAAAGTATCACTGAGCCAAATCATACAAAGCCCTGATGGCACAATGGTTAAGCACTTATCTGCTAACCAAAAGGTCAGAGGTTTGAACCCACCTAAAGGCTCCATGGACAGTATGGATTACACCTCAACATAAAGGAAGTGAAAATCCTCACAACTGGACCAACAAGCAACATCATGATAAATGGGGAAAAGACTGAAGTTGTCAGGGATTCCATTTTACCTAGATTCACAATCAACACCCATGGAAGCAGGAATCAAGAAACCAGACCTCGTATTGCCCTGGGAAATCCGCTGCAGAAGACCTCTTTCAAATGTTGAAGAGCAGAGATGTCACTTTTAAGACCAAGGTGCATCTAACCCAAGCCATGGGGTTTTAAATCACCTTATATGCATATGAAAGCTGGACAATGAGTAAGGAAGACTGAAGAAGTGTTCATGCATTTGAGGTGTGGTATTGATGAAGAATATTGTAAGTACCATGGACTACCAGAAGAACTAACAATTTTTTTCTGGAAGAAGTGCAGCAGGAAGTGAAAATAGCCAGATATCATCACACCTACTTTGGTCACATTGTCAGAAGGGACAATCCTTGGAGAAGGGTTTCATGCTTGGTAAAGGGGAGGGGCAGAGGGAAAAGGGAAGACCCTCAACCAGATGGATTGACACAGTGGCCACACCATGTGCTCAAGCATAGCAAGGACTGTGAGGCTAGTGCAGGGCCGGGCAGTGTTTTTGTCTGTTGTTTATAGGGTCACTATGGATGGAGCTGATTCGACAGCCCCTAACAACAACAGAGGCTCCATGGAAGAAAGAGTGGCCTATCTGCTTCTGTAAAGATGACAGCCTAGAAGACCCATGGGGTAGTTCTCCTCTGTCACATCGGGTCACTGTGAGTTGGAATTGACTCAGTGGAACCCAACAACAACAAGAAGGTAAGTTCTATGTGATGCACCTCTTGGTAATGACTTCTTCGAAGAAGTGAGAGGGGTTAATGGAGATAAAATGAGTCTATAAACACTAACACTAGCAAAATTAATGGTGAAAACTCCATGCTTATGCTTCAAATCTACACCTAGTTTCAGCTGATAAATCACAGTCATCACAGACCAGAAGTCTGTGCAAATTAGTTGTTTTCAAAGGAAACATTTTTGAAGTTTGCATGATTGCAACCTGATTAGTGTGATTCCCTTACACATTTTTCTTACCACTAATTTCCCTTAAGTCTTTCCCCTAGAATTAGGTATTGAACGACTGTTAACTCTCCCAGATAACATGCATCTTCTATTCCAGACAGATCATCTGCAAGAAACCCAAGGTTGTAGAATATGGGAATTACACCTCTCCACTCCCACATGTTCATTACAGGACAAACACCTCACACCCTGGAAAGGCGCCAAGCTTTCCCAGAGTTCCACGAAGCAAATCCCACTGGGCTAGATAGTACAAAGGCAACAGGATTCTGAGCACTATTGCAAATTTAATCAGTGTATCCATGGACCAAACCAAGTTCATTTATGAACATGTGTCCCACTTACCATGGCAGCAGCTCACATTCTTCTCCCAGGACAGACAGAACTAAGATTGGGCAGTGAGTTCTTCCTGTGAACTTCCCAGAATCTTTAAAAGAAAAAAACTCTTTCAACAAAAGCATATTGGCTTTCAGAAGTTCCAGGGAGTACAATATTAATCAGAAATTAAATACCAGCAAAGGTTTCCCAGGGAAATCTGGAGGCAACTCAAGAAGGCTGACATTTAATTTCCTACACAAATGTGTTAAGTTCATGACCACGTGAGTGTCTGCTGGGAGCAGGGAAGATGCTCAGAGATGGTGAGGAAGAAAGCTCATGGGGGAACGTCTACAAAAGCCTATGTTCTTATTTGGTAAGTCACAGGTAGAATATTTCATTTCAGTTCATTGTTCCATGGGTACCACTTTCTTAAAATGTCTCCTTTTAAAGTGAATGTGTACAATTTCTTACCATCTGAGGAAAGTGAAGCTCAGAAAGATTGTAAGATCCCTCAAAGCATGTAACCAGTGGGGGTGTCAAGGCCTAGAGTACAAGCTGTTCTCCCTGTTTCAGGCCAGGGCACCACCCTGAAACTCCAGGAGCCTGGTTGCCTTTCCCACCTGCACAGCATGTTGTGGTGTAGTGAGAAGACACCAGAATGTTCTAGTACCAGCATTCGCATCTCAGAGGAGAACTGTACCAGTGTTAACCCTGGGACAAGGCACTAGGTTCAGTGAGTTGAGGTATCCTCATTTCAAGAGGAGGCATGACACAAGGGGGCTGGGAGAGACAAAGGGAACATAGACCCTGGCACAGGGGTCACTCAATGTGTTGATACAACACTCACGTTCTTCAAGGTTTTGGCATTAGGCATCAAATAGGCAAGAGGTCAGTTGACAAAGACCATTTCTTCAAAAATACCTCCCAAGTGAAGAGCGTCAGTAAGGTTCACAGAGGAAGGTGAGGCAGAGAGTGGATTGATAACTTGCCAAAGACACACAAGTGGTAAGTGGAAAAAGCAGGTTCAGATCCATGTGGCTGGCTCCAGATCCAAAGGCCTTGAATATAAGATCCAGCAGGCATTATCAAGGATGCCAACCAAGCCACTCACATCCTACCTTAGAGAAACTAAATAGGAATTTAGATAAAATTAATGGGAATTGGGGTGGGGGGAGATGAGGGGCATTTTGATAGGAAATGAATGGAGAAAGCTTATGTTGAGGTTCTTGGCTAAGTTGCTATTCCCCAGAATCACTCACACTCATCCAGCGGGTCCATAGGAGAGAGACCTGACAATGTGACCCCATAAAGATTACAGCCTGGAAAACCCTAGAGGACAGTTCTACTCCATTGCATGGAATCACTATGGGTCAAAAATCAACTACCTGGCACTCAACAACAACAGCAGCAGCATTCTGAGGAGTTGCCTGGCATCGTTTGCTACGCAAATCTGGGGAGCAGATGCTACCAGGATGGGGGAAGCGGCCGCTGTGGACGACTGGTGGTGAAAGTCAGCCACCACTGGCAACCGGCACACGGCCCAGTCTGTACCTAGTGCCTCTTACATGGCCCTCCATTCACACGCACCATGCACAACCTGCCTAAGGTGGTTGTTGCTGTTGTTAGGCGCTATTGAGTCAATCTCAACTTACAGGAACACCACCTGGCAGAGCAGGGCTGCCCTGTAGGGCTTTCTAGGCTGCAGTCTTGTGGGAGCAGATCACAAGGCCTTTCTCCCATGGAGCCACTGGGTGGGTTCGAACCATCCACTTTTTGGTTAGTAGCCAAGAGCTTAGCTGTTGCACCACCAGGGCTTCTATCCTGCCCTTGTCCATCTATACAAGGACTTTAGAACACTCCCCCATTAACTGCAGTTCCTAACGGGGAATTAGGCCTATGGTGGAGGTTGTCGAGTATGTGCAGTTGTTCCTCATGGATTGTTTTCAACACTGAGAAAGGCATTCTCATGAGAGTCACCTTAATTGTAGCTCTTTTTGAAATTGACCTTCACCAGGCAGTGTGACAGCCTCCCCTGAGAGCAGAACTCCAGGCTTCCCTGCCCTTCACCAAGGGGTGGTGTTGCATGAATACCCATGTGGGTGTCTGCCACTTCTCAGCAGGCCCAGGCTCTAGCATTTTGTCCCCTGTACCCTCACGCTCCCATCCAGCTCAGGAGCTAATCCATAACCAGGAGGAAAGCTCGCCAATGCCAGTGTAAGAAAAGAAACAATTTTCTATCCACATGCCTAAAAAAATCAATTCAGTTCATTTGGGGTGTAGAGTCACCTGTTAATCTCAAAGCTCTGTCAGGAAATCCAGGTCATTTATGGAGCAGAGCTTGGCAGAAAGGCCAGATAGAAATATGAGCAGGTAATATCTGTCCCATAACTACTGGGTATCTTTTCCTTCAAGTCACAGATTTCTATTTTCTACTGCATCCAGGGTCTGGTTCTCAGAACCAGCTCCAGGAACAGTCCCTACAGACACGCACCATTAGCCAGGGATGTATCACTTACTTATCTCTGGTTGGCCACTGCCTCTAGTTATTCAAGCTCTCCCTCCTGCATATGTACATTGAAAATCTAAAGCTAATAAAAATTTGTGTAGAAAGAGCTTCTTATCATGGCTGCACCCTCAGCATTTCCTCTTGTCAACAGAGACATTTGTTCGATGCCCTAAAGATGCTGTCTGGGGAATGTTGGGCCCTCTGGCCTTACACATACTAGCTTTACTAACACAGATGGAATGGCTTTTCCTGTCCTGCTCTGCCTGTGAACAATTCCTGGGCCTAAATATGAAATTGGTATTGATCCAATGCCATTGAACTTATGTCTGCCATTTATGAGGGGAGATCCCTTGTTCTATGGGGTAGTGATCTGTTCCATTTTAATGAGACAGCAAAGCTTCTCTTGCAAGTGTTGCAGGTGCAGCCAAAGGTTTTATGTTCTGTTTCTATTCTATAAATGAAAAACAGCAACAGCAAAGGGCTCTGCAATTCCTTCCAGAACCATCTCTACCAGACAAAAAAGTAAGAATGGATCCCCCAGAACTGCCTACGGGGAATTGACTGGGAGGCAGCATCAGAGGTCATCTGGATGAGTGTCCATATCACAGGCAGCTTGACCTGCCTGAAACCAAAGGAGAACATGTGTCAGCAAGTGATTATGCACTGCAACTGACCCTTCCTGGATGGACTTGGGGGCCATTTTGTTTTATTCTATAAATGGCTGTGGGAGGGTAGATTTATTGCTTTCTTTGTCCCATGGCCAAACCTAACAAAGAGTCAGAGAACTATACTCCATTTACAGGGCAGCACCAATAGTCAACAGGTGGGACATATAATCCCCCTACACTGGGGGTGTGTGAAGAGTTGGAGACGATAAAACAACCTATCACAGAAACGCTGGTCTCATGAGCTCTCTCCATGCTAGCTTTCCTTCTCCACAATTTTGCTGGCAGTAAACATCAGTGGTCTTCCCCATCACCTATACTTACCACCGCCATCTGCACTGATTTCCAGTCTACCAAACTATTCTGAGTTCAGAGTGTGCCAAACCAACTCCTCTGAGTCTCTCTCTGCTTGGTCCTTGTCTTCCTCATCTGTGAGCCTCTCTTCTTTTCTGGATTAAATTAGGAAAAACAAAAAGAATGTGGACCTATTTGGTCCCTGTTTTATTCTCCTGTATGCCTGTAGGACCCCAGAAGAAATCAGAATGGAAAGGGAAAGACAAATAGTACCTTCCATTTAAACATCAAAGGTATCTGAAGAAGTTTGGAGCATTTTCAAGGAGTTTCTTAGTCTTTTCTGGCCTTGACCCTGATCTATGCATTTCTTTATTCACACACTTAGTGAGTTCTGGTCAGGCAGGTGCATGGCAGAGGGATACAAGGAAGAATGAGACAGACTCTTCCCTCAGAACCCTCACAGTCTGGTGGATGAAATGATTGAGCAATAAGCTTTTGTAACATGCCATGGTAGATGATGAACAAAGGCAAGGCCACAATGCTAGGGGACGACAAAGAAGACTGCCCATCAATACCAGGCCCATGTGGGAAGTTCTGCCTAAACCGAGTCACAGAGTTCTTGCAGAGACTTGCAGAGGGCATGCAGTCAGAGCCAAGAAGTACTGTCTCCCAATACCTCCTCCAGACTCCATGCCCCAACCACACTGCACATTCAGTGTGGCAGAGCTCACACCGTCGGATCTTCACTCATGTGGTTTCCTCTGCTGGTTTTCCATCTAATGGGTCATGCTCCACTATCTTCATTCATAATCTTCTTTTGAGGCCCACCACAAATGTGTGACCATGACTTAGCAAGTATTAACATGGAGAACACAGAACTTCTTCAAGTTTCCTCAAACCAAAGTCTGTTAAAAAATTAATGCTTATCTGGAGGATTTCTGAAGTCCTCATCTGTCATTATTTGTCCTATGCCCAGTGTCTCTACCTATGAGGCTATTGCATGAGACCAAGGCTCTCACTGTTCCATGGATCAATCTGTCATCATCAAGTCAATTCCAACTCACAGAACCCACGTATTACCAAATCGAACTGCTACAGAGGGTTGGCAATGACTGTAATCTGAGCAGCAGCAGACATACAAGGCCTTTCTTCCACCAGCTTTCAAGTTAGTAGTTGAGTACAAATCATGGATGCTGTTCTTGTGTGCCATCAAGTCAATTCTGACTCATAGTGACCTA
>NW_006922045.1:101078-102214 GCF_000298275.1 Orycteropus afer afer | reverse complement strand
CTTCACGTGGCCCCGCGGCCCTCAGGATGGAACCCCCTCATCTTGCTTTCACAGGTGGTGTGGTAAGGTCCTCCAGTACTTCGCAGCCTTGTCTGGGCCCTGCTCCCCAGCCCCCTGACACCCCTACTCCAACTAACACTGCACTTTATCTGCCCCTGCAGACAAGTGTGCTCTTGTTCACCCCAGGCCTTCAAGCACTCTTCCCTCCGCCAAGATTCCTCTCCCCTGTCCTTTCTCAGCTGCTCACAACTGCAGCAATCTCACCCTTCAAAGAAATGCACAACCAACATTGTTCCCATCCCCCAAAAGGATGGACTAGGCCCCTCACACATGGCCCCATCACACCTTCACTGAACCTGTCACCGTACTAATCCTCCCCTCCCCTCCAGAATGTAAATGGCACGAGGGCAGACAGAGGGTCTCACTTGTTACATCCCCCACATAAGGCACATGACACATGGCCGACACTTCACAGAGATTTGGGTGCCAGTGAAAGAACAGTCTCCGGTCTCGAGTCAGAAACTTGCCCTCTTTTATTTTACAAGCCATCCTAACCCAGGCCCCAATCTCTGACCCAATCAGCTTTCTGACTGGTCATGACATTAGAGCTTGGGGAGTCAGGCAGAGGCATGTGACATACATGGAAGCTTTTTCCCAGAACCCTTGACTGTGCTTCTCAGTAGAAGCCCTATCACAGAAGGAAATAAGCCATACTGAAGCCACAGCTGTCAGCAGCTGCTGCAACCACGGCAGCAAGATCGCCAGAAACCGACAAGAGGAAAGAGACACAACCACAGTGAGGTGAGGCTCTGTCTGGTTTGCGGTGGGGTCTGGCTGCAGTTGTGTATCTGCGGTAACGTGGTTCTTGGCAGTGATCTGCTCTGTGGGGTCAAGAGGAGCCTCTGCTCAGAAGGTCTGGTGTTGGCTCCACATGGATCTGTCTCCCAGGGAACTCCAGGGCACCACGAAGCCCTGTCCTCTTCAGAACAAAATAGAAGGCAGCTCAGCATCTCCAGCATAACTCCGTGTCCAGGGTCGAGACACACTGGATTTATGGGCCAGCTCTTCCGCTGAAAAGATGGTCAGGGATGTACTCAGTGGAATGACGAGTTCTGTGACCTATAAGTTTCCTTTTT
>NW_006922045.1:96392-99868 GCF_000298275.1 Orycteropus afer afer | reverse complement strand
ACTGTGATAGTCACTCTATTTCAGTGGTCTGGAACCCAACCCACAGCATCTCTGAGATCTGCCTGTATATGTACCTATGTACATGCGTACACACATACAGATGCATTTGTGTATGAATGTGTACACATATGTCCATATTATTTTCTTTTATTTCTGTTTATTTTGATACATCACAGCCTGGAGCAATGCACCAAGTCTACTTCCACTGAAATGTAACATGGATGAATGTGAATTCCACCTCCTGGGATTGAACTCCATCCAAATGGAAAAGATATGGTTAAAAAGGGGCATATATGAAAATATCCTGGAGCTCTGGTCATCAACATGTTTGGAGGGGTCCACAGTGTGATGATAGGATTGGGCAATGCATCCACCAGAGTTCAATGGCAGGAAGAGAACACCACAGCACAGGGAGCCAGTCCAGTCCAGCAGAGTTGGTTAACCTGCCCTGACCACCAGAAGGTCTGGACCCCACAGCACGCGAGCATGAGGGGCTCCCACACAGAGGCACATCCCAAGGCCAGCCCTCAGGGCTGTCAACTGTCTAGAAAGCGTTGAAGAAGTGATTGATAGTAGTAAGAATAACTCTGTCAGTAAGTCAACAGGTGCATTGTTACAACACAGAATTAGAAAATTAAACATATACATTCATGGGAAACAAAAATGTGTTAGGAGTTTACCAAAATGTGAAATATTTCGCCAGCTGAAAAACAACTTCAACTGACATCCTCTGTGTATAGACTCTCCTTCTAGAAAGGACTGGCCTCATGTCAGGCCTTTAAGAACAGTAAGCTCAGTAAGACATTCTGTACCCAATGTTCACTGAGGCTGGGACAGAAAATTATTGATGTCAACAACAGACCTACAAGATTACTCTCCCCACAGAAGCGCCACATTGAGGACCCCTGCATTCCAGGAAGTGTGTGGGCATTCCAGATGGTGGGCAGAAGAGCCACTGAGAAACTTAAAACTACTCTCAAGGGCCTGTCACTGAAGCTGTAACTGGAGTTGATTCTTGTTCTTCTCAAGGAAGAGCATGCTGCATTGTGTGTGTGTGCTGTGAGCATGTGTGCATATGTGCAGCAGTGTGTGTGTTGTGTGCATGTGTGCATGTGTTGTGGTGTGTGTACTATGTGCATGTGTTGTGGTGTGTGTGCACCGTGTGCATGTGTGCTCGTGTGCTGCGGTGTGTACTGTAGATGTGTGTGTGTGCTAAAGTGTGTGTGGTGCGGATGTGTATGCTATGTGCGTGTGTGTGCATGTGTGCTGCAGTGTGCATGTGTGTACTGCAGATGTGTGGGCATGTGTGTATGCATGCATGTTGCAGCGTGTGTGTGCACTACAGACATGTGTATGCACATGTGTGCTGCAATGTGTCTGTGTGTAGTGTGTGTGTCTGTATATGTATGCTGCAGTGTGTGTGCATACGTGCTACAGTGTGCGCATGCATGTGTGTGCTGCAGTGTGTGTGTGCATGCGTGTTGCAGTGTGTTGTGTGCATGTGTGCTGCAATGTGTGTGCATGCATGTGCGTGTACTGTGTGCATGTGCGCTGCACTGTGTATGTGTGCTGTGTGCGTGCTGCACTGTGTGTGTGCTGTGTGCATGTGTACTGCAGTGTGTGTGTGTGGGCAAGTGTACATGTGCGCTGCAGTGTGTGTGTGCACATGTGATAGAGAGAGAGCCAGGGAAAGAGAGACTGTGCTCTTATCTATCGGCACAGGAGATTTTGATTAAAAGACAGGCTGTTATTATGAGACAAAGTGTATGTGAGCTGCTGTGTGGGAAACAAATTTTCTCTGTAAACTTTCACCCAAATCACAATAAAAGAAAAAAAAATTTTAAAAAAAGGGTGCTATTGAAATGCTCTGAATTCATCATCTTTTCCTCAAACTTCATTTCCACTGAGCTTCCCTTTGCTGGATGAGAAGTGTCACTGTGACAGTTAACCTGCTCAGAATTCGGATGGTCACCCTGGACCCCGTCCTGACCCTTGCCATCCCCTCACCCAGCTGCCTGTAAGTCACTCTTGCAAACACCAGCCTGAAGTGTTACCTCTTTTAAACCTATGGCAGCATTTCAGTTTATCCCTTGAAGCACTCCTCACCTGGACCTTGCCCTGGCCTTTAACCAGCTGGCTCCAACAGGAACCCACTCTCCTCTCTGCCACTGAAGCAGTTCTTCTAAAAGGCACATCCAAACGCATCGCGTTGTTGCTGTCGTCAGGCTGTCTGGTGCCGTGGACTCTGTTCTCACTCAGGGTGACCCGTGTGCAGAGCAGAACTGCTCCACGGGGTTTGCAAGGCTGTCAGCATTGGGAAGCGCGTCAGCAAGCTGCCTTCCAAGGTGCCTTGACGGCATTTGAATCTCCAACCTTTGGGCTAGTACCCGGTTCTAACTGTTCAGCACGGTTAGGCTCCAAAGGCCCAACACTGTGCAAAAATGAAAGACGGGCCCGTCAGATCACAACATGGAAGCTGACTACATCATTACACCACTGCCAAATTACTCCACGAAACCCAAACCTGCTGCCGTCGATTCTGACTCATAGTGACCCTATAGGACAGAGGAGGACTGCCCCATAGGGTTTCCAAGACTATAACATTTCCTAGAAGCAGACAGCCACATTTTCTACCATGGAGCAACTGGTGGATTTGAACCACAACCTTTCGGTTAGCAGTTGAGTGTTTTAACCACTGTGCCACCAGGGCTTCTTTTAAAACCTTCTACCAGAGAATTTCTCAAACAGCCATACGATGTCTTGCAAACCCATCAGAACTAGAGACAAATCCTCTCCTTGGACTCTAAAGCGTGAACTGGGAGAGTTTATGCAAAGATAACCTTGTTATTCCCCTGGAGTATATACCAGTCCTGTTCCTGCAGACGACGGCGTTGACTCGCCACCTCGGGTGCATCTCTCAGGTGTAGACTGTGCGCAGAGGGCCATGGCGACCTTCCCTGCACTCTCCAAAGAATGCTGCTGGGGGTTGTACATCTTCCCTTGCCGTAGTTTGAGTTCACATCTCTGTTCTGAAACTCCCCACACTTCTGTTACTTTCTCTCTCTCTCTCTCTCTCTCTCTCTCTCTCTCTTCTTTTTCCTGTAGTTTGAGTGAAAGTTTACAGAGCAGATTTGTTTTCCACTCAACAATTTACATGCATTTATTTGGTGACACTGGTTGCAACGTCCCTCAAGTATAACAGCACTGTTCCCACCTCCTCCCTGGGCTCCTCGTGGGCAGAAAGTTACGTTTACAAGACTATCACTCGTTTCCAGGTATTTTTACAATCGAGTCCCCATATCTCCCAGGCTACTGCTTCTGTTCGATGAATTGTGTGGTTTATTTGTGTCTGGAGAGGGGTTCATCTTGGGGCAGGGCTGGCCCCTTGTCCAGCTGGTTCTTTAAGAGAGAGTGAAAGGGCAGCACAAAGCCTTGTTGTTTCTAACTTGAATTGCCAAAGCCTGTGTCTTGGGTTG
>NW_006922045.1:92383-95710 GCF_000298275.1 Orycteropus afer afer | reverse complement strand
TCTGTGCTTAAATCTCCTCCCGTAAGAGAAACTTTCCCCATGGCTGACTTCAGGAGCCCAAGACCCAGTTTACTTCTACGAATTTTAAAGCGAGCTCCTGGGGGTTCTTCCAAGATGCTGCCAAGCTTGGCCTGTGGAAACAAGGCTTTTTAAAACCTGCTTTAAATGCAGACTTTTCTCCATATTGTTGTTTATTGCCTCAAACTATCTTTCAGCAAAGGCATTTTTCTTACATGAATAAAAATTTCAAACACTTTCATGGGAACACTAAATTCAGCTCCACTTGGGTTTCTCAACAGCCACAAGGTCTGTTGTCCAAAGGCCTAATAGGAACACAACGACTTGTTTTGCCTTTTGATAAGCAATGGTTTTATAGAAATTTTTGAAATAAAAATCCTTTTTTCCAACTGCATCATGTGGCCAAGACTGATTTCTATTTAACTGTTTTGTGTCAGGTTGAGAGACATGAGGTTCAATAGTCATTCGAGTGTCACTTGGTTAATGGGCTCAGCTCCTAACCCAATGTGGGAAGTTCAAGTCCACCAGAGGTGCCTCAAAAGCAAGTCCTGGTGACTGACCACCAAAAACTCAGCCACTGAAAAAGCCTTGGGGCACAACTCTATCCCAACACACGTGGCGTCCCGTGAGTCAGAGCTGACTGGTTCTGGGTTTAGCTGCCGTGGTAGGAATTCCATAGGGAGTGGTCATAGGGGTGCAGGGGACAGTGTTGGTCCACATGTCATAAAGGTTTTATGTTTTTTGTTTCTATTGATTAGACTTCTGAGAAGTAAATATTATTCTCCTTTTCTTGTGGAGTAAGTAGGTCATCATTTTTCTTCTGGAATGTACACTTATGCCCAATAAAATTTCTTATAATCCCAAAATATTAATCATACCACCCCAAATTCAATAGTAAATGAAAATCACCGCTATCAGGGAGGAAATAGAAAACCTCCTGAATTGCTCATGAGATGGCAATGGTATAAGGGTCTTCTTAAAAAAAAATCATTTTTGAAAGCAAATGACCATGCTTAGCCCCTCATAGAGGCCCAAGTTGGAGACCACGAAGCCCCACATGGCACCCTCACATGCCACCTGCTGGTAGTGGCTCATACCTCCCCATATCAAAGGGGACTCTGCACTGGTCACTCAGAACATGCAGCAGCCACGTAACTTTTCCCAAGGCATGCTGACTCTGTCCCTTGGAACGCAAGCTATGGTCATAAAGAGAAAGCTTTGAATAGACAGTTAGCCCTTCTTGCTGCAGAGTTTTTCAGAATTTCTGTCTAGGTTCCGTTCTCCAGCCTTCCTTCTCTCTCCGTTTCTGCCTACCTCTTGGGATCTATTTCACCCCCACTTCTTTTTGCAGCAGCCATGAGTATGTCAGCTCTGGGCGGACATTCTCTTGGTGCAAAGTCCACTGGGCAGCACTCACAACAGTTCCCACCAGCACGTATCCCTTGGAACGTTTAGCTCCTGGACCAGAGGCCCCAGGAGGCCTCTGCAGTATGTGCATCCGTTCTACATCCAGGAGATCAAGAGAACAGTCAGGAATTTCCATGCCAACATCAGTGTAACTCGGGGCACTGCTTTTTCTGTGAATCATGGAAGGAAACACAAAGTGGACACCCACACTTCTTCAAGCCATTAAATCCAGCGCTCTAAAAGTGGTGAACATGCTGTCCTCTTCCTCCATCTCCTCCTTTGCCAGCTCAATATGATGGCTGAAGGAAACCTGTCCACTAAATCTTGATGTGAGGCAAGAATAAATGTGTGTGACTTTTACAGCTGTCAGAACGTGATGCTGCTCAGAAAACGCATCCTGGTTTTTCCAAGTGTAGTGATGATGACAGATAGCCTAGAAATCTTGTTACTTCCACCATGTCTGCTATTTGGCTACAGCCTGTCTGAGGGGAAGCTATGCAAATACATGAAGCTCTCCACAGCTTCCCATCAAAGGCACTGACACAGAAAACCTACCCAGACTTTAGAGTTATGCAGCTCCCATGAAGGACACGCTATCACTATTGATAACACAGTCTGCAGATCAGAATGCATGGAAATGGCTCTACTGTAAGCAGACAAACAGCAGCACATCCATTGGAAGAAATTTCCCAGGGAATCATGCATTACCTGGAATAAAAAAAGATACAGAAAGATCATGTCTTAATTGGACTGAAATCTTCTTTGAAAAAGTTGAGAGGACAGCCAAATCGGATCCACCAATACCATCGGATCGCATGGCTTATGGACTGGTGGGTACCGTTGACTTGATGCGGTACACGCCACAGTCAGTAAATTGCTCTCAGTGTTTCTTATGACTGAATGATGATGTTATTCACTGGCAGAAGATAAGTATATTGTCATGGACAAAAAAAATTGGGCTTGATGCTTCTTGATGTTAAAATTAACTCCTAAGTGTGAACTTTTCACTTCCATCAGGGAAAGCTGGACCAGGACCATTCTTTACCACAGACACATGGTCTGCTCTGGAAAAACACATGCTTCTGTCTGCAGGGGGCTTGGTCAGCATCACTGCCTCTCCCATTGGCTGTCCAATGGCAATGGTCAGCAATGAGAAATGAGAGTGGAGAGCAGAAGGCAGTGGGCTGAGGGAGAGAAAGGGTGAGGTTGTGAGAGCTCCCACTCCCTGCCTCATTGCACAAATCATCTCACTGATCAGCACCAACTCATAGCAACCCCACATACAGCACAATGAAACACTGCCCAGTCCGGCACCATCCTCATAATCCTTGCTATGTTTGAGCCCATCGTTACAGCCACTGTGTCAATCCACCTCATTGAGAGTGTTCCTCTTTTTCACTAACCCTATACTTTACCAGGAGCTCTGGGGGCATAGTGCCTAAGGCATTTGACTGTGAACCAGAAGGCTGGTCATTCAAACCTACCAGCCACTAGTCAGAAAGAAGGTTGGGCAATCTACTTCCACAGTGATAACCACCTCAGACACCCAAGGAGGGGTTGCTATGCATTGGCTCTGACTTCATGGCAGTGCGTTGCATTGTGTTGTATACTTTACCATGCATGACGTCCTTCTCCAGGGACTGGTCCTTCCTGATAACATGCCCAAAGTATGTTAGACAAAGTCTCATCATCCTTGCTTCTAAGGGGCATTTGTTCATGCATCTGGCAGTCCTGGTATATTCAATATTCTTCAACATCACCATAATTCAATGCATCAAAACAAAAATCCTTACAACTGGACCAATCAGCAGCATCATGATAACTGAAGAAAAGATTGAAGTCAAATATTGCATATTATTTGGCCCCACAATCAACACCAATGGAAGCAGCAGTCAAGAAATC
>NW_006922045.1:89020-90678 GCF_000298275.1 Orycteropus afer afer | reverse complement strand
CATTGCTGAGAGAGAGACTGAGAGAGATTGTTGGCTGAGAGACGGCAGGCTGAAAGAGACTGAGTGTTGTCCCTGAACTTGAATTGTACCCTGGTACTTCCTTAATAAACCCCATAATCTGAGTTCTGTGTGGCCACTGCAGCGAATTATCGAACCCAGAAGAAAAGTGGTGGGTGTTGCAGGAGGAACGATTGGTGAAAGGGCTAGAAGGAGGCAGCATGTCTGGCTTTGCCGGAATAAGCCTTGAGCTATTGATACTGATTCTGTCTTCCTCTTGTGGGGTTAGAGGAGGTCCAAAGATGTGGCCTGCTTGCCTCTTTAGCACCTTCATTCCATATCCTCTTCTGAATCCAGCTTGAATTTCTGGCATTTCCCTGTCAATATACTGCTGCAACCATTTTTAAATTATCTTCAGCAAAAATTTTCTTGCATGTGATGTTAGTGATATTGTCCAACAATTTCTGCATTCTGTTGGATCACATTTCTTTGGAATGGCACAAATATGGTTCTGTTCCAGCCAGTTGGCCAGGTAGCTGTCTTCCAAATTTCTTGACATAAATAAATGAGCACCTCTGTTGCTACATCCCTTTGTTGAAATATCTCAGTTGGAATTCTGTCAATTCCTGGAGCCTTGTTTTTCACTAATGCCTTCAGTACAGCTTGGACTTCTTCCTTCAGTACCATGAGCTCTTGATCATATTCTACCTCTTGAAATGGCTGAACATCAACAAATTCTTTTTGGTACAGTGATTCTGTGTATTTCTTCCATCTTCTTTTGATGCTTCCTGCATTGTTCATTATTTTGCCTATAAAATCTTTCAATAGTGAAACTGAAACTCTAGGCTTGAATATTTTCTTCAGTTCTTTCAGCTTGAGAAATGCTGAATGTATTTCTTCCCTTTTGGTTTTCTAACTCCAGGTCTTTGCACATGAAATACACAGACTTAATATTATGCTTGCTATACTCACATACACATGGGTGTACACTCATACACATGCATAGAGACCCATGGCACTTGCATGCATGCATGCACACACATGCTCTGGCACCATTATATTTCCAACCCACAAAGGCCAGGTGTCTTGCTCAAGGTCACATCTAGAATATGGCAGAGTTACAGCACAAACCCAGCATTCCTTGGACCTCTTACTGCATCACGCTGTCTGCCAGCAGTGGATAGAAGACAGTTGGAAGCAGAATGAAAACACCATTATGGAGGTAAAATGCTTTGCATTTATCTTCCCGATTTTTTTTACACACATTTAACTAAAACCTCGAACAACTAAAGAAAGAGATATTCTTTTGGTAGCTGAGTAAAATTGACATCAGAAAGTAAAACAAAAATTGAAGGACAAGGGCAAGAAAAAGTTGTAGGCATTATTTTCATGTCCAAAATTGTGATGCTGTGAAATGTATCGGGTAGTGATGGAGAATATAAACTGTTGGTAAAGCACATTGAATACGCTAAGTACCTGCCTGTGCAGAATAGTGCCAAGTGATCTGCCAGGGCTCAAATGAGATGTTGAATAATGATGGCCCTCCTTCCCCAAAACTGCTGCTGAAAATAAATCACCATGCACAGTCCTAATCAGAGGGATGTCAGACAAGGTTTTGACAAAACAGCATTAACTCTCATCATTGGGACTTCATAAACAAA
>NW_006922045.1:83278-88210 GCF_000298275.1 Orycteropus afer afer | reverse complement strand
GAAAGCTGCTTCACCTCTGAGACTTGCCACTTCCTTGTGTACAAAACCACGCTGGTGACGCAGTTGTAAAGATTATTGTTATTTAAGCAAAAGTTTAGGAGGCTGTGCACATAACGTTGGGCGTACACTTTGAGGTTGTTGACTGCAGTCGAGAGGACTTTGACTATGGGAATTTCAGAGGCCAGACTGAAAGACTTCCCAGGCCTGCCCGCTCTTCACGGTCCTTGGTGTGCCCGGGCCCGCTGCTGCAGTCCTGATACTCGGAGTGTCTCGGAGACCCGTCTTCCAGCGCCATGTTGCACAATATTCTGTCAGACCCACAGGGCTCTCACTGGCTGATTCTCAGAAATGGATCCCAGGGCTTTCTTCCTTGTCTGCCTCGATCCAGAGGCTCCTCTGGAAACTGTCTGGCACTGGGGGCACATGGAAGACTCTCTTACGATTTTCCCCCTTTCAGAACACAGGCCTATTTGCTCGCTGCCTTCACTGTTTTTATCCTTCCTGAGCCCAGACTGTAGGGCAGAATCCTGTTTCCTTCCAGGACCTTCTTTTCCTTGGTGTCTTCAAAACAAGCACACAGCATTGAGTGTTTGAGTCTAACATAAAAGCCACCAAAATCAGCAAATTTTAGCTTGCCCCTTTGTGAACCACTGCCCTATAGCTGTAGGGTGGACTACTTAGGATGGCAATCACCTCTCTGACTTTGACTGCTGTTTCATTAAAAGATGGAACAGCTGTCTTCTTCTTCCTTTAGTGTTCCGCATCCTTTCAGCATCAGAGCCAGGAGCCTTTGCCTTCCCGCTCTCTGCAAGACGGATGGAGGTTTGCCATTTGCCCCATCCTGCTCTGTGGATATCGGATGGTGAGATTCCTCCATGTGGGGCCTTCAGCGGTGGCTTGGTGCTAAGATACCATGAGTGCCAGTGATAGTCAGGGACCTTGTACATGTTTACTGAATGTGTCTTTCACAAAAATGCCAAGAGCCTAAAGGAAAAAGGACAAAGCCGCTGACTGGACCCCGGAAGGTAAACATCCAAAGCTACCCCATTGGTGGAATGTGTATTGATGTGGGAGGGTGAGGGGACAAATTTAAAACGGGTTTTGAACAGGTAATGCAATACGGAAAACCTACACATCTACACTAAGCCAGAAACGCTGGACCGCAGTGGGGATTGAGGCACACTAGGTCTTCTTCCAATGCCGTGATGTATCCTGAGGTCAGAAATAGTCCTTAAGATTCTGAAGCCCATCCTGACCACTTGTATCCCATGCTCCTCCAGAATGTAGGGCAAACATGGCCCCAAAGGGTGCCGGAGATGAGATACTAGGAAAATGATAATTGATGTGTCAACCATTGTGTTCTAAGAGGGAAAGGAGGAGCTCTGGTGGTGCAGGGGTTAAGCGCTTGCTTGCTAATGGTTTAAATTCACCAGCAGCACTGTGGAAGAAAGATGGGGCAGTAGGCGTCTGTAAAGATTTACAGCCTTGGAAACTCTGTGAGGCAGTTCTACACAAAAGCAATAGGTTTGCTTTGGGCTTTGAGTCCATAAAGATGACAGCCTTGGAAACCTTCTGGGGCAGTTCCCCTCTGTCCTCTAGGGGCACTGGGAGTTGGAATGGACTCAATAGAAACGGGTTTGGTGTTTTTTCAGGAGAAGAAAAGACAGCCTGTTTCCAACATTCTATCATTTTAACAGACACTGTTCACAGCATCTGATTCTGAAACCTTCAGGAGTTTGAAGGACAATCAAAGGCACTTGGGAAAGATCTGGCACCATCGCTAATTCCTATTTCCCAGAAGCAAAACCTGGTCTCAACCTAATTTGGAAACTTCACTCCTAATTACACACTAAATCAACTCTTCCACTTCCAAGTGGCTACTAAATACACACCTTGGAAATAGTGCTTGCATCCCATGTGTGGTCTTCCTGAACAAGTACACATGGGGAATATTTAATGATAGGACCCCAAGCCCACACTCTAGTCCTGGGAGCAATTATTCTGGCATAATTTAGTCAAGGTATTAGCCTTTCATTCAGTGTTTCATTTCTGTAGTCAGCATCACCCACTTCTCTCTGGGTAATTACTACTCTGGTAGCATAGTGGCTAAGGCACTTGACTGCTAACCAGAAGCATGGCGGAAGGTTGGGCAATCCTACTTCCGTAGTGATACTGCCTCGGAAACCCAAGGAGGGGTCGCTATGAGTCGGGGCCGACTCGACGGCACATAACAACAACAACAACAGTTACTACTCTGTCCATCTCTCATCATCACTAGCAAAGCCCCTGTCTTGCATTGGGCATTAGGCATGCAGTGACAGTCTGTAGATGCAGAAATGCTTCTCACCGTGCGGTCAGCTGGGCCCAGCGTGTCAGTTTCCGGCGTAGCACTGCAAGTCCCAGTGAAACTATAGAAGTGCCATTTGTACTGAGTTGGCTTGAGGGGATTTGTAGGACAGGACTTTGAGGTTTGCTGTCAGCAACAGGTATTCACTGTAGGACTGAAGACATTAAAGGGTGTCCTCAGCAGGGCGCATTCCACTAGCTAGAGAGACCACTGCAAGGACAGCTGGTAGCCCAGCTCCACAGCTCAAAACTGCCATTTGGCTTTCTGTGCAAAACAACACAACTGGCGCAGAGGAGTGAGGCAGCAGCAGAACTCACTTGGAAAAAATAAATAAATGAAACTGGACGTTCTGTTTCATGACTGTAGTAAATTTGTTTATCGAACTTGTTTGTGAATGAAGCCAAGGGGTTCTCAAAGCAAGATAGGGGATTTGTATCCAGTAAGGTAGTAACAGAGAAATTCAGAGACGGTGTTAATAGGAACAGAAAGGAACGTAAGCCATTCCTAAGTACCAGGCAGCTCAGTGAACAGTGAGCTCCAATGAAGAAGAACCAGTCCCACAAAACCAACGAGGCAAAATGGACCATTTCAAAGTATTGACGTCTGCACGCACCCTCGCCCCTGCACAGGCTTGGGGAGGAGCCAAACTGGGAGAGCAGCCTCAGGTCCTTCCCAGACTGCCAGGGAGCATATCCAAGGCCCTCACCGCTGACGCCCTGGGGTGCTAAAGGGATGATCAGACACAGTGATCCCTGCATGGCACTGACTGTTTGCCTAGCTGGCGAGGGATTCCCACATCCTTCACCATCCAGAAGATGCAATTCTAATGTTCACAAGTCCAAACACAGAGCCTACGGAAAGTATGAACTACTGTTGGGAGATGATTAACTGACAGTCATGTTTCCCAAAGTGTGTGCCAGGAAGCCTCGACCACCGACGTAAACAGCTGTTACCTGGGCCAAAACAGGGTTGCCTGACACAAGCTTATGAGAGCAAGGACCTCAGCTATCACATTCACAGGTGTCCCAGGTCTAGGAGACTTTATAGACCCTCAATTACATATCTGTTGACTTAATAAGCAAATGTTTTAATGATCGAGAATAGGAACAGATACTAGAACACAATGACTTCATATTAAACAGGTCTCTTTACGCTTAGGCTTCTGAGAGCCTGTCACATGCAAAGTACAAAGTAAACTTCTGCGAGGGAGTCCAGCTGCCGCATTTGCCAGATAAACTGTCACAGGGGTTTCTTAGATCAGTTCATCCATATGTTAAAGAGAACACACAGAATCTGAGGTATTTCAGCTCTGAGGATCCACTCTTCTCCAGGCAAAGACATGTTGAAGTGACACCTCGCAACAGTGCTGCCTGGCTTGAGTGCTCCATGTTTCTAAAATAATATGATAAATATACATATATATGCAGTCCATCCAGTACCATAGAGAGAGATGGAGCGGGAGAGGTGGGGAGAGAGAGAGGGAGAGAACGGTAATGGATTGTGTGTGTACCCAGGGATGACATATATTCATGCATGCAACTGTAATGCACAATGTGGATTGTGCATGTCAGTCATGTTATGTATGCATGTGTGTGCATGTATACGTGTGTGTGCAGGCACACACATACACACATACATGCCCATGGAAGCAGCAATTAAGAAATCAAAGGACATAGTCCATTAGGCCAATCTTCTACAATAGATCTCTCTAGAGTGTTACAAAGGAAAGATGGCACCTTGAGGAATGAAGGGTGCCTGACCCAAGCCGTGGCGTTTTCAGTCACCTTCACATCCATGCAAAAGCTAGACAATGACTAAAGAACACCAGGGACTTGATGCCTTTGAATGATGGTGTTAGCAAAGAATATTGGACACACTAAGGACTGTCAGAAGAACAAAGGTTTTGGAAGAAGTGCAGCCAGAAAGTTCCTTAGAAGTGAGAATGGTGAAACTTCCTCTTGTGTACTTTGGCCATGTTATCAGGAGGGACCAGTCCCTGGAGAAGGTCATCATGCTTGGTAGAGGGTCAACAAAAAAGAGGAACACCCTCAACGAGATGGGCTGACACAGTGGCTGCAGCGATGGGCTCACAGATAGCACTGACTGTGAGGATGGTGTGGGATGGGGCAGTGTTTCATTCTGTTGCTCACAGGGCTACTGTGAGTCAGAGCCAACTCAATGGCACCTAAGAACAAATGTGTCTGTATGTGTATAGCTTTAGATGCGTATGCATGCTTGTATACATCTCTCTGCGTGCATATATATCTTGAGTCCTAGCACATTCTCTGAAGCAGTAAGCACTGATGGGATGTGCTGTCTGTATACACTCAGCCACAGGAATGGGCAACAAACATCCTACCTCACTGTCCTGAGTCAGCCATAGTTTGCAAACACGTGTGACTCAGTGCTGGGGTGCCCGTTCTAGATGTTATTTTGTTTTCCGGCAAGTGCATGTGACCTATGTTGGCTGTAGGAGGTATACAAGAGAGAACCTGTACCTGTCACCAGGAAACAAAGGCAAGGCTCAGGCTGGCTGTTCAAAAGCAGCTGTTAACTGGGGTCAAGGAGACGTCAAGGAAGTGATA
>NW_006922045.1:79997-81718 GCF_000298275.1 Orycteropus afer afer | reverse complement strand
ATACAAAGTAAAATCATTGACATGCCCTTGCTTTGATTTCTTCATTATTAAAATGAAAGTACTTACTGTAATTTCTCTTTTCATAAAGCAAGTAAGAGCAACGCGCAAACATGTTTCATCTTGAGCAAGATTTCTCCGTCCATTAAAATGCGACACGATAAACGTTAAATAAAATGTAAACACAGTGTCTTGTTAGATAAGTACTTAAAAGTCAATATTAAAAATCATGTCCATTTAAAGGCCAATTGCATACCCTGTGCTTGATGAAGGTTTAAAAGAAGTAAATTGGCAATTAGACATTATTAAAGTCTAGAAAATAGCAATTAGAGCTTTATTAAGAGAGAAAGCGGAGTCTGAAGGAAGGGCTCACTGAAAGATGAAATGAGGAGCTGGTACCACACGCACACAGGCCACATGGTACCAGAGGGAGCTTAGAAGGGGCCACGAGAGGAGAAGCGGCCCCGTGGAGAAGGCCCACAGAGAGGTTAGGTTGGCCCCTGGGGCCAGCTATTGCCACAAGACAGAACAGGAACACAGTAGCAGCAGGACGCAGACCTCAGGAGGATGCCTGCTCCAGGAAAGAGAAAATGTGCCAACTCACCCTGAAGCCCACACACAGCCCGTCTCCGGCCAGCAGCCCGTCTCCCGGGACAGTCGTGACCAGCACTCCCGTTAGTGTGTGTTCCGTGTACACATTCTCGTTATGAACTCCACTCCTGCACTTCCCAGCCATTCCCTCTTCCAAGGGGGACTCGACAATATGACAGCAGCCCCTGATTCACTCACCCTGGGCTCTGCAAGGCTCAGCTCCAGTCAAGAGGCTCCCAATTGTCTGAGTCGTCAACATTGGTGGTGACGATCAGGCAGATGGACGGTAATGTATTAATGTGATCTTCATGATGTATGAGACACATTTCTGCCATTCAATTTGCTTGGCTATAAAGACAATGTCTTCCTATCACTAAGAACTTAATTTTGACCTTGCAGACCCCCTAAAGGGTCTTGGGTTGATGACAACCACCACCACTGCTATTAGACTCTGAGGTTCTTGAGGCAAGAACTGTGCTCTGTTCATCCCAGTATCCTTAGCACACATGGTAATGTAATAATCAAAAACAGAAAAGCAAACAACCCACTCAGACACACAGCAACCACGTGTGTTCCCAAGAAGAACTGCATTCCATACGGTTTTCTTGGCTAGAATATTCTTTTTTTAATTTTTTTTTTATCTTTGCTGTTATTGAGAATATATGCCGTAGAACATATCAACTCAGCCATTTCTACAAATAAAATTCAGTGACGTTGATTATATTCTTTGAGTTGTACAACCATTCTCACCTTCCTTTTTGGAGTTTTCCCTCCTCCATTACCTGAATGGAAGCAGACAGCCAGACTATACTTTCAAGGTATTGCTGGGTGGGTTCAAACCACTAACCTTTAGGTTAGGGTCTAGTGTGAACCATTTCCCCCACCTAGGGACCTGTGGTCAAATAACTGGTGCCCAATAAATATTGGCTGAGTAAATGGGTAGGCGAAAGGCTTGCACACCTCAAAGAAGTTTGCATAGAAACAAACTGTTTACTGATGAGTGTCCAAGGCTTTCCAAATATTTCCTTTGAAGACACTGACCAAAGGTCAGAGGTCTGGGAGCACTGGGCCCGAGGGGAAAAGCCCTGGTCTGGAAGGAAACTGGACCCAATTCATTTCTGCCATTAACCAGT
>NW_006922045.1:73183-79458 GCF_000298275.1 Orycteropus afer afer | reverse complement strand
ACATTTTTTTAAATAAATTTCAAATGGAGTAACACTCCTAATTCACACTTACACTGAAGTCTTTTTACATAACTTCTAAAATTTATTGTTGTTGTTGAGAATGTACACAACAGGACACACACCAACTCAACACTTTCTCCGTGTGCAATGCGGTGACTCTGATGACAGCCTTTGAGGTGTGCAGCCTTTCTCACCCTCCTTTTCCGAATTGTTCCTCCCCATTCACATCAACTCCTGTCTCATCTTTCCAGTGGCTCCTGCGAATCTGATTCCATCTGGGAAGACCTTGAAAGGACACAGTGCTCGAGGCAGACATCCTTTACTGGT
Source organism: Orycteropus afer afer (assembly GCF_000298275.1). NCBI lineage: Eukaryota > Metazoa > Chordata > Mammalia > Tubulidentata > Orycteropodidae > Orycteropus > Orycteropus afer. Next base: position 79,131 of record NW_006922045.1, on the reverse strand, counting down.
TGAGCTGCACTGGTGGTTGGTTTTAAGAAGACTTCAGAGGGTATTTTTGGTTTAAAGTTTAACAACGATCTCAGGGCAACATCAGTCTTGATGACAATGACAGGTAACCATGTTACAGACTTAAGACCATATCAAAAGCACCGTGGGGTCGCCCACCCACTGAGTTGGGAGACGCACACCCAGCAGCAGTGATCTAAGCAGGCCACCGCACCCACCCCACTCAGCACCAGCTTCAAGGCCATTGGCAGAGTGCCTAGGACTCCATCTACACCCATCATCTCACGTATGCCTCACTTACTTGTCCTGACCTTGTGTGCCTGGTGCTGACCTTGACCTCCCATGTGGGGACCCTACCCCCATTTGCCCAATTAGTTTCCATCTCTGGGCTTCTTAGCATTTAAGTCTCAGTTTCCCCAAGAGACTCTGGTGTGGCCTTCCTTCTGTGCTGTCAAAATCCCCTTCCATTCCAGCTTGAGGCCTGAGTGCCACCTTCAGCCTGCCACCCAGCCATGTCAATCCTTGGAGTCCACAGGATACCTGGTCTTTATTCTTGTTCCCTGTTTCCCATTGGCCTTGTGGGTTTGGGTAAGTCACAATACCCCAGGCCTTTAGTGTTCTCACCTAGGAAGTGGGAACAATGACACATATTCAGTGCAGAGACCAAAATGTTTAATTGATGTGGTGACTTGCAGGATTCAAAGTACAGTAAAAACAGCTGCACAAACATAAACAATTGCTTTTTCCTTCATTAAAAAATGCCCCCCAAGGCAGGATCTTCCTCCAGTCCTTAAATAAATGCTATAATACCCTGCTGTCTCAGGAGCTCTACAGAGCTGGGCAGCATGGTTTTTCTGTGGGAGGGACCCAGGCATGGTGGATAGCTCCTCCCCAAACACTACCAGGCACAGAGGGCAGTGAATGTCAGTGTGACTTCAAGTGGACGTGTTGAGAGTCGGTCCTGAGGGCCTTGGAGACTGGGGTCGCTCCAGGTCACTAGGCCCTTGCAGACAGCCCTTTGGTGAGGCGGGGGCTCGGTGATGCATGGGCTTCTGCCTGGCCACACTGCTGGAGGCACGAGGGACGCAGCCTGGGAACGAGCCCTCTCCACACTGGGTAACTCAGCCAGGCTGGCAGCTGCAGCAGCCCCAGTGAGTCTCCAACTGCAGGAACAGTGCCCTTGTGCAGGTTTGTCCTGCCTGGTGAAGAGGAGACAGCTCACTCCGCATACAAGGAGACTGCGTCTCAGCCAGGAGAGCCTGCAGTCAGCTGTTTTCCACAACTGCTGTGGGCCCACTCTGAGGCCACTGGCAAGGCTTTCATGTCCTCTGTCCACATCTATTGGTACTCACCATCACCATGAGAGGAGTTAACTCACTTATCGAGGTCTCTGGAAAGAGAAGTTGTGGGTCAGTTACATCAAAGAGGTGTGACTACAGCCATGGGAAACTTCGCCTTGAGCATCTGTCCCCTGTGATACATCTCAAAAGGGCAGAGCCCAGCTTGAAGAGAACGTGCAGTGCACATGTCCTCGAGTCTTCCAGTCCTGGGACATCAGACCATGGCACTAATGCGAAAGATACAGACTCAAGCCATGCCAACATCAGCAGCAGATGTTCACTCCTCCTTAGACCCAGAAAAGCCAGCTGCAAGAGATTTGCATTTGCCAACACATATAGGTATTTGGAGGGAGCTCTGGTAGCATAGTGCCTAAAGTCCTTGACTGCTAACCAGAAGGCTGGCAGTTCAAACCCACCAGCCACTCCTTGGAAGGAAGGCTGGGCAATCTACTTCCATAGTGATACTGCCTCAGAAACCCAAAGAGGGGTCGCTATGAGTCGGGTCCAACTCAATGGCACATAACAACAACAACAGCAACAGCAACATAGGTATTTTGAAAGGAAACTCTGAGGTCAAAATTCATAGCCAGTGTCTTAGTCATCAAGTGCTGCTATACAAAATACCACAAGCAGATGCTTTAACAAATAAATTTATTCTGTCACAGTTTAGGAAGCTAGATGTCCACATTCAGGGTGCCAGCTCTAGGGGAAGGCTTTCTCTTTCTGGTCTCTGGGGGAAGGTCCTTGTCTCCTTTGAACATCTGCGGGCCCAGCATTCCTTGGAGATCCCTATGTGTCTTGACATCAATCTCATGCTGGGTCTAGGAGGTTCTCAGTGCAGGAACCCCGGGTCCAGAGGACATATTCCACTCCCTACTCTTCTTTCTTGGTGGTAGCGGATCCCTCCCTGTTGGCTCCCTTCTCTTGTTATCTCTCATAAGATAAAAGGTGCTGCAGGCTACACTCCAGGGAAACGCCTCTTACATTGGATCAGGGCTGAGTTGACTAAGTGTTGCATCGCACCCTAATCTCCCTACAACTGATTAGCTGATCACATCGGATCACATAATGGGAGCTGATTACATAATTACACGTCTGCCCCATTATACCATTACATTACATCACTACATATCTGCAACACAGAGACCCAAGACCAGTGGGAAGGTACATGGAGTTACCTTAGAGGAGTACACCTGTAACAGGTGATGGATTTGCACTGAGTCATCCTCTTACCCTCGTCTCCAACAACAAATAACAACATTTGTGAGGACACTGGGTGAGGAAAATTAGCAACAGCCTTCCAGGGAAGCCAGATGATCAGAGAAGAGAGGTTCCCAAGGGACAATTCCCCCATCACTGCCCGCCCACCTACATTTTTTTCTCAACTAAAAATAAATATTTAATAATATGGGAGAAAGATAGAACATATTTTAGGTACCATCAGAACAAAGAAACAATGGAAAAGAACCCTGTTATTTTACCCAGGATACAAGGAGAAACAGAATGCGTATTTATTTTCAGATGTGACAAGATACTACTGTATTTGGGAATCATGAGTAAGAATTTATGGTAATTGCTTTATTCGAAGCCAGCCGGGGGTTACAATCTACATCTGCACACCAGAATTCCTCTCCACTACTTTCCAAGAATAACACACCTCAAGCTCCATAAAGTGTGATTTATAGTGCCAGCATGAGACCAGCGCAGCAGCAAACAGGCTTCTAAAAGAAGAGGCTGACACTACCACATTTATACTTCCATGAACAAAATCAAGAGAGACCTGGAAATGTTCTGCTTCTTAATACATAAGTGTTATTTACTCAAGGGCAGCTTGCTTGTTAGTTGTAACATCCTCCCTAACAAAATATCTGCTATGGATTGAACTGTGTCTCCTAGAAGATATGTGGAAGTTCTAACCCCAGTACCTGTGAACATGACCTTGTTTGGAAACAGGGACTTTGGTGACATCACCCGTTAAGTTAACATGAGGCCTTAGTAGAGCAGTTGCTGCTGTCGAGTGTGCTTTTTACTAGATTCTAACTCATAGTGACCTGATAGAACAGAGCAGAACTGCCCCATGAGGTTTCCTAGGCTGCAATCCTCATGCGACCAAGTCACCAGGTCTCTTCTCTCACGGAACAGCTGGTGGGTTCCAACTGCCAATCTTCCAGTTAGCAAGTAGCCAACCGCTTAACCACTGTACCATCAGCACTCTATTACTGGATAGGGTGTGTCCTAATCTTGTCTGAGTGGTGTCCTTATAGGAGGGGAGAAGAGACATCAAAAGCCGGGATGAAGAAGACAGCCACATGAAGATGGTGCTATGCTACAGCTGTAAGCCAAGGAACACCTGGGACTACAAGAAGCCAGAAGATAAGAAAGGATTTTGCTCTACAACTTTGGAAGGAACATGGTCATGCTGACACTCTGAATTTGGGCTCCCAGCCTCCAGAACACATTTATTTTGTTTAAAATAACACAGAGAGGCAACACATTTATTTTTTTAAAAGGCACCCACTTGGTGGTACTTTGTTATGGCAACCCTAGAAAACTAAAGCACCATCTAATATTTTTTCAAGGAAAAAAATCATCTTTCAACTTCTGCAGGTCTATATTATAAATAGTGACACAGAAGAGATAAGCCCATTTATTAGGTTTATCTGCAGCTTTGCAAATAATAGGAGAGGGGAACAAAGGAAAATGGATGAGATGGGAACACAGGGCTTAATCAATATAAAAAAAACAAACTCACTCCCATCGAGTCATTTCCAACTCACAGCAACCCCTCCTTGGGTTTCCGAGGTGGTATCTCTATGGAAGTAGATTGCCCAATCTTCCTTCTGAGAAGTGGTTTGTGGGTTTGAACTGCCAGCCTTCAGGTGAGCAATCAAATGCCTTAGGCACTAGGCCACCAGATGTCCCCTTTAATCAATATGGGTATATGTAAATTAAATTAGCTCAGAAGTAGAGGAGATTACAGATATAATTGTACATCAGGGGAAAGGAGTCGATTCTTTTTAATTCACTTGAAATTAATCCAAGAATCAAATTTGCTGTAATTCAAATTTATAGGACAATTGTTATGGGAGAAGGAGCTTTTGTACCTCCCACTGTGAAATACATTCTAAACAGTAACAGACAACATGGAGCCAAAATTATGAAAAAAAAAAAAAAACAAGCCCAATTGGCTTGAGTCGGCTGACTGTCACTAGTCCTTGGTTGGGAGGAATGCGTAACAGTTTAACCTTCTTTGGAGCACCTAGTCCATGTGAGGTTTTTCCTAGGAGATGTGGTCCTTCATCTTTAGGTACATACATACATTTTGCTGTTGTTAGTTGTCACTGAGTCAATTCTAACTCGTGGCAACTCCATGCATCCAGAGTAGATCTGCACCACAGGGTTTTCAAGGTTCTGACCCTTCAGAGGAGTAGCCAGGCCTGTCTTCTAAGGCATCTATGGATGTGTTCAAACCGCCAACCTTTCAGCTACTAGTCTAGTGCTGAACCATGTCCACCACACAGCCACCTGTACGCACATACATACACTCATACATGCATATATCTACAATGATACCAGAACAATAAAAATCTGTATGTCTCTCTCACTGTACAGTGTAATTTCAGTCATGCTGAATTATTTTTTCATCATTTGCATAATGTCACCAGTTAAAGCATCTCCTCTCATCTGTTTTAGCTGTTTTGTTCCCTTCAAGCTCTGCTCTTCCCAGAACTGTGGAAAGTTTCGTCCAGATCCTTTGCTGACTGTCTACATGACCTTGGAAAAGCCAGGAACTCTTGCTTCAAACCTGGTGAATCAAAGATCAATGGAAACGTAAAAGACTAAAATCGACTCAGACTCAGGATAGGAAACATCTGATCAAAGTCATTTCCCACACTAATCTAAAACTCTGCAGTATGATGGAATTGCTGTCACATTTTTAACCAAAGCAGAGAAAGCACACAATATACCATTTTTTCCTAAGGGATTATTGGTTTTCTGGAGGGCAGCTGATGCCTTTCAACATTTTTTTAAAAAAGTAAATGACAGAGTGCCTTTGATGCCATTTCTGCCATTTGTGCCTTTGTCCTGTGATGCTTGTATGAGCAAGACCGCCAGGAAATCCACAAGTACTGGCTAGGGAGAGCTGCTGCTGCCCACAGCAAGGCAAGAATGAAAGTTACAAAGATGAATGTCAAAGGCCTACAATACAGGGCAATGCTCATGACACTGGCTAACCAAGGACTCTTGTCTGAAATCAATTCAACACCATTACTAGGGTCCAAGCAGGAAAGCATTGTCAGAGGTGACAGGTTATTGTTATTATTATTTTAACCAGAGGCAATTTCATGCAAATATGACAATATTAAAGGCCTCAGTGTCCAATGCCCACCATGGTCTTCCCAGATGGATTTAGATTCTTTATTTTTAATTTTTCCCAAAATGAAAAGAGCTTCTTGCTGGATTTCTAAATTGAATGTAACCATTATGAAATACGTGAGCAGTATATAAAAGTTAAAAAAGCAAAAGTCACCTAAAATACCAGCAGTCTGAAAGAAGCAGCATTAACATTTGGACATATTCCTATACCTCTCTATAATCACACACACACAC
>NW_006922045.1:53602-56223 GCF_000298275.1 Orycteropus afer afer | reverse complement strand
ATGAAAATAGAAATGAATAAAAAAGAACCTTGGGAAATTCATACGTGTGTGAAAATTAAACAACATAATTTTGGAGGTGATAAAATATTTCATAATTGGTTATGGTAATTGTTGACCCACACTGTTAATGTACTAAAAACCACTGAATTGTGCATTTTCAGTGGGAAAATTGCATATGAATTACATCTCAGTAAAGCTGTTTAAGCTTCAATAAACATATCCATACACACTCACACATACACACACACACCACCTACTTCAATTTTAGAAAATATGTGAAAGGAATATTTTTATGAAATAAAAAATCATTAAACCTAATTTTCTTCACAATATTCTTGTAGTTAGTAAGTACCTTGGTGCATTCAAAATGAGTCTATTCCCATAATATTTCAGAACTCTCCTCTGCCCAACATGTGCCCTGAGTGTCCCACGGCATCTGCTGAGACTCAGACAATCCTAAATAAGACTGATTCTTGTCCAAATTCATTTTTAGTCCCTTTCATTGACCTTTTCAAATAACAAGAGAATAAAAACGCCTCCGGATACATCTGTGATTTGGATGGACGTCCTCAGTAACTTGAAAAGAAGGAAGAAATTATTTTTCAGCTGCATAAAGCCAGACTTCCTCTTACATCCAAAAACTCTGAGTCTGTAAGCCTGGTACTATTTAGTCATGAGAGTAAGAGAACAGAAAATTAAAGCACCACTTTCGCATTTTCTTTTATCAGTGTTTTTTAACTTACCGTAAAATTTAAGCAGAAATCTATGTGCAGATAAAATCTAAACAGTAATGTCTGATCTCTTTCAGAAAGGGGTTCAATACATACCAAGCTGTTTCCTTTTAAAATCCTTTTGTCACAAAGGCAGAAGGAATAGAACCATAATAATGAAACAGCTGCCATTTATTGAACGTTTTTGTCTGCCAGGCCTAGGGCACAGCACTTATTACACATTATCTCATTTAATCCTCAGGGAAACTTTACAAAGTATCTGTTACCAACATCCCTGTCCTCCAGAGGAAGCCGCTGAAAGCCAGAGGTAAAGGACTTCCCCGAGGCCAACACTTCGGCCAAGATCAAAACCAGGTCTTTCTGCAGGGCAAGCAGCCCATAGTAATACTGAAATACTGAAATGGTTTTGTTCTGGTTGGAAAATAGCCACTTCCCAAGTCCTCTCCCATCCCCTGCCCTTCATACTCCTCTCGTTGCCTCCAGACACCCTGGAACCTCTCCAGGATCCTCCCAGCTTCCCACAACCCAGAACTAACATCCTGGACTCTGCTCCATTTGTACATTCCGACGGACTGTGCCCCTGCCCTTCCACACTGGCTGTTAGCCATGCTAACGTTACCCCTGTCTGTCAGCCTCTGAAGGCCATGCTCTGATCCCCGGTATGCACGGCCCCCACAACCACAGTGTGCTCTCGGGAGAGCACAGTTGATGACTAAACCAAGATTGCTTTCTGTCTAAGTCTGCTACCTCCGGGCATGGTCTTACTCAAAGGTCACCATGCTAACTGCTACTGCAGCCTGATCCCAGCTCTCATCACTGCACACACGCAGAGGACCAGTGGCCACAGTAGCATGCTTCCCCTCTGCACAAGGAAGGGCAAAGCCGGAGAAGAAATCAGAAGCAGGTCACCAGAAAACACCTCAGCCACGCAGGTGTTTCCTCCTCACCGTTATCAAAACTCCCATTATCACCACTTAGAAAGGCTGGCTTCTGACTAAGCAGCAGTGATGTTACTCATTTCCTTACACAGTTACGTGAAATAGGTTAACTTTGCTCTCGCTGTGAGATGAAAAGCCTGCATGCCGCACAGCTAATTAGCATTCCCAAGGCACTCGGACAAATTAGCAGGAATTAATCCTAAAGGCACTGTGCATGCTGGAGATTCAGACGGAATGGCCTCTCCTACTTGAGCGACACCAGCGAAGTGAAGCTGTGGATGTTCCAATATCCTGGCCCACAAAATGCTTGCTCTTGAAGTAAACAGCTGAGGAAAGGAGGAATCTTATTTGGGTAATTCACTATCATTTTCCTGTTGTTGCTCTTATTTTCTTCTTTGTTACTACATCTTGTATCATAAAAGAATAAGGGAGGTGTGCAGCGAGGTCACAGCCAGGAGCACCCTACGGAGCGCCGTTCTGCACATCTGGGTCACCGTGAGTTGGAAACACTCAGTGGCAATGGACAAATAACACCACCACCAAGTACTTACCGGCCGTCTGCCAGTGAGCCGGTCTGTGCCCCCAATATTTCAAATCCCGGCAGGTTACCCACGGTGGGTTGGCTTCAGTGGTGCTTTCAGACCAAACAGATCAGGACAAAAGGCCTGGTGATCTGTTTGCAATGGTTCCTAACAGACCTTGGAGACGAGCCCCCAGGTGGGAGGGCATCAAAATACACGCAGCTGCAACAGGGGGCTCAGACACACCAAGGTCATGGGGGTGGCATGGCACCAGGCAACGCTTCATTCTAACATTTGTGGGGTCACCACGAATCAGAGCTGACTGACAGTAACTAACAACAAGAGTAAGTAGAGCAGATAGCAAGAAGCAAATACAGGAGAACAGAAAGTCTTTCACACAATGTTTCACGGTAATTAGGCCCCTTACTGTA
>NW_006922045.1:50177-51867 GCF_000298275.1 Orycteropus afer afer | reverse complement strand
TCCTTCCTCAACCAGCAGCCAGAGAGAGTTCTGCCTCTAGAAGGCCTCCTTTTGAGCTTGGCAGAGTGGCCAAACTAGCCAATCATAACATCAGCATTCTAAACATCTGAGAGAGAGCGAACCTCCCAGAACATTGTGTTGTGCCACACGCAACAGGAATACCCCAGGTGGATAACTTTTACAATCAGGAGCTCCTCGGTTGCTCATTTCACCACTGAGTTTACCAAGACTCATGGCTAGAAAAGCCATACCAGGTAATTTACTAAAGCACAATCTGTCTTTGATTTCCAATGAGTATCTGAAGACTAAACATCAAGAGAAAATAACATGAAGAAAATGCTGTCCAATGTCTGCCAATTATTGTGATTGCTGTTGTTGTTATGTGCCGTCGAGTCAGACCCAACTCATAGCGACCCTTCCTTGGCTTTCCGAGGTGGTATCACTATGGAAGTAGATTGCCCAACCTTCCTTCCAAGGAGTGGCTGGTGAGTTTGCACTGCCAGCCTTCTGGTTAGCAGTCAAGTGTCTTAGGCACTACACTACCAGAGCTCCTATTATTGTGATTAAAAAAATCAAATCAAGCATCTCAACTGAGTTCAGTCCAGGATTAAGTGGCCCTGTCCTCAAATTCTTTACATCTCTGTGAGGAAATTCTAAGCTGGTTAAAGCCTTAAACTGAAACAGTGTTGACTTTTAAAAACCTGAAGCTGAAATAAGCTCTGAAGAAAGTTTGAAAACCTCTGGTGGCATGTAGTTCAGGCATTGTTCTCATTGAATTGTCCAATTCTTCATTAAGTTATCGACTTGTTTTTTCTCCAGGCTGTAATACACTAACGAGATAAAAGCCTAAACTTCAAATTGAGATTTATTGACGCTTGTACCCAAATCTCCAGCAATTACGGGCGCACGTGCATGCACACAGACTCACACAGAGAGAACAACACACACATACACACACGTAGAAATCCATGATCACGTTCCGATTCCTTGCTTGTGGTCTTAATGAAAATTTCTGACCTTGATTCTGACATACAGTGAGACCTGTGAGACTGAAACTTGGCAGGACGACTGTGTTTTTCCAGGTGTCACAGTTTTCTGCTTTTGACAGGCATAGTCTCATCACTTTCTGTCACTTAGTAGAAGATGTTGGCGTTTTCCTTCTCTGACAGGTTCCTGCCTTACACTGGCTTTCCCACGTTCTCCCATACTTATATGCACATTTAATACTCTAACACATATGTAATTGGGCACATATTCAACTATAGGCAGTAAATACCACGTACCTTTAGTTTCAGACAGCTCAGTCTAAGATTATGAAACAATTTCTAAGAATGTAGTATGTTCTTTCCTCCAATAATCTCTTACACATAGCTTGATTACTTAATATTGTATTTTCATCTTCTTTTCCACGTCAGCATCTAGGTTAAAATATGTCTTTGCTACAGAAATTATGTCATCATTCTGTTCTCAAACGCAGGACTACATCAAGCTCTTTCTGTATCTACATGCCTAAAACTGCCTGGCCAAGAGCAGGTGCCTAATAAATAAATATTGGTTAAATGAATGAAGATTGTTAAGGTCTTTTTTCTTTATTAAATAGGAAACTACTCAACCAAACCTGTATAGTAAAAAGAGCTTCCAACCACTTCTGCTATATGAAACTGCATCTTTACCAGGAAATACTGAAACA
>NW_006922045.1:46745-48412 GCF_000298275.1 Orycteropus afer afer | reverse complement strand
AAAAAAAAAAAAAATGGCCAAGCATTCCTTTATGAGAAGAGCTCCCTGAAGTCACTGGGACAAAACACTGTCAGATTAGTTACAAGGATGGTCATCTGCAGAACTTCTGACAGAATGTGGCCAGAGTCGAGCTCGGGACTGGGTGCCGGTCCCAGCCAGCCCCACCTCCCCTCCTGCAGATCCTAACCCCTCCTAAAGGGCAGACTTGACAGCTGGGGGCCTGGGTGGTCGGAGAGCTGAGGTTGCTAAGGAACACTGAGGCGACACTCTGGATCCTTCCAGAAGCATGTAGGAGTTCCTTGCCAATGTTGCCAGAGAACCTTCCAGAGACACAGCAGTGTCCCTCTGCTGGGAGGATGACGTGGATGGAGACACCCGTCACTAGTGTCCTTGCGCTGCATCACACACGTACAGCTGACTCCCTCCAGGGGAGCCTGTTGTTTTGGTGTTGGGTGCAGCCTGGTGTAACAGAGTAGACCTGCCCTATAGAGTTTCCTGGGCTGGGATCTTTACCGGAGCAGACAGACGTTTCTCCCATGGAGCTGCTGGGTGGGTTTGAACCAACTAACTTTTGGTTAGTGGCTGAGTGCTTAACCACTGTGCCACTAGGACTCCTTTAGGGAAACGTGCAGCCTTGTCCAAAGCAACTCTGGCCCCAGCATGGGCACCTCAACACAGGCTTACTTGAGGCAATTGTTTGAAAACAGGGCTTCAAACTGCTTCATTCCAGTTGGACCCCTGCTGAGAATTTGCTTTCTGCCTCAGATAGACTGAATGGGAACCACAGTTTAACAAGATCCCCAGGTGATACTTAAAACTAAACCAAACCAAACCCACTGCCGTACAGTTGGATCCAATTCATAGCGACCTCGCCTTGGGTTTCTGAGGTGGCATCACTAAGGAAGTAGGTTGCCCAATCTTCCGTATGCATAGATAATATACAAGGGATTTTGTTAAAACGTGGACTCTGATTCAGTGTATCTGGGGTGGAAATGCAAATTCTCAGCAGGGGGTCAGACCGGGATGAACCATTCAAAGTCCTGTTTGAAAACAAGCCCCTTGGAGATCCAGACTCAACTTGAAGGCTCCTGAAAGCTGTGTTCCCAGAGCACATGCCAACGGTCTTCAACCACAGGGCATTTCTCAACACCCCACCAAACTCCCTTCTCGAAACAGTGAAGGAGTCGATGTGTAGAATGCATGGAGTCTGTGGATGGGGAAAGGTTATGCAAATATTATGTCTTTATTTCACTAACTGCTCACTAAAATTTAACATTTGCCTCAAAGAAGAATCCAGGTGTCCAGCCACAATGAGCAGCGCCTGCCTTTGTCACCAAGAGAAACCGTCGTATTTCATTTTGCAGTACAATTGTTGCACACGTCATGTATGCTCATTGTGATAGCTGGAGCTGTGTGTCACCTTGGCTGACCACAATTCTGTGTGGTTTAAGCTGCTGTGATGTGGTTATTCTCATCATGGGATCTGATGATTATGTTTTGAGTAGCCAATCTGTTGAAAGGGGGTTTCGCTGGGGTATGGCCTGCTTCCAGTATATCTATGGACATCCTGGGAAAAGAGATACTCTTCTGTGGATCGGGATTCTGTTGTGCTGCCTACAACTGTCCGTGAGCGAACAATCCATCATTCGGCCTGGAGATCTTGGATT
>NW_006922045.1:43376-46208 GCF_000298275.1 Orycteropus afer afer | reverse complement strand
TGTTTTGTGCCATCGTGCCCGGTGCTCTCCTGAAAACTCAGCCACTGAGAACCCAGGGGAGCATGGTTCCACTGACCCCTGAGGGAACAACTAGTCCGATGTTCTTGTCTTAAGAGCTGTCATGAGAGGGGTGTGGAAAGCTGAGACCAGCATGAGGCTGGCAGGCAAGGGCAGAGTCTGGGATGGGCATGGCAGGCCCGGTGAGAAGGTGGGGGAAGGTGTACCAGCAGGATAAGGGTAAAGCTCTCCCCGCCAGGCCCTCCATTCCCGTTGCAGAGGGCACTTCACAGGTCTCAAGGTCATGAGCCAAGACACGGAGACTGCCACACCCTCCACGTAAAAGAAAATCCACCACAACTTGGAGGCCAGGAGGGCTGACGGACTCTGGGTCAGAAAGGATCGTCTGCAAGCAGGCCGGAAATGCAGGATGGCCGCAGCAGGGGTCAGAGAGCGGCAGTCACATGTGGGGACATGGGAGCTGGCCAAGACTGCCTGCTGGGAGACAGCAGTCCTCGTGCCTCTTGCGGGACAGACGGAAGTGCCTGGGCGTGCTGAGTGAGGCGCCAGTTCCCTCCGGCACTGGCGGCTGGGCCCCCGCGGCTTTCTGACCACAGAGGATAGAGCCTGACTGGGAGGGAGCAGCTCGTTAACCTCACTGAAAACCTGGACAGCAAGTCAGCAGAAGGCCACGGCGCAACACAGGACGACGAGCGGTTGCAAGGGAATCAGTGCACACATCTTCCCCACACCAGGTGCAGAACACAGCCCATGGAACCACGATAGACGTCAGTGCCCTGAACGCACCCACTGAAGAAGGAAAGAAAATTCCCAGCCCCAAACCCATGGCAGCCCTTCTGAAAATGCAGGCTTTAAAAACCAGCCATGCCTGGGCCCCACCACAGAGCATTTCAATCAGAACCCCTGGGCTCTAGACTCCCGCGTGTTGTCAAGTCCCCCGCATGACCTCAATGGGCCGCCAAGGATGAGAACCAAACCAAGGCTTAGACTTATTACTCGCTCAAGTGGCCAGCGGTGTGCAAAGTTCTCAGCTCTGAAGAACCCTGAGGGCCTAAATGCAAACAAGCCACCTGTACCTCAGGACTTAGCATCTAACCCTGCCTTCAGCAATAAGAGCATGTTTAGTAGGGGTCCTTCCCGACTCACAGCGCCCCTAGAGGACAGAGTGGAACTGTCCCACGCCGTTTCCAAGGCTGTCAATCTTCACGGAAGCAGACTGCCACATCTTTCTCTCAGGGAGAAGCTGGTAGGTTCAAACCCATGACACTTTAGTTAGCAGTGGAGCACTTTAACCACTGCGCCCTAACTTCTCCCACCCTCACCTGCTACATTTGGACTCCAAGTGCTGGGTTACTGACAATGCCATGCCACAACAACAACCACAATCATTGTAACATTTCCATCCTAAACGCCATCTCCGCCTCTGAGAGGCTTGTGCGGGGGAAGGATGGGAAGGCTGTGGGCTTCTGAGTTCAGAGGACTGGGATCCAAAGCCTGGCTTTGTCCCCTACTAAGGGCAGGACTTTGGACATGTCGCCTGTTTCTTCATTGGTAAAATGAGAATGATGGAAACAACAAGCCTGGGGCGTGAGGGTTAAGGAGAGAACACACATCGATAAAAACCCCCATTAACAGCGGCCATATACATAGTAAATGAATTGAGAGGCCATCCCAGTCACAAGAAGCTCCTCACCAGTATCTCTTCATAATAATTGAAGCCAATTCCCACGTAGTTCGCATTTGTTGGAAAATGAAAATATCTCAACCTAAGATTCTAAAGTTACATGTGTTAGGGGCCATCTCCACTATTACATGCGTCAGGGGCCATCTGCACTACTCTTCAGCAAAAGCAGCTGAGCCCTGGAGATAGCCTACAGGCTCCCAACACCCGTCAGGTAATATTTACCTAAGCCTCACTCACCCAAATGGGCTTTCATCTTGGTTTACTCACCATTTACTTTGCGAGGCCTTCACAGATGGCTAAAGTGAGATAGAACACGGTTTCTCAACATTACTGCTTAAATTAAAAGGCAAAATAAAACATAAAAGTAGCATTTGAAAAGACACAATAGCATATTCTTTGTCTATTAGTGTATTTCATTTTTCCCTAATTACATTCACTTACTGACTTAGAACAAACTAATTCCCTGAGCAAAAAAGACTTTTCTCTAACTATATCTGTATGTGATGAGAATAGAATAAAAATAAAAGTTCTCTTCTCATTATTCTATTATTATCAAATGCTAATTGGGAGAGAGATAATTTGCATATTTCAGAAGGCTGTTAAATGAATTAGCTAGTGATTAAGTGCTTTTGAACTGAAAAGCTGAATAATATTGGTAGGAAAGGGAAAGCCCTTCAACAATTCCCCGCTTCATACTGTCAACCAAGCGAGAGGACGACAGATGGATGACCAACGTGAAGAATGTGTGTCAGACACAGGGGTAATAGCAGGTCCCCAAAGAGCCTCAGGTTGATGGGGTCTTTGATTATGGAGATTGCGCTGTTGGTCTAAATCAGCCATGCATACATGGAAAATCGCTGATCCTGGGATTGCTTTATCTTCAATTGTCAGAAGAACAAACCAATTAGCCTTGGAAAAACTGAACCCAAAATGTACCTGAGAAGCAAGGATGACAAGATTTGGGCATGCTTACTTCGGACACACACGACCTCAAGAAGGATTTAGATCTCTAGAAAAGGACACCATGGTTGGTGAAGTAGAGGTTCAGCAAAACAAGGGAGACCTTCAAGGAGATGCACGGACACCACAGCTTCAGCAATGGACCCAGCATAGCAGTGGTCCTGGAAACA
>NW_006922045.1:6791-16395 GCF_000298275.1 Orycteropus afer afer | reverse complement strand
CCCATGGACTGCCAGAAGAACTAACAGATCTGTCCTGGAGGAAGTGCAGCTGAGGTGCTTCTTGGAAGTGAGGATGGCCAGACTTCGTCTCACCTACTTTGGTCATGTTGTCAGAGGGGACCATTCCCTGGAGAAGGATGTCATGCTTGGTAAGGTGGAGGGTCGACGAAGGAGGGGAAGTCCTTCGACGAGATGGATTGACACGGTGGCTGCGACAATGGGCTCAAGTATAGCAAAGATCATGGAGCTGGCACAGGATCGGGTGGTGTTTCGTTCTGCTGTGCATGGGGTCGCTATGAGTCGGAAACGATTTGATGGCACCTAACCACAACAACAATCACAATGACAGATCTGGATGCTAGTCCACAAGTCAGTTTTCTATGAAGCCAAACTCTGCTCCCAGAGATAACCTCAGAATAATCCCAACTATTTGTTCCAGCTCACTCAGCCTTGCCAGCACACTGGAAGAAGGGACCATCACTAACTCCAGTAGAGAGTGAGAAGCCAAGGTGTCTTTACTAGTCAAGGTCTCACAGCATGTGGACACTCATTAGGACCTCTAGAAACGGCACTACCATTGTAACACTGCATGGGTACTACGACGTTTGTTCTGCCCCCGTGACCCTTCTGTGGGGGTACACATCACCCTAAGTGCCAGATGAAGAGACTGAGGGTCAGTGAGGCTATGCTAATACTTACGCTAACACCTGGGCATTAACTACATGCAGGGGCACCACAGCCCCTGCCTGTCCCTACAGGTGTTTGTAGGGGCTCGACCCTCAGTGCATGCACCAGAGGACTCCTGGCCTGGCAGCTATCGCTGCACACTGATCCTAAGGCCTAGGTCTGGCAGACATTCCTCTACTAAGAACTACTGCCCCTTTGCAGCCTTTCCCAAAGTCCTGAAAATTCACTTCCACGTTAATATATGTTCTCAGGATACTGGCCATATACATGTGTAGCCACATGAGCAGTGCACCCATACCACACACGTGTCCACACATGTATACATATTGTTCATGTGCGCATGGGAAGCACATGTGTATACATGTATGTCTGTATGCACATGTGAATGTAAACATAGGATACTGATGCATGTATGCATATGTGCATTACACACAAGGCATACATTTATGCACACATGTATACATATGTGCAAATGTGTGTGCCAAGAGGGCACACATGCATTCATACATGTACATGAAGATACAGGGAACATGCACATACATGTATACATACATGCACCTATGTGTACCCAGGGGACCATGCACACATGTATGTATGCATATACTTACATGTGTGTATGCATCAGGCACATATTCACTCACACATGTGTGCATGTGTGCATACACAGGGCACACATGCGGGCACACAAGCATGTACATATGCCAGCTGGGAAACACAGCCTAGATGTTCCCCTCTGGGGTTTTTGCATCTCAGTTCTATTCGGACTGAGTCCCTGGGGTTGCCTCTGAAAGAAGCTGATTGAAAACTCGGTTCATTCATTCATAAAACGCATTGAGTATATACCTCATGACAAACAATGTGCTAAGTTTGAAGTTGCAAAGCTGATCAAGACAGTAGCTCTGACCTTGTAGCACTTGGTTAATGAGGAAGAAAGACATTCAAGTAAGTGCTCAATGGTAGGAAGTCCCACAAAGGAAATGTTCAGGGCACTGTGATGGTCTACATAACAGGGTGACCTACCCTAGACTGGACAGTCAGAGAAGGTGGTGACGCAGAGAGGACAGGACATGGAAGCAAGGACTTGACCTTTCTGAAGGAGGTCACTCAGAAAAGAGGGAAAGAGCTGTCCCGATGGAGCCAGGAGACACGGGTACCCCCCAGCCAGGGAGCCCTGCACACTGTGCTCTAGGATTGGGGCCAACAGCTGTGACCAGGGATGTAGGCAAAGGGCACGCAGGACACAGTGAGGATTCCTCTTCCTTGTCCGCGGAGCCATGGGAAATAGCTACAAGTTTTAAGCAAAATTGTGACTGTTTCCTTACACAAACTGGGAGAGATAAAGGGAAACATGACCTTTGCGGCCCAAAGGGGGAAATGGAGACTAAGACACACTAGATAATTATTGTCAAAAACCAAAAAATTTGGGGTGAATCTCTATCTAGTTTAAAACTACCTAATGAAAGAGAAAACTATCCGAGGTTTCCTGTCATATTCATCCTCTCTTTGGTACTTCAAACCATGCAGGATCTGAAGGTCAGCACAGTGTGGAAAGCTCAAGCCCATATACCACATCTAATGAGTGGCCCCATCGTTTTTCTTTCAGGAGCTTGTTTTTCCAGCTGTTCCAATCAGATATATCATCTCTTGCCTTGGAGGATGCCTCTGTCTACTAACCTGTCATTAATTGCTGTTTACAGGATTTTCAGTAATAAAAACCTACTGAGCTTACTACTTCTTTACTCAAGCATGTTGAACCAACACTCCCAGGTAGCATCTAGCTTTGCCCCACTTCCTGTCACCACCATTTGCTCTACTGAAGGTTAAAGCACCTGTTCATTTGTTCTCTCCATTCCCCACCTGGGAGCAGGCCGAAGGGTGATGGCTGGAAAAATAGTGCCTCTCCACCATTATCCTCTCCATTGTTCTGCCATATTCCAGTCCTCCCTTCATTCATCGCTTATTTGCAATGTCAGATTACCCAATAAGCAAGGTAAGCATTGACTTACTCGTGCTTACTTACTAATCTGTAGTAAACAATTTCACATTTTTTCACCACATCGAAGATTCTGCTTCTAAAGACGGCTGGCACCTGTCTCTCTCCCAACCCCACAGCACCTTCCTACAGAATCAAAGCCTCTTTTCAAATTTACAAGCCCTGAGAGGGAGGGAGGACCCAGTAAGAAGATACAGCATACGGTGAAATTGTTCACTACACATTAGTGCGTAACCACAAGTAAATCCATGTTTACTTTGATTATTGGGTAACCCGCCCTTGCTGTTGCCTTTCCAAACCCCCATGTTTGCTAACCCCAACTGACAAATAACTTTGTAAACATTCATCCATTTTCTAAGCTTCCTGCTCTGAAATCACCCCTAGACTGACTCCCTATCAACAAACCTCCTCTACAGACATTTTCAGAACAAATGACTGCACACAGCCTGGGTTTTTTGTTCTGCTTTTTTGCCTAGACAGAGCATGTTGGTGCTGTCATTAGGTGTAAGTCAGCTCTGACTCACAGCCACCCCATGTACAACAGAATGAGAGGCTGCCCAGTCTGGCACCATCCCCAAAACGGTAGCCGTACTTGAGCCCATCCTTGGAGCCACTGGGTCAATCTGTCTCCTTAGGGCCTTCCCCTTTGTCATGGGCCCTCTACTTCACCAAGCATGATATTCTTCTGATAACATGACCAAAGTGTGAGAGATGAAGTCTGGCCATTCTTGCTTCTAAGGAGTATTCCAGCTGTACTTCTTCCCACACAGATTTGTTCGTTCTTCTGGCAGTGCATGGTATTTTCATTACTATTCACCAACACCACAATTCAAAGATATCAATTCTTCAGTCTTCCTTATTCATCACCTGGCTTTTGCATGCATACGAGGCTTCTGAAAATACCATGGTGGGTCAAAAAAACCAAAACCAATCTCACTGCCGTTGAGTCGGATCTGACTCATAGTGACTCCTCCTTGGGTTTAGAAGGCAGTTATCACTACGGAAGGAGATGCCCAATTTTCCAAGGAGTGGCTGGTGGGTTTGAACCACCAGCCTTCTGGTTAGCAGTCAAGTGCCTTAGGCACTACACCACCAGAGCTCCTATCAGGCACACCTTAATCTTCAAAGTGACATCTTTGCTCTTTAACACTTCAAAGAGGTCTCCTGAAGCAGATTTGCCCAATGCAATATGTCATTTGATTTCCTGATTGCTGCTTCCATGGGCATGGATTGTGGATCCAAGTACAATGATACCCTTGACAAATCTTTTCTCCACTTACCATGATGTTGCCTACTGGTCCAGTAGTAAGGATGTTTGTTTTCTTTATGTTGTGGTGTAACCCACACTGAAGCCTACAGTCTTTGACCTTCATCAGTAAGTGCTTCAAGTCCTCTTCACTCTCAGCAAGCAAGGTTGTGTCATCAGCGTATCGCAGATTGTTAATGAGTCTTCCTCCAATCCTGATGCCACGTTCTTCTTCATATTGTCCAGCTTCTCAGATTATTTGCTCAGCATACGGATTGAATAAATATAGTGAAAAGAATACAACCCTGATGCACACCTTTCCTGATTTTAAACCATTCAGTATTCCCTTGTTCTGTTCAAATGACAGCCTCTTGGTCTATGTACAGGTTCCTGGTGAGCACAATTAAGTGTTCCAGAATTCCCATTCTTTGCAATATTACCCATAATTTCTTATGATCTACACAGTTGAATGCCTTTGCATAGTCAGTAAAACACAGGTAAATATTTTTCTGGTATTCTTTGCTTTCAGCCCAGATTGATCTTTCAGCAATGGCATCCCTCATTCCACACCCTCTTATTAATCTGAGATGGAACAGAGATCCCTAAACACAAGTAAGACATATACATCCACTAAAGAATATCAAACTAAGACATGTAACTTATACTGTAAGGCTGCTCACCAAATTGAGAAGTCATTTCACCATAAACAGAAATGATGACTGTCTTCTCCAAATGCAAATGCCCCAGTGAAGAAGCTACACAAACCACATTGCTATCGTTACATATTCATGCAACTAGAAGTGCATCAAGCAACAGACAGGCAAGAGGCCATAGATTTTGTACATATGGAGACCATATGTCTCAGGTTTTCTGGGAAGGAAGTATTACGTCCTGTGTTTCCATATGGACCATCATCCTGGCCAGGCCATGTGTCCTGAATGTTAACTGAAAAATATGGCCACTCTCACTTACATAAACAGTAACTGTGAAGCCCAAGCAATGGCAGTGTAACAAGTGGTGTTTCTAACCACAGTGGCTTCAGCAAGAGGTTGCTGATAGGGATGGCACAGGAAACAACTCCAAGGTGGAGTCAGGAAGTCTTCAGTAATTATCCCAAGGCACAGGAGAGCCAACAGGACATTGAGAAGACTTTTCAACTATAGCAGTGCAGAAAAGAAACCATTAGAAGCACTAGCAGGCATTTTGAAGAAAAATGTTTTGTAGCAAGCATTTCCTAAGGCATTTGCACTGGAGGGAGGTCTCACCCAGGCACTGTGGGATTGGCCATTAAGGTACAGAAATAGCGGGGGCATTGGAAATAAAGTTAATGAAGATGGGAAAGACTGAGTACTAGGAAGCGGTAGACCCAGAGATGGGAGGATGTACTGCAATAAGATGTGGGCTCCAGCTTCAGGGAATCACCAAGCCAACAAGGAGGCACTTAGTGTGGCCCAGCGGAGGCCCTGAGACTGTGAAGGCACTGGGTGAGCATGGCATACAGACTGGCAATTCCAATAACCCATGCCAGTGGTCAGAGATACCCTGGCCACAGAGGAAACAAACAATAACAACATCTCCCTAGGTGCTCCCGCCTAGGAAAGGCCTGCTTGCTAGCAGCAGGATTGTGTTGTGGGGTCACCTGACTGTGGTGTGTAAGTTGGTATCATTTATACTTCTACCCCTCGTCTGTCAGTCTGTTGCACCGTGGGGGCTGGCATGTTGCTGTGATGCTGGAAGCTAGGTCATCAGCATTTCAAACACCAGAAGAGTCCCCCATGGTAGACAGGTTTCAGAGGAGCTTCCAGAGCAAGAGAGAGTAGGGAGAAAGGCCTGGTGAGCTACTTGTAAATATTAGCCAGTGAAAAGCTTATGGCACCACCACAGAACATTATTCAAGTAGACAGCCCAAGATGGCAGCTTAGTCAGACACGTCATGTCTTCCCCTAAAGCAAAGACACAAGAAAAAAAGTGAAACAGATACAGGTGACAATCCCAGAACCCTGAGCATCAAATGAAAGGATGAAGAATTAGATCAAACACCAATTGGGAGGAGACACTGAATGAAAACAGCAACAAGGAGAGTTATGGGATCGAGTTGACATGCTAGGCAGCCTGGTGTAGCACGGCCATCTTGAGACAGAGCCAGCAGTGATCCCGAGTGAGGGGCATAGGAAGGCAACTTCACGGAATTCCCCATGGGAGGGAGAAAAACCATAGACACACCCAGAGCGAAGTAAAGTAAGCAGGATATGAACCAGGTCTAAGAAGGGAAAGTACGGGAAGGAGGTTGAGAGCCCAGGAATCCTGATGTCCACAGAGAAGGTAGGGAAACAGGATCCAGAGATAGGACTACTCACCAGCAGTGGTCATGGGCCATTAGGGTGGGTGGCACACAGAGAACAGTAGACACAGAGTGTCTGCAGGAGGCTCCCTACAAGAGCAGACTCCAGGAACTATCCCATCCTCACATTTGGTCATAGCCAGGTCCAGATTGGGGCTACAGTACACAAAGTGCTCCAGGACCCACACCCAGTGACCAGAGAAGCATGCTCCACCTCCCCTCCACCTTCACGGTGACCAGAGACACAAGTTCCCCACAACCCTGCTGCCCCACCCACCCAAGGGCTATTGGACAAGCCCTCCCCACTCACAACATGCGATGCATGTCCACCCTGCCTGTCACTTCGCCCACCCAGTGAGCAGCCCCTGGGTGGCCAAGGAACAGCAGCAGCCACACACGCACCTTGGCCACCATCCCGCTACCCTGCCCTTCCAAGGAGTGACAGCGCACACTCCTGTGCTACCAGATAGCCAACTGAGCGTGGCACGTGCCTGCCCCACCCACCACGCTGCCCACCTGATAAGCAACAGTATGTGCTCCTATGCCACCAGACCCACAACCAGTGGTGGTACACGCCCACCCTTCCTGCCCCCTGCCTTCACTCTGCCCACTTGGCATCAGGTGGCAAACACTCCCATGCCACCAAACTGGCCATCAGTGGAGCATGCTCACTCCACCTGCCCTGACATATCAAAGCAAAACAAAAACTGGAGACAAAACAATCATGTGATTGATCAGTAAATATGTAAATAAATAAAACAACACCTTCATGCCTCAGAGACAGCAGGCAAAAACAAATCATATGAAGAAACAAGAAAAGATGACCCCAAAAGGAAGGAAAATGAAGGAAATGGAAACCTTCTAGAGGAAGAAATGACAACAGCACTACCTGAGAAGGAACGCAAAAGACTTGCATTCAGGGCACTCAACCACCATGTGTCCAGGGAGAAAGCTCAGAAGGCAGGGACGGACAGGAAAGACGGACAAAGGGGAACAGTCAACACAGGGAGGAAGTGAGAAGACAGCTGTTACCTTGTGGGGATTGCAATCAATGTCACAAAACAAAATGTGTATGAATTGTTGAATGGAAAACCAATTTGCATGTAAACTTTCACCCAAATTAAAATAAAAAGTTTTAAAAAAGTAAAATAAAGCCCCCAGAATCACACTCTCTGGATTCAAAATCCAGCTTCACCAATGATGCTTTGTTACATAAATTCTCCTCATCTGTAAAATAGAAAAATAATTATAGTAACTACTTGTGTAGCATGGAATTCCACCTTGCTCCAGGAGTGAGCGGCCTTGGCTCCTGCAAGGCGATCTCTAAGCCCTTGGAATGTCTCATCTGATAACAGTGTATCTCTTTTGTTTTTACCCAGGGGCTTTGAGAATCTAACAATATGGTAGGGCCTTTGGGTCACGCAGTATCAGCTCAACTCCAGAGGGGCTGGAGACCAAGGTCAGTCATGCAAGCATCAACTTTGTCCACATGATGGAGCCCAGTGAAAATCTGGACAGGTGAGCTCCCTGGTTGGACACCCCACCATGTGTATTGTCACACACCACCATAGGGAAAGGAGTTCTGTCCATGACTCCATGGAAGAGTTCAGCTGGAAGCTCCACATTTCCAACTCTCCTGGACTCTTCCCTAGGTTCCTCTCCCTTTGCTGAATCTAATCTATATCATTTTCCCCATAACAACCTGTAACCATGAGTAAAACAGCTTTCAGTAAGTTCTCTGAGTCATCCCAGTGAATTTTGAACCTGAGGGTAGTCTTGGTAAGCCCTAAACTGTGCAATTAATATCAGAAATGAGGATGGTCTTAGGAAACCCCATGCTCTACAACTGGTGTCAGATGGGAGTGTGGTCATTTGGACTGTTCCCTAAAATCATTCCATATCTTTGCTGTGAGGATTAAATGAGATAACCCATGCAGACTGCTGAGTACAGTGTATGCCACCTAGCAAGTGCTTAATAAATGTTCTTATTAAAATCCTGTGAGAGCTGGACAATGAATAAGGAAGAGTGAAGAAGACTCAATGCTTTTGAGCTGTGTTGGTGAAGAAAGGTGGAAATACCATGGACTGCTAAAAGAATGAACAAATCTGTCCTGGAAGAAGTGTAGCCAGAGTGCTCCTTGGAAACAATAATGGCCAGACTTCGGCCCACCTACTCTGGTCATTTTGTAAGAAGAGACCATTTCCTGGAGGATTTCATGCTTGGTAAAGTGGAAGGTCAACGAAAGAGGGGAAGGCCTTCAACAAGATGGACTGACACAGTGGCTACAATGATGGGCTCGGGTATAACTGGGATCATGGAGCTGGCACAGGACCAGGCAGTGTTTCATTCTGCTGTACCTAGGGTCGCTATGAGTCAGAGATGACTCAACGGCATCTAACAACACAACAATTAAAATCCTGAATTTTGACATCTGTAGATATTGATCAAGAAAATTGTCTTAATGGTCCTATAACTTTATGTGTATGATCTGAATTCCCAGGTGTATCATGGAGCTGACAAGGGGCAAGGTTGTAGTCACTGCTTGGTCACAGCCAGCTACCCAGAGGGACCGAGTAGTTGAACCAGTCACAGAGGACATCAAGCTCAATTGGCATAACATACTACACAAAACATTGTTCCACCTCCTACTGTGGCGAGTAAAAAAAAAAAAGAAAGAAAGAAAATTGTCTTAAAGCGATTAGACTCAAGCAGCATCTCTAATTGCCATTCTCCTCAGCAGACAGACCAGTCTATTCTCCTGAGCCCCCTCAGGGATATCATGAACATGTCTTCATGGACCTCCAACCCCTTCCAACCGTGACCTACTCTGATTTTTTAGATATTGGCATTCCTCCTAGGACTCCCCTCGAGGAAAGTTTTCCATGGGTAGAATTGCTATAAAAACCAATTGAGCAATTGCTATAAAAATCTCTGGAGACATTACCCTACAAAATCCTGCCAAGGTTGGACCTGTGTGCTTTTGCACAAATTCTATAATCTAGTGCTGATGAATAAGAACAAGGCATTGGAAGTAAATATGCATTTAATCATCAGTTACTCCTGCGCTTTCCATAAGGTCAAAATGCTCTGACAGAAGCAATCAACTCTACCCTGTGACTCTGGCTCCCACACAAAAACATCTTGTTGCATTTTGAGGGAGTAGCCCGAAGAGAAGACAATTGTTTGACCCAACTCAATGGCTTGGGCAGCCTCTCTCCCTTGCCCATTGCCTTCAGAGTGTTGTTGTTGTTGTTATGTGCCGTCGAGTCAAACCCGACTCATAGCAACCTCTCCTTGGGTTTCCGAGGCAGTGTCACTATGGAAGTAGATTGCCCA
>NW_006922045.1:3841-6506 GCF_000298275.1 Orycteropus afer afer | reverse complement strand
GTGAATAAACAAGAACAGAAACTATATACACATGATGTCCATGGTAAGACCACACTCATCAGGAGATGTCACTCTGTCACCGGCACTTGAGCTGGAACTAGATGGGGGCATCAGAACAGGAGGTGACGTCACCCAGGTACCACTCCAGGCAGACAACTTCCTGTGGAATCCAGGACATTTTGTAAAATTCTGGGAGCGCTCTGCAGGAGGCCCCAGGAAAGCACCTGAGCACTAAAGGTAATGTACAAAGTGCCCATTTGCCAATGTTCATGAAACCAACAGACACTACTAAGGAGATATGTGTACTGAGGACAAAAACGCCACATCATGTAAAGATGAATGTTGAACAACTGTCAGTGGAAATACTGACAATTCTGACAATGCAATCCGAGTACCAATCACAAGGAACGTGCAATCCGTAATTCCACAGCTAAATTCATTTGGGAAATTCCCCACTTGGGAAATGCTCATTAGAGAATCACATTTTACACACATATTGGAATACAGAACACTTCTGTCATATGACATCCACTGGTAATATTCTTTGTGGAGTTTACCATTTTAATGTAAACCCTGAGATAAGAAGGTAACTGCTCCATACAACGCTGCAGACCAGCACAGACCACACAGACACACTGGGACAATGAAAATGGTCACCTATCAGAGAAGAGAAACTGCCTACAGCATCCCTGGCTACATATTTTATAAGTAACTTCATTTGAAAGGATAAGTTTTAAACATGAGAGTCATGTTGAATTTAATAATAATCCCTGTACTTTACTATAGGAGCTCTGATAGTGTAACGCCTTAAGGCATTTGACTGCTAACCAGGCTGGCAGTTCAAACCACCAGCCACTCCTCAGAAGGAAGGTTGGGCAAACTACTTCCATAGAGATACCACCTCGGAAACCCAAGGAAGGGTCACTATGAGTCAGATGTGACTCAACGGCAGTGGGAGGGTTGGGTATATTATTATAAGGAGCTCTGGTGGCGTAGTGGAAAAGGCATTTGGCTGCTAACTAGAAGGTCACCGGTTCAAACCCACCAGCTGCTCCATGGAAGGATGATGAGACAATCTACTTCCATAAAGATTTATAAGCTCAGAAACCCAAAGGGGATCACTATCAGTTGGAAGTGACTCGACGGCAGTGAGGTTTTTGCTTGTTTGTTTTTCAGTACATTACTACAATCTGTTATATCCTAGAGTGTGTTGCTAGAGAACGTATAGTTAACTACATCTCAGGGATTAGTACTTACCAACAACTACTCGAGCTGTTAGTATTAAGTCCAGAACCAAAGCACCCTTCAGACTCTAAAGCAGACTTGACTAGTTCTAGAGAAGACTAACGTGATTAGTGACCGGACTGGATGAACAGACCAGCTAACCCCTTACAGAAGGTGGAGGCGATGAGGACGCTCCCTGGAGTTGGGCCACCAGCCACCAGGAGAAGTTTCCTTTGTGTAGAATTGGGCTCCACGGGGTTTCTGATGGCGCCTTTTCAGAGGTACATCAACTAGCCTCTCTGTTGTGGTGCGTCCAGGTAAACCTGAACTCCAGCCTTTAGCTTAGCAGTGAAGTGCATCAACCATTGCTCCACCGAGGGGTGGCCTATCACCTGCTAACTCAAGGAGGCTCAAAGAAAGGTGCACAGTGAGGGACACTGAGTTCTCACCTTGAAACTCTTGGACTTCCATGTCCATAGGTTGTGTCCCTGGCACTCATTCTCGTGCTTGGCACTGGAAGCGTTTTAAGCGTAGTTACAGTCTCTCTCCTCAGGGATGTAAGGTCCTAGTGGAGAGATAATGCATTCCGATAGGAGATGTCAAAATACTTAAACAGGAAGAAAATCACAACCTGCCACGTGAACAGTGGTCATTAGCTCCAGTAAAGAAGCCAGGGATCGTCGTGAGCCAGACCATGTTTCTCCAGTACAGTGCTTGTGCCTTTAATTCCGTAAGAAGGGAAGTCCTGGGGAGTTGGGACAGGGTGGACTTCTGTGTCCTTAGGCCCTGGCATGCCTCCTCTAGGCTGCCATCCCTGGATGGTGTGAGAAGACACAGTAAGAAAGAGACCCTCTATCTGCCAGGAATGATCCAGACGCCCGCTTCACACGGTGCAGTGCTCAGAACATTTGGAAGAAGTGTCAACGTGAGTCATTAAATTGACAGCCGAGGAGATGAACAAAAAAACAAAACAAAACCCACTGCCATCGAGTCAGATCCAACTCATAGCCACCTCTCTGAGGAAGTATCACTATGGAAGTAGATTGCCCAACTTTCCTTCCAAGAAGTGGCTGGTGGGTTTGAACCGCCAGCCCTCTGGTTAGCATTCAAATGCCTAGGCACTATGCCACCAGAGCTCCCCAGGAGATGAATAGAAATGACATAAAAGATGAGGTAAAGGTAGGAATGGACAGGAGGCTGGCGTGGGATGGAGCTTACCCTGAGGGAGAGGGAAGCAGGTTGCACGTTCTCACTGGCTAAGACCCAGTGAAGGGTGAGGGTGGCTGAGGCGGCTTTCTCCCAAGGATGACATGTGAGAACCCTGGTCGTATCAGACAAGGATGTGGTGTCACAAGGAGCATCTGTCTTAAGCAGCTGATTGGGAGGAAGGTACTCACCTCCATTCTCCTGCATTGGGGGCATGAAGGGCTGAGGCTGAGCA
>NW_006922045.1:0-3281 GCF_000298275.1 Orycteropus afer afer | reverse complement strand
CCCACTTGTGAAAACCCTTGTGCTGACACGGGCCCACCCAGACAACCCAGGATAATACCCCATCTCAAGGTCCTTGACTTAGTCACATCTGCAAAGTCCCTTTCACCATGGAAGGGGACATATTCAGAAGGCCCACGGATTAGGATAGGGACATTTTTGTGGGGACGATTCTGCCTACCACAGCTGGCCTCACAGAACTTCATGTTAGTGGCATAACCTGCTGCCTATGGTGTCCAGGCTAACTCCTCCTGATACCACAAGAAGCAGCCTGTGTGGGCACCACTTGTCATCCCACAGGACAGCATGCAATTTGTGTCCCCCCCCCCAGGAATAGAAGGGAGAACAGCGCTGCTTGTCTAACTGCTCTGACTGAGCACACATTTTGAATAGGAAGAGACAACAGTAAATTAAAAAGACAAACCCTGCATCATTACTCTTTATCTACTTGATTACTTAGCATAAACTGACTTCCTGTCACATAGGAATTTAACCTCAGGATTCTAATCACTATTCATGAATAAACCTTGCATGGTTAATTCATTCCATAAAATATTTACTCCTTGAGGTGCTCTTGTTACTTTAATTGTCCCCATGTATAAATTATGTTATTGCACTTTATTAGTAAATCATTCAGAGTCCTACAGGTTGAACCAAAGTAATTACCATAAACCTACTTTATGGCCATAAAGTTAAGCACTAGAGTCATTATTTTGTACAACACTCAACTTCCTCACTTATGTCAGCCTCTGCTGCCTCATATTTCAAAATCAACAAGTGAAGTTCCAAGAATGAAAATAATCATTATTTGACCCCAAAATTCAGTAGGTAGGACTGTTAAGGGTTATCAAGCCACCTCTGACTCATAGCAAGTTTATGTAAAACAGAACAGAACAATGCCTGGCCCTGGGCCATGTTTACAACAGTGGTGAATTTCAACCCATTGCTGCCCCCAACACGTGAATCTTCTCAAACAAAGTGTAGTTGGGAATAAAATGCTGAAATCAGAAGTGGTGGGAATCTCCAGATGATCTTTGTTGCTGTTGTGGTTGTTAGGTGCCATAGATTACAAGAGAATGAAACACTGCCTGGTCCCGCGCCAGCCTCACAATACTTGCTATACCTGAGCCCATTGTTGCAGTCACTGTGCCAATCCATCTCCTTGAGGGTCCTCCCATTTTTCACTGAGCCGCCACTTTAGTGAGCACGATATCCTCCAGGGAACGGTCCCTTCCAACAACATGACCAAAGTGGGTGAGATGAAGTCTGGCCATTCTCGCTTCCAAGGAGCAAACCGGCTGCACTTCTTCCAGGACAGATTTGTTAGTTCTTTTAGCAGTCCATGGTACTTTCAGCATTCTTCACCAGCACCACAACTCAAAAGCATCAAATCTTCTGGCTTCTTTATTCACTGCCCAGCTTTCACATGCTCGTGAGGTGATGGAATAACCATGGCTTGGGTTAGGCACCCCTTAGTCTTCGAAGAGACATCTCTGCCCTTCAGCACTTTAAAGAGCTCTTTGGCAGCAGATTTTTCCCACTGCAAGACATCATCTGATTTCTTGACTGTTGCTTCCATTGGTGTTGATTGTGGAACCAAAGGATATGAAATCTTTGACAACTTCAATCTTTTCTCCACTTATCATGATGCTGCTTATTGGTCCAGTTGTGAGGATTTTCATTTTCTTTATGTTGAGATGTAATCCATACTGCAGTCTTTAATCTTCATTAGTAAGTGCTTTAAGTCATCTCCACTTTCAACAAGCAAGGTTGTGTTATCTGCATATTGCAGGTTGTTAATGAATCTTTCTCCAATCCTGATGCCATGCTCTTCTTCATATAGTCCAGCTTCTCGGATTATTTGCTCAGCATACAGATTGAGTAAGTATGGTGAAAGAATATAACCCTGAGGCACTCCCTTCCTGATTTTAAACCATGCAATATCCCCTTGTTCTGTTTGAATGACAGCCTCCTGGCCCATGTGCAGATTCCTCATGAGCAAAATTAAGTGCTCTGGAATTCCCATTCTTCTCAATGTTATCCATAATTTGTTATGAACCACACAATCGAATGCTTTTGTATCATTGATAACACACAAGTAAACATCTTTCTGGTATTCTTTGCTTTCAGCCAAGATCCATCTGACATCAGCAATGATATCCCTTGTTCCACATCCTCTTCTGAATCCAGCTTACATTTCTAGAAGTTCCCTGTCAATATACTGCTGCAACCATTTTTGAATTATCTTCAGTAAGATTTTACTTGTGTGTGGTATTAATGACATTGTTTGATAATTTCCACATTCTGTTTAATCACCTTTCTTTGGAGTAATTACAAATGATCTTAACTATGGAAAAAGGAACAGAAAAACTCTGTTGGTCTAGAAGTGTTGGATGTCTTGTTTCCTCATTCTAACAAAGACTGTTCCATCAATCACATTCCCTAAGCTAGGATCAGGTGCATTGGCACAGGTGTGGAAACCTGGCTTATAACTCAGAATGTCTGGATTGGAAACATGCCCCAAGCTTAGAAGGGTCTAGATTGGAAAGGTGCCCCAAGCTGGGGTCCTACGTGTTATCCTCATGTTTGTCACCTTCTACCATTGAACTGACCTCTAATCTCTTCATCTGTAAAATAAGAGGGTTGGACAGATAACCCAGAAGGCCCATCTGGCTCTCATTTCCAGACTATTCTTCTAAATAGATGAGTTAGAGGCTGTCTTTCTTGTCCTGATCCTTTACACAGTGGATCACACCATCTTGCAGATTGTAGCTGATTGACCTCCATTTGGAAGGATGTGTTGGCTGCTCTCCCTCATTCCATCTTTTCTTCTCTCACCCTTCCTTGCACTCATGACCCAGTTCACTGAGCATCCAGTGAGAGTCTGAGTGGAACCAAGGACTGCATGTTGTTGTTGTTGTTAGGTGCCGTCAAGTTGTTTCCGACTCATAGCAACCCCATGCACAGCAGAACGAAACACTGCCCGATCCCGCACCAGCTCCACGATCCCTGCTATACTTGAGCCCATCATCGCAGCCACTGTGTCAATCCATCTCCTTGAAGGCCTCCCCCTCTTTCATTGACCCTCCACCCTACAAAGCATGACATCCTTCTCCAAGGAATGGTCCCTTCTGACAATATGACCAAAATAGGTGAGACGAAGTCTGGCCATTCTTGCTTCCAAGGAGCATTTCAGGTGCACTTCCTCCAGGACAGATATGTTACTTCTTTTAGCAGTCCATGGTACTTTCAGCATTCTTTGCCAGCACCACAACTCAAAAGCA
>NW_006922044.1:2486846-2487417 GCF_000298275.1 Orycteropus afer afer | reverse complement strand
CATCTGACATCAGCAATGATATCCCCCATTCCACATTCTCTTCTGAAACCAGCTTGCATCTCTGGAAGTTCTCAATCGATATACTGCTGCAACCATTTTTGGGTTATCTTCAGTAAGATATTACTTGGATGTGATATTGATATTGTTTGATAATTTCCACATTCTGTGGGATCCCCTTTCTTTGGAATGGGTACAAATATGGATCTCTTCCAGTCAGTTGGCCAGGTACCTGTCTTCCAAATCTCTTTCCATAGCTGAAGACATGCCTTCAGTGGGGCTTCTGTTTGTTGAAAAGTCTCAATGGGTATTCTGTCAATTCCCAGTGCCTTGTTCTTCACCAGTTCCTTCAGTGCAGCTTCAACTTCTTCCTTCATTATCATTGGTTCTTGATCATATGCCACCTCCTGAAATGGATGAAGATTAAGTAGGTCTTTTTGGTACAGTGACTCTGTGTATTCCTTCCATCTTCTTTTGATGCTTCCTGCATCATTCAATATGTTGCCCATAGAATCTTTCAATATTGCAACTCGAGGCTTAAATTTCCTCTTCAGTTCTTTCAGCTTGAGAAATG
>NW_006922044.1:2485655-2486446 GCF_000298275.1 Orycteropus afer afer | reverse complement strand
CTACTTAAGATACAAATATAAGTCTTTCTACTTAAGATGACTACTTAAGAAAGACTTCCCTTAGAACTGGCACTCTGAATTTTATTCTAACCTAGTCTTTCCCTAGAGCCGGAACTCTGAATTCAGACTCCTAGGCTCCTAAATTATAAGATAATAAATTTCTGTTTGTTAAACCATCCACTTGTGATATTTCTGTTGTAGCAGCACTAGAGAAGTACACAGAAGGAAACGAAATATTGCACATTTTCAAATCTCTTCAAAAGGCCTCATTTATTAAAATGCTGCATGCTAGGTATAATTAGAACTGGTAAGTTACAATAAAAGGTGTACATGGCCATTTGTCATGTGTAATGCTGTGTGTATTTCAAATATCCAAAATAGTGCTGCCAAGAGTTTAATCTTTCTAATAAAACATCCCAAATGATTAGAGAACTAGAGTTCCTTCAAAAGAGATTACCATATCTCCATCTACAGCTTACACTGCTGCTCCTTATATTCTCTGTCACATTGACAGAAACAAGCAGGAGGAAGGAAAGAAGTTTAATGGATGTAGCCTTGGAAATAGAATCTAGGTAGCCTGCCTTTCAAATGGGAGGTCTGGTGGCATAGTGCCTAAGGCATTTGACTGCTCACAGAAAGGCTGGAGGTTCAAACCCACCATCCACCCCTTGGAAAGAAGACTGGGCAATCTACCTCAATAGAGTTATCACCTCAGAAACCCAAGGAGGGGTCACTATGAGTTGGAATTGATTCGTCTTTCAAACGCATCATCCCATTGCTCCGCATCTTTC
>NW_006922044.1:2483272-2484460 GCF_000298275.1 Orycteropus afer afer | reverse complement strand
TATTATTAATATTTGAATAGCTAACTATTATTCCTGTTTCAATACAATTGCACTGAATATGCAAATCCATATTATGCAGCTCACTATTTATAAACAGGTTGAAAATGGAGATAATGGGGTTAATGTAGCACAAGGTTTTTATTTTGCAATCTAGGTAGGCTCCAGAGAGAAAAACTTCTTCTTATTATTAGTACTTTATTCCCATCTCAGGCCCCACACAAATTTCATTCTCTTTTGCATCATGTTCCAGTGGATTGAGATTGCAAATGCCACCCACCAGAAAAGAGAAAGAGGGATAACTTACACTCACAGCCAGCATATCCAGATATATTTATTGCAAAGGAGCTCCAGTTTGTACTTCTTTTTTCTGCTTGTATACTTCAGTGTCAGTTGGAATTACCACTGGTGAGAGGGAGTCATTCTCTTTGTGTTTCTACTTTGCCTAAAGACAGAATTTCAACAGATTTATCCATCATCCATCTGTCAGTTTGTCAAATTGTGGTGACTTGTGTGTTGTTGCTGGAAGCTATGTCCCTGGTATTTCAAAAACCAGCAGGATCATCCATGGTGAAGAGGTTTCAGTGTTTATAGACAAAGACAATCTAGAAATAAAGACTTGGCTATCTACTGCTGAAAATTATACCAATGAAAACCATATGGATCACAATAGAACATTGTCCAACTCACTTGCTTTTCACACATCATCAGAAGTGATCAATTGCTAGGAGAGCACATTATGTTTGGAGAAATAGGTGGCCAGAGAAGGTAAGGGAGATGGAATGGCACAATAACTGCAAGGATGGATTTGAACATGCTGGTGATTGTGAGTCTCATTCAGGAATAAGCACTGTTTTATTCACCATGAATCAAAGTCAGTATTTCATGTATTTCATGTATTACTGTAAATAAAAGGGAATTTTTTCATAAACGTTGGCAATATCTACATAACTACTTTCTTTTAGTAGCTTTTGCATAGTTAGTTGGATGATTTTAATTTTTTTTCCCAATCTGCTTATGTTTACATAAAATTTAATTGTGGCTCAATGTTTTATTAAAGACTCATCTTCCCTCTGAAACCTTCTCTGACCATCAAATTTGAAATAATCATTCCTTTCTCTTTACAGCATTGATTGATTCTGATATTTATTTAAAATTTATGAATTGCTGCTTCTATAAAATTACACTGAA
>NW_006922044.1:2438425-2474847 GCF_000298275.1 Orycteropus afer afer | reverse complement strand
AAAAGAACAGAAATACACCCAGATTTGAAGAATTTCCCTCCAACCCTCTCACCCCCCAAAAAAGAAAAAAAACTGTGACCCAGTTGATTCTGACTCACAATGACACTGTAGGACAGAATAGAACTGCCTGATATGGTTTTCAAGACTGTAAATCTTTACAGAGGCAGACTGCCTCATCTTTCTCCCACAGAGCAGCTGATGGATTGAGTAGGTTTGAACTACTAGCCGTTTGATTAGGAGCCAATGCTTTAACCACTGTGCCCTCAAAGCACCTTTTGACAGTACATAAATAAATACAATTCTATCTTTCTTATGAAATCCAGTCCTTCTTTTGCCTACAGCAAATATTACCGACCTTGCAGGACACCCGTTTGCAAGGCACTTGACCTTGTAGTTCTTCGTACTTGATCTCATAGTTCATAGTAACACTATGCTCTAAGTAGCTACTACCAGTGAATTGACTGACCTGTGAATTTAAGTCTACTTGCCATTTATGAGAAGTTCTCATTGTATTTAATATTTGAAGAGCACTGCAGAAGCCAGAGCCAGAGCTCTGTTTAATCTTATTTTGACTCTTAATTCTCCTGTTTTTCAAGTAATTTGCCCATACAGTAAATATTAGTTGGACTTCAGAGAGATACAACAGAAAAACTGCCAACCACATGGGATCATTTCTTTGTAAATGGAATAAATCCATTTGTTAATGCAAGATTTATAGTAAGCAAATTGGAGCACAGGTGATTGTTAACTTGCTTTTCCTATTTTCTGAGTTACCTGTGTTGTTCCATTTAATATCATCCACTGATGCTGAAATCATTCCCTTTCAGGAGCTGTACCAAGCCATTGGCAATGCTCTCTATCGTATTTAACATCTCTATGTGTTTGGCATAGTTCTGCGTTTCTATCATCGATGTCTTTAACTATAAAATACATAGAAATCATTTTCCCAGATACATTAAAGTGAGGTAGATGCAGTACTAAGCCAGGAATGAGAGGCTACTGTCTCCACGTTGCTGCAGTGATCCTGGTAAACACTCACTTAAACAACAACAAAAAAGTGGGCCCGAGTTACATGCTATGGGGACATCTTAATGTCCCCAAAGAGGCAGAGCCTCAGTCTGCATGGAGGTTGTCCTCCTTA
Source organism: Orycteropus afer afer (assembly GCF_000298275.1). Lineage (NCBI taxonomy): Eukaryota > Metazoa > Chordata > Mammalia > Tubulidentata > Orycteropodidae > Orycteropus > Orycteropus afer. The sequence continues at coordinate 2,473,706 of NW_006922044.1, read as the reverse complement.
CTCATATTTGTTACATTTTAGAAAAGAGAATTTTGGGGTCAGATGAGAAATTTGAAATAATCTACATTTCCCGTTCAAAGAGTGGGAGACAGAATTTAAAGATTAATGGCTCCAGGGTATCAGGCACTCAAACAGAAAAGTTCCTGGAGAATAACAGGCACTGAATAACTTTTTATTGACTATATGAATAAAAATGTAATTGCAATCTGAACTCAAAAAAAGATCTTGCTTTCAAAATCCCCTTATCAGTCAATAGGAAGTCAGGTGAGAATAGTAAAACTGAATTTCTATATTAATTCCAGCATAAGAGCATTCTGTAACAAAGCAAAATCTATCTATAGCCCAAATCACAAACCAAAGCCATTGCCATCGAGTTGATTCTAAGTCACAGTGATTCAATAGGAGAGTAAAACTGTCCCATAGGATTTCCAAGGCTGTAAATCTTAACAAAAGCAGACTACCTCACCATTCCCGTGGAGAGTAGCTGGTGGGTTTGAACCACTGACCTTTGGGTTAGCCACTGAATTCTTTAAGCACTGTCCCAGCAGAGATCCTTATCTAGCCCAATTGTCCTCAAATGTTGTTTATAAATCAGATGTATCAGAATTACCTGGAGGGATTTTTAACAATTCATATCCCTATATCACACCCCCCTACACATTGGTGTTTATTGGATTTAAGTTCAACTAATTTATCCAAATTTCTTAAAGCTCACTTTGTCATTCTGGTTTGTTGTAGAATTGAGAATCATCAGTGTAGCTCAATGTGCCAACCCATCCGTCACTGTAAGCCCTTGGCAAGGCCGTTTGCAACTGTTTGCTTGAATAACGCTTGTCTTGACTGCTTTCCAAAACAGCACATATTAAAAGCATAGAAACAAACAGAACTTTTAATTAAGAGTTTTGATAGCAAGCTTGCAGAGAGTAAGGATGTCTTTGTACTAAATCCAGTGTGTTATAAAACTTTAAAGTATTTGGAACACTTTAAATAGATGAATGTGAATATAGACCCAGCTGTGCAGCAGCAGAGGCTCCTGTAACTTATTTCAAGCTTCCTTGTATTGAGTACTCCCTGGGCTGAGACCTTCACATCCATTATCTCCTTTATTTTCACGTGGTATGGTTTATTATCCTCATTCTGTATGTCAAAAAACAGAGGTTCTGAGACACTAAATAATTTTTCCAGTATCATTCAGTTAAGTAAATGGAGGAACAAGGATTTGAAACCAGACTTGTCTGACTAAATAGTTCTATTTAACCTTTATTCCATTCTGTTGTATAATAATAAATGATAATGTAAAGACACTAACATTATACATTAGCAGAGGCACATATTATGGATCAAGTGAGAGTCATCATCAAGACTATCATCAAATCTATGTCTGCTTAAGTGCAAAGATAATAATTCAAGAACTTGATAATATTAATTTTTTTTAAGCTTTTGAATTGAAAAGGAAGGATAGTTTAGATTTGTAAGCAATTAGTAATTTACACAGGTCAAGTTCTTTCTTTTTGTGTTATGTTTGCTATGAATCAGATTTAGTTAGGTGAATTTGGAACTTACTGTTAGGCAGATGATTTTCTCTTTGGAAAATTATCAGATGCATTAAATAACAGTAATCTATTACAGAATTGTAGTCCCTGGGTGGCACGTAATGGTTAAGCACACAGCTACTAATGGTAAACTTTGGTGATTCAAATTCCCTCAGAGACACCTCAGTAGAAAGGCTTGGTGTTCTGTTTCCACAAAGATCGCGGGCATGGAAATCCTGGGATGCAGCTGTACCCTGAAACACACGGGGTCCTCATGAGTTGGAATCTATTCAAAAGCAAATGATTTATTTTTATTTTTAAAAAAATACTAAGAAATCTGAGAAGAAAAAAGCCATGTTTTCTAAATTTTTATTTTCAGAGTGACCTCAGGAAAAAAATTCTGATTTTCATTTCTCTCCTTTGAATAGAAAATGAGAAATTTGTATTTCTTTAAATAAAATTAAATTTTCCTGTATTACTTAATTTGCATATCTTCAAAATAATTTTAATATATGTTCACTGGAATTAATCCATTTCTCTTATCTGATATTATGAGACCTTAACCTTCATGGATATAACAGACATGTAGGCTGAGGGAAGAATGTTTGATTCAGTTCATGCCTTCTTAGTGAAGCTGACAAATCAAAATGTGAATCTAGCTTTAGTATACATTCTCTGTCATTCAAAGACTATATAACCTAATGAATACAGACATTTCCAGAAGATAACATACTTTGTAAATAAATAAAATTTTAACCAGATAAATTCACTGAATTTCTCATTTCTAAAATATCATTTCTTATACAAATAAATGTACCCTAGACACATAGGAACTGTGGTATAAAAAGGGAATTCAAGTAGATTATTTATTGATTTTTATTTTTCATCTATGCTTAGAGAAAAGAGTGAAAGGAAAATTACTGTTTCCTATTATGAAGCTACATTAATTTTAGATCTTCACCTCCATAGCACTAACATTTCAAACTTTCTATGTCATTTCCCTCATCGGATCATTTTTAAATTACATTAATTAACTGTCAAAGCTTATTTGATTTTAGAGTAAAACTTTTCATCAAAGTCCTTCAGAGAGAAATTATTTCTTTCATGTTATAGAGGTGATTAGATTTGTAATTTAAAAAAAAAATTCCAGTTCTTTTAGTAAGAAGGTAAAGGGAAATTAGAACAAAGATCTACATTATTAAACCAGAATTTAAATAAATTATTTAAAAAAGGGAAAATGACCTACTGAATCAGACTTTCAGAAATCATGAAATGAAGTTTATCATACTATATTTCTTTTTTTTTTTTTTTGAGCTTATAAAGTGAGTCACAGCAATCTCTGTAACTTTGGTTAACATCCATATACCCATCTTAATAGAGTTGATTCTGACTCATAGTAACACTATAGGACAGAGCAGAACTAACCCATAGGGTTTCCAAGGCTGTAATCTTTTCTGAAGCAGACTGCTATATCTTTCTTCCACAGAGTGGATGGAGGGTTCTAACCACCAACTTTTTAGCTAGCAGCCAAGTGCTTCTGACCCACCAGGGCTCTGTTTAATAACACTAGTACCATATAATAATAATTAATGTTGTTTGGTGTCAATTACTTCATTCCAACACATTGTGACCCCCTGTGCCAGTGTACCACTGCCCATAGGGTTTTCTTGGCCGCAATCTTTACAGAAGCAGATTGCCAGGTCTTTATTTGGCAGAGTCACTGGGTGGGTTCTAACCTCTAAATTTTTGATTAGCAGCTGATCTCTTATCTTTGTGACAGTAGGCTTCCTTATAATAGTAGTAGTAGTAGTAGTAGTAATACCAAGAAAAGCAACAATTATAGATGTCCCAAAGATCCTTCTTTTCAAATAATTATTGAAATTTCTGTATTATCTGTTAGTACAATCAAAGATCTGTATTTACTTATTTAAAAAAACAGAAGGAAGAAATTATTTACTTCAAAGAACTTTTCAGCTCATACTCTATTAAATAAAATTATCTTGCTTGAATATTAAGGACAGGAATGGGTCCCTTTCATCCTTTTTTACATACTATAGCAATTACAAGACAAATGTCTTTCATGGAGACAAGTTGAAAAATCATTTTATAAGTGTTTGGTACTTTAATGTGACATTATCTAAGTTGAGATTTTCAACTTTATATTTAGTGGATCTTTGTCCTTCCCTTTGAACATGTTTTATTATATTAGCTGGGCAAGTGTTGAGAATCAATTATGTTGGGAATAACAAGGGGTTGGAGATTGGTAAAGAAAAAAAGTTGAAAACATAAAAAAACATGAGTGAATATACTTTCAAGGCAGCCAGGAGAGAACTAACATGAATTTAAATGAAGTACATTTACCACTCTAGAGGAAAAAGTCAAAAGCTCTAATTAAAAAGCTGATGAAAAGAGCTTAGAATGTATTTCAGGATTAGAGGTGTTCTTATGAAGCCATCATGGTTAGAGGTACGTTTTTTAATTCTGCCAAATAAGTAGTGAGATTCACATTTGAGTATTGAAGTTGAATCATTCTCACAGAAAATGTCCGCTGAGTATAAGAAAATATGCATTTTTATCTCTTCAAATTGCTTCTGATTTCTGTATGCATAGTTATGAGACACTCTAGATGATGCTAACCATGAAAAAGTCATTACATCTGCACTTCTCTTGTCTCCTGTATCATTCAAGTGTTTGGTTAAAAAGAAAGAACAAAAGAAATCTCTCCAGAATGTTCAAACAAGAAGGGAAACTGTTGGAAGGGTTAGAAAAGTAGAGAAGCACACCATTAAATCTCAGTTTGTTTACTAGTCAGAATGCTGCTTCTGCCAATTAGGTCAGTTAATTGTACCTCAGAGTGACCAGAAGCACTGAGGAAACTGAAATTCATGGGAGAGACAGATGTTAATGTAAAATGCCAAATCTGACAAATCCCACAGTTGCCTATCATTGCCACAGAAGGAAAAGTCCTGCTTCAGCTTTCCAAATCTGGTGAAAGTGTTTATTACTGTGTACTGTAAAAAGGAATTCTGTTATTAATGTGTTCTAGCATAAGGTAGTTCCTAGGCATCTAGCCTCTGTGATACAGAAAAGACCATTGAAGGGTATAGAAATGATCCTGAGTGTAGAACATCTAGATATACCTCTCTTCCTTTCTGTGGGAGACCAAAAGTTTATCAATTCAAAATGGCTGATACCAGTCTATTTCAACTCATAGTACCTAGGATACCAATCTTTATCCATTCCATTTCTCTTTTGACTGCTTCCAATTGTCCTAGATCCATACTTTGTGCATTCCACACTCCAATTATCAATGGATGTTTGTAGATATTTCTTATAATTTTGAACCATGTTACATCAGCACATGAAGATCCTGAAAGTTTTACTCTATTCATATCATTAAGGTCAACTCTACTTTGAGGAGTGCCTTCCAACCTCATGGCTCATCTTGTGGAACTATATCAGACAATATTCTGTTGCTATTCATAATGTTTTCACTGGTCAATTTTTTTAGAACTTGATTGCAAGCCCTTCCTTCCTAGTCTGTCAGCATGGAAGCTCTGCTGAAAACTGTCCACTATGGATGAACAATGCATCTGTGATAGCTGGCTCTTTGTGTCAGCTAGGCTGGACCACAGTTCTGTGTGGTGTGATCAGTTGTGATGTGGGTTATTTCCATGATGGGATCAGATGTATGTGTTTTGAGCAGCCAGTCAGTTCAAAGGTAGTTTCCCTAGGGGTGTGGCCTGCTTCCAATATATTTACGGACATCCTGGGAAAAGAGACACTCTTCTGTGCATTGGGATGCTATTGTACTGCCAAAAACTGTCTATGAGCAAACAATCTACCTTTTGGCCTGGAGATCTTGGATTCATCATTTGTTGGAGTCAACAGCTTGTATGCTGCCTGGCAACTTTGAGCTCGTCAGCCCCTCCAGTTGCGTGAGTCGGGAGAAGCCTCCAGCTTGATATCTGATCCCAAGAACTTGGGACTTGCCAGCTTCTATAAGTGTGTGAGCCATTTTCCTAAGATAAATTTCTCTTTCTCTATATGTGTATATAAACTTTACTGGTTTTGCTTCTCTAGAGAGCCCAGCCTAACACACTTGGAACTGAGAGTGAGATAGTTCTAGAGAGACAAAATCATAAAGATGGGCTTCCTATAGGTTCTCACCAATTCTGTTTTGGTTCTCCAATTTGATTAATTGTAAAGGCACTGCTGACTCCTCTTCCACTAGTAAAGAGGGCCCTGCTAATCCATGGTGTGAGGTGGCAACATTAATATGCAAAATAGTACCACCAATAGATCAAGTATTTTTGAGAGGTGAGGCTCTGGGTGATGGCATATTTGATACTTTTCTGCAATTCTGTCAGCATGAGAAGTATTAGGAAGCTGGTTTCTTGGTCCTACTTATGTTAGACAAAGTGGTGAAAGAGTGAGATGAATTCAGGGCTGCTGAGGCACAGCTCAAGCACCACATAAAAGACCTCAATGTTTCCAGTTGTAACCTGGAAAAAAGACTATTTCTTCTAGAAACTGAGCTGATATGGCTTAAAACCAAACCCAGAGTTTACTGTAAGTGTGGCTGAATTACAATGACAATTGAATGGCCAACCTGTAACAGTGTCTGAAGTTAAAATGAAGGCATTGTTTGGGAAGAAATGGGATCCTGAAACCTGGAATGGGGACATATGGAAGACAGTCAGGAAGATGAGGATATGAAGCCTATAAATTCTGGTGAATCCCTCCTATCTGAAGGGATCACTATAGAACAATCATTCTTTCCACCTTGGTTTGATGGGATTAACCCAACTGTTCCTGCTGGGTCATTGCCTGAAGTAGATGCTATGGAAGACATTGCTGAATGTTCTCAGAAACTGTGCAACCACCCATTGTTGCTGCTAGACCTATAACTAAAGTTAAGTACAAGTGAGTCCCAAAGGTGAAATACAAAGTGTGACTGAGGAGGAGGTACGCTACACCCAAAAAGACCTACTTGATTTTGCTAAAATCAGCAATGTCCTCAAGGATTTCTTATGTAGTGTTGGTACAAACTTCTCTCCTATAGAATTGTTTCATGAATAAGTATTTCACTCTCTCTGGAAGCTGGCATGTTTAGAACACAATCATACAGTCTGTTAGGTACTATTCCATATAAATAATTATCTATGGTACAAAGTATAAATAGAAAAGTGTTCTATTTAAATACTTAGAATCAAATACTTAGAATCAAATACTTAGAAATGGAGAAATCATGAACTTTACATGCCTGGATTTAAATTCTAACTCCATTACCTCTCAATAGGGTTAGAACATTTGGCAGTTTTTTTGGCCTTATTTTTTCACTCATGCAAAAATAATGACTTATGATTTATTTCAAAAAGTTGGATGAAGAAAAATAAGAGCAAAATTATAACTTTTTAATTTTTTTCTTCACAATGCCTGAAACAGAAAGTGTGCCAACTAAATATGAATTTGTTTGTTTTTCATTCTTAATGGAAATTGGCAATTGAGCTAGAGTATTCATGGTTACATGTAGATAAGATTTCCATAGGGAATAAAATGGAAGAGGAGGAAAAATAGGTTTACCAAGATGCTCTAGCTTTATGATCAAAGTTTATTATGAACAATTTAGTTTCCTTTTTCTCATCTCATATGTTGGGGCTGAAGAAAGAACATGGTATTGCTAAGTTTGCTTGGAATTTCATGTATTACAGATTTTTTAATCACCTTTCTTTCAACTAAGGCTAACAATTCCAGAACACTTGATTATGCTCACCAGGAGCCTGTACATATACCAGGAGGCTGTTGTTTGAACAGAACAAGAGGATACTGCATGGTTTAAAATCAGGAAGGGGTGCATATGGGTTGCATCCTTTCACCATACTTATTCAATCTGTATGCTGAACAAATAATCTGAGAAGCTTGACTATATGAAGAAGACCGTAGCATCAGGATTGGAGGAAGACTCATTAATGACCTGCAATATGCAGATGTCACAATTTTGTTTGCTGAAAGTGAAGATGATTTGAAGCACTTACTGATGGAGATTAAAGACTAAAGTCTGCAGTATGGATTACATCTCAACATAAACCAAACAAAAATCCTCACAACTGGACCAATAAGCAGTCACACAATAAATGGAGAAAAGACTTAAGTTGTTCAAGATTTCATATTACTTAATTCCACAATCAACACCAGTGGAAGCAGCAGTCAAGATATCAGACGATGTATTGCACTGGGCAAATCTGCTGCAAAAGACCTCTTTCAAGTGCTGCAGAGCAAAGACGTCTCCTTGAAAACAAGGTGTGCCTAACCCAAGCCATAGTATTTTCAGTCATCTCATATGCATGTGAAAGCTGGACAATGAACAAGGAAGACCAAAGAAGAGTTGATGTTTTTGAGTTGTGGTGTTGGCAAAGAATACCATGGATTTCCAGAAGTACTAACAAATCTGTCCTGGAGGAAGTGCAGCTGGAATACTCCTTGGAAGTGAGGATGGACAGCCCTGGTCTCACCTATTTTGGTTATGTTGTACAAAGGGACTATTCTTTGAAGAAGGATATCATGGTTGGTAAAGTGGAAAGTTGATGAAAAAGGGGAAGACCCTCAACGAGATGAACTGACATGGTGGCTCCAACAATGGGCTCAGGTGTGGTGAGGATTATGAGGCTGGCGCAGAACCAGGCAGTGTTTCATTCTGTTGTACATACGGTTGTTATGAGATGGAGCTGACTTGAGGGCACCTAACAGCAACAACAATAAAAGGAAGGGTGAATTTTAGTAAATAAAATATTAAAAAGTTTTTATTCTGTGTGATAGAATACACAAATCAGCTAGAAACTTTCAAAATCTCAGCCTCAATCATACAGTATGTGAAATGTGTATGAAGATGTAAAATGAAAAGGCAATCATCACAAAAACAGAAGAATTTCTGTTTTTGATGCTGCACCTCACTTTTTATGTTTCTTTCCTCCTACTTTTTGTTTTGTTTTTTGTTCTTTGCTGTTCTAAGAAATAAACTCCTGACCCGCATCTTAGTTTCCTCTATTCTGGACTCAATTTTTTGTTTTGTTTTGTTTTTTACTGTGTTCTTTCCCTGATTTCTGCAGTTTTCTTTTTTATGACTGGTTTTCTCATAGTTAGAGGATTATGCGTTTCCCAAAGGGAATCTTTGCCTTAGAAGGGACAAATGAGTGTCCTCCTGACAGATTACATCTGGGCAACTGATACCCCAGGAACCAAAAAGTAAACCATTTTTCTAATGTGTTTCTGTTGTTTTACTTTAAAGTACTGTCAGGGGAAGCAAGCTTTACTGGATTTTTAACAAGAGAACTGCAGTGTTTGAAATTTTTAAACTCTTTATTTAGCATAGTTTAGTTTCACAAGTTTTGCAAAAGATTATCTAGGGATCAGGAGCTCTGGTGGTGTAGTGCCTAAAATATTTGACTGCTAACCAGAAGCTTGGTGGTTCAAATCCACCAGTCACTCTGCAAAAGGAAGATGGGGCAATCTACGTCTGTAGAGATACCGCCTTTGAAACCCAAGGAGGGGTCGCTATGAGTCAAAAATGACTTGATGGCAGTGAGTTTTATTTTTATTTTTTGGTTTCTAGGGAACATAGGGAATGTAAGTAATATGTCTCAATATCTCATTACAAGAATAGTTCGTTAATATTCATGGATCAGAAGAAAAATGTGAGAGTAATTCTAATTTATATCCTTCTCGAGTATTTTGGTCAATTACAAGTTCTTTAACATATCACTGACACAAATAAGTCAAATATTCGAACAGATCAAGTGGTAGAAAATAGTGTTTAACAGATCTGGATCTATTTATGCTGATGAATAAAAATGATGAAAAACGGTTCTCAAAACTGTCAGCCACACAGCCTGGGGACCATTTATCTTCCATCTCCAACTTTTTAAGCCCATAAAAGACAGTGGAAACTTTGGAGGGTAGTAATTTATTCTTCCATAAAGATACACTTAGGGAACAGATGTAAATATGGCACAGACCCTGCCATTGAAAATTACTCAAATTTAGACTATCTTACATAAAAAGTTATATATGAGAAAGATAAATGTTGGTGTTGAATATTTATTTTCACATGTTTGAACTAAGTTACTCAAAACTCTCAATGACGTCGAGTCAGCTCCAACTTGTAGTGACCCTCCTTGGGTTTCTGAGGCATTATCACTACCATAGTAGATTGCTTAGTTTTCGTTCTGAAGAGTGGCTGGTAGGTTTGTTCCAGGTGCAATATTTTAAGTACTCTTTCAATGCTCTTGTTTTATGAGAAGATTACATATGCACTATTCTTGCATAATAATATTTAGTAATCTGGCTAAAAGAAGAACTTTATTCCTGGTGAACTAAATCTTCTCAGAGGCTCATTAGAATTCCCAGAGTTGCTATCTATATTTCTATAGTCATCTGAAAAGCATTAATTCTCTATCTTTACATTTTACCATTGGAGGGAAAAAGCTAAAAAAAAAATAAAAAATAGTAATATGTTCTCCATATCTACTGTTCTGTAAATTTATGACCATTACACTCCTTATGTAATTCTTACAGCAATCCTAAGAAGAAACCTTACAATCCCACTTTGAAGGTGAGTAAACTGTGAGTAAATGTGGCAAAGAAACATGTGCAAAATTGGATAGCTAATAAATTACAGAGGTCGCTATGAGTTGGGTCTGAATTGATGGCACATGACAACAACAACAACAACAACTTTAACTCTCAAATTTTCCACTCTTTCATGCTGTTATCACCCAGAATATTCAGTGCCAGTTTAGGGTACTGTGTGAAGTATCAGAAGTGTGCAAAATTCTGAAGTTGCTTAGTGAGGCTCTAATTACTTTCTTGCAGTCTAAAAGTAGTAGTATATCAGGTAAGGAAAGAAGAGATAATGAGTACATTAAGACTTGATTAAGTGTCCACATTTCCCTTCAGTGGAATTTATTCTGTGTGCTATTGGGGATTAGGAAATCTATAAGGGATATTGGCAAGTAGTTAAAGACAGCCAATAACTATTAAGTCAATTACGTATTCAAAAAAGACAAGATGTATAGCATCTTATTGTGGTCCCCAATGTGGTGACAACATTAGTTTTAAGGAAGGCCTGCTGCAAGGATAGTAGAGGGAATATGGAAAAACTCTCCTCATACTTCAGCAGGTGAGCTTGTAATTTGGCACCATTAGAAAGTGACCTTACCATCTCCCACAGCATAAAAATTGCTAAATATATTTTTTGTTGTTGTTAATTGAAACTTTTTTTTTTACACTTTATTGTGAAATGTTTTCAGAATATTGAGTATGGGTGAAGAATTTAAATTAGACCATGGCTACAAACATGCATGAGTTGAGAGGTAAATTTAATTCATCTAGGTATAATTCTCTGAAGTCTGACATCCCAGAAAATGAGTTGACTCCCTGCAATGCTCTATAGTAACAAACTTTCTTAGGAGTTCTGATGGTGTAGTGCCTGAGGCATTTGACTGCTAACCAGAAGGCTGTAGGAGTTCTGATGGTGTAGTGCCTGAGGCATTTGACTGCTAACCAGAAGGCTGGCGGTTCAAACCCATCAGCCACTCCTTGGAAGGAAGACTTGGCAATCTACTTTGGTAGAGATACGGCTTCAGAAACCCAAGGAAGAGTCTCTATAAGTCAGAATTGACTCGATGGCACTGAGTTTGGTTTGTTTTTTGGCTTTTATAGGTAAGTGTCTAGAGGGATCAATCCTGGTGAATTACAGGACTTAGATCCTTACCTCCTTCTCATGGCCATGATGAAGCTGATATTACCCTTAATTCTGAATGCTGATCTAACAAGTTGAGTCTATGTCAATGTTCTTCCATATCTAACTGATATTCATCCTAGTGGACCTCCAAAATATCTTTTGAAACTGAGTATACAGTGCTATTTTAATGTCTATAGCAACTGTAGAAATATTTACTATTATAATATGAAAGTATAACCCAAATATTATACACATTTATTATTTAATGAAGATGCAGAATTAAATCAATATTCACAATCCACCATTAATATGGGTATGGCCCCTGAAAGGACCATGCTATATCTCTCTGTATCACTTCTTCTGGTGTCTTATTTATGACTTTTCTGAGGTATCCAATCAATGGATACATGATTCTAGATGAAGTGCCACAATAAGTGTTTACAAAGAGGCAATAATTATTTGCAGTGAGACCTCTTTTTTTCAACACCTTTGTAGAGTTTTTGAATAGGTGTGGTTAACTTCCCTTTGTCTGTTGCTTACCCACATTTATCTAACTCCATCTCCTCTTCAATCCCTGAATGTTGGACCTTAAATGTTTCCTAATATGGATTTTTTTTTCAATAGTCTTTCTCCCATGGATTGTTTCTTTGTTTAATTTGTGATTACCTATATAAAGCTCTGGTAGCATAGTGGCTAAGACACTTGCCTGCTAACCAGACGGCTGGTGGTTCAAACCCACCAGCCACTCCTCGGAAGGAAGGTTAGGCAATCCTACTTCCGTAGTGATACTGCCTCGGAAACCCAAGGAGGGGTCGCTATGAGTCGGGGCCGACTCGACGGCACATAACAACAACAACAACATATAAAAATATAGCCACCACTCATCTGTCTGTCTGACGAAGTTGAATTTTGGTGTTGTCCAAGTATATTAAATGTACCATGGACTATTAGAAAAATAAACAAATCTGTCTTGGAGGCAGTACAGCCAGAATGCTCCTTGGAAGTGAAAATGGCCAGACTTTGTATCTCATACTTTGTTTTATGTTGTCAGAAGGGACCAGTCCCTGGAGAAAGATATCATGCTTGGTAAAGCAGAAGGTCAGTGAAAGGGAGGGATACCCATGAAAAGATGGATTGACAGAGTCGTGACAATGGGCTCAAGCATCACAACAGTTGCGAGGATGGTGCAGGATAGGCAGTGTTTCATATTGTCATACATAGGGTTGCTATGGATTGAAACCTACTTGACAGCACCTAACAACAACATATATATAGGGTAGTTATGAGTTGGAATCAACATGAACGCAGTGGTTTTTTGGTTTGGATATATATTTGCAGGGTTCTTATGCCAAATCAGTGGCAGTTGTAAATTTAATGAATCTTTTCTTCCTCATTTTTTTTTTCTTTCTCAGATAAAACCAAATGGTGTATTATAAGCTGCCTCATTTAATCACCATCTATGTATGCACAGCATCTCATCTGTTATGATTATAATTGTGTTTTAAATTCTAAGGGATTTTGATAATTTTCATATGGAATTCAAGCCTTTTTTGCAGATATACACAGGCATTGATGGAAGAAGGGCCTAACCACTAATAGAAGTTAATAAAAACACAGATTTTAAATTAAAAATTCCCAATTTACAGTTAAACAAATGAATATATTTGTTTTAAATAGGAAGAAAAGTAAAAATAGAATAGAGAAAAATAAGTAATTTAAAACCATAATCAATATCTATCTAATCTTTCTATGTATCTATAAACTGTTATGTTTTGCTTAAAATAAGTGATGAAATGGGAAGATTATATTTCTCCACAGAAGAAAGGACCTCTGAACTACATTAGCAACTGAACTTTCAATCAGTACTACCATTTTGGAAATAGCTCTCAAAGTAATCTAACATATTTGGAAGAGTTGAAGATCTCTGATTCACACTTTAAAATTTCCTCAGGCTTAGAAAAAAGATCAATGACGGTTATTCTGAGTGTTTTTCACTTGACAAATGGAGGTTTTACTTGGAATACTTCTTAAAAAATTAGTCAGTGGAGAATAGACTGGAGACACATTGAAATCCATCATGGTATCATGGTATATTAAATTTCTCCTATGCACTTTCTTAAGCACTATAGATAATATCCCCACACTCAGTAAAAAAAAAAAAAAAAGACTATGATAATATTTACAAGACTATGTGGATCCAGTTAAAATGTACCTAGTTGAGAATAACCAAGACATAAATTTATTACAATGTAAATAGTATGTTTTTAATGCAAGAAACAATGCAGAAGTTACTATATTTAACTGCTAACTAAAATGAATAAACCAAACCAAATGCACTGCTGTCAAGTCGGAGACGACTCATAGAGATCCCTCTTTGGGTTTCCGAGGTGGTATCACTACAGAAGTAGTTTGCCCAACCTTCCTTCTGAGGAGTGGCTGATGGGTTTGAACTGCTAGCCTTCTGGTTAGCAATCACATAACTTAACCACTATGCCACCAGAGCTCCTTGAAATGAATAGACAATAAAAAATTATGATTTCAGAGTGGAAGAAATTCTCAGAAGTATCAGACAACATAATTTATGTTGACTGTTTATGCTCTTCACTAAACAATAAGGTCTAATTATATTAATTTAGAAATAAAATTTTATTTGAATGGTTCTTTGCTTCAAGAACAAAATACATTAATTTGATAATTTTTTTAAAAAAGCCATGGAATTCTTTAAATTATATGTGATAAGTAAACACATCATATCAAAAATGAGAGGAGAAAGCAAGAAAGATGAAATACTCCAAAAAATGCCATTAACCACAGCCTGCTCAATCAAAATCTCCATTAACAAGGGTTTGTTTTCTTGGGTTGAGGGATGAAGATTGTAGAATGCACTACACTTCACAAGTAGAAGGAAGAAGAAATTTTGGGATAACAGATGAGTTACACATTTAGAAAAATCAAACAAACATAATCTTGCAGAATGCCTTGAGATGAGTACTCTTTGACTCCTATATTCTGGAATTTATTTTTAAACTTCTGACTTTAGACAGTAGATAAGAGACTGTTAATATCAAAAATGTAAAAGAAGAAATCAACAGGTTCTGGCAATATGATGGAATAGGCAGACAAACTACACAGATCCTCTGCAACAAAGCAATGAGAAACCAATTAAAACCAATCCTGGAACCCTGAGCTCTGAAGGGAAGGATAAAGAAGTAGATTAAATACTACATAGTGGAGGAACCTAAATGAAAACAGTGAGTAAGGAACTAAATGGAGCTGCAGACTGCCAGCTGTCCTGAGGGCACAGCCATTCTGAATATTTGCAAGCGATGACCCAGTAGTAACCTAAGAATCAGTTCTGCTCACCAAGCACTGCATGTGCAAGGACTACATTGATGCCTGACAACCAGAAAGGAAAACAGCGAAGAAGGAGACTACTGGCTATCCTGAGAGTGCAGCCATTTTGAATACTTATGAGTGGCATGGGCATTTTGAATATATGCAAGTGGCAGTTCTGAACTGGACAGCGATCTAAGAATAAGCTCTGCTTGCCAAGAACAGTTCAGGCAACTTCACTGGAGGCTAATGACTAGAAAGGTGCAATATTCCCCCTATTACTTTTATATCCTACATCCCCTTGGTGAACAGAGGCATGGCATTCCCCCGCTTCCACACACCTTCCTGACCAGCAGGAATTCCATTCTGGTCCATGGTCTGACAGAGTCTTGCCTCCCACAGTTTTGTTTTTGTTTGCTTTTAACTTTTTATCTTCCTCCTTTCTTCTATTCATTTATTTTCTCTTTCTCTTCCAAGATTGTTCTTTTTCTTCTTTATTTTTATATCTTTCCTTTTCCTGGTTACTTTCTTTTTTCTATCTTTTGGTTCTTCTCATTCCTTATTTTCCCTTTTGCAGTTTTCCCCTTTTCCCTTTTACTCTTGCTCTTGTCTCTCACCCCTCTGCTATTGCTTATTTTTCCCTCTTTTTATCATTATCTTTCTTTCATTGTTTTAAAATGTATTTTTATTTTTTTTCTCATTTATTGCCTTCTGTTTGTTTATGTGATTTATGTTTTTTATTCTATTTTACTATTATTTATTTATTTATTTGTTTGTTTATTTGACTGGATGGGAGATAGCAACTGTTCCTACACAACCCAACTATAACTATACCTCTCGCAGCCTCACCTGCTAAGTGAGGGTCACCACTTGCTTTTGCATCAACTGACCAATACCAGCTTAACTCATACTTAACTTCTCCTACGATCAGCTAACAGAGATATGTGAACACACTCATTCTCTATCACACCCACCAGAACACAGGTGGTGAATGCCTAAGTGCTAACTAGTAGTGGATAGAGGAGCACAGTCCCCTGCTCACACTGATACATCAAAACAAAATAAAGGAACAATAAATTCTGCATCAATTACACTAATATATATTAAATTAAACATAAATACAACAACATTACAATGTCTCAGAGACAACTGAACATCCCTGTATGACAAAGAAGCAAGATAAAATTGTAAAAACAAGGCACCAGGATGCAAACCTGGAAAACATCCCTGAGGAAAAGGTAGCATTGGAACTCCCTGATAAGGAATACGAAAGAATTATATTTGGATACTTTCAATGGATTGAAAGATAGATCAAGGAAAACCTTGACAAAATTAAGGAATACACAGGCAAAGCTCTAGAACAATTCAGGAAAACAGTACAAGAACAAATTGACAAAATAAACAAAAAATTAGAAATGATACAAAACAACATATAGAAATCTGGAAAATTAATACTAAGATTTCAGAAATAGATAATGTGATAGTTGGAGTTGTGTGTCAACTTGGCTAGACCGCAATTCTGAGTGGTTTAAGCAGTTGTGATGTGGGTTATACCCATGATGGAATCAGATGTATATGTTTTGAGCTGTCAATTTATTGAAAAGGAGTTTCCCTAGGGATGTGGCCTGCTTCCAATATATTTATGGACATCCTGGGAAAAAGAGACAGTCTTCTGTGGATCAGGATCCTTCTGTGTTGCCTACAACTGTCCATGAGAGAACAATCCACCATTTAGCCTGGAGATCTTGGATTCATCATTCATTGGAGTCAAAGGCCAGTATACTGCTTGCTAACCTTGAGCTCATCAGCCCCTGTAGCTGCCTGAGTTGAGAATAGCCTCCAGCTTGATGTTTGATACAAGAACTTGGGATTTGCCAGCTTCTATAAGTGTGTGAGCCATTTTCCCAAGATAATTTTCTCTCTTTATATATATATATATATATATATATATATAAGCTTTGCTGGTTTTGGTTCTCTAGAGAACCCAGCCTAACACAGATAAGACACTGAAAGAGCAAAATAGTAGAATCAAATCAATGGAAGACAGAATTAATGAGATTGAAGACAAATACCTCAATGCTACTTTCTTAAGGGATCAATCAGAAAAACAAAACAAAATGAAGAAAGCCTAAGATTCATGTGGGATACCATCAAGAGGAATGACCTACATGTAATTGGAATTCCAGAACAGGAAGAGACAAATAAAACCAAAGAGAAAATTGTCAAAGATTTGTTGAAAAAGAATTTCCCTAATATGATAAAAGATAAGAATATATCCATTCAAGAAGCTCAACGACCTTCAAACACGACAGACCCCAAAAGAAAATCACCAAGATATATCATCTTTAAACTCACCAAAACCAAAGACAAAGAAAGAATCCTGAAAGCAGCATGGGAACCATACATGAGAGAAGTCAATGGGATGTATATATATATATATATACATATATATATATATAACCCCGAAAAAAAAAAAAAAAAGAAAAGAATTCCAACCAAGAAGTACATACCAAGCAAAATTGTTCCTTAAATATGAGGGTGAAATTAAGAGATTTCCAGATAAGCAGAAATTAAGGAAATTTGTTAAAATCAGACCAACCTTACAAGAGATGTTAGAGAGAGTCTTTGGACAGAGAACCAACAACAGCAAACAACAACTGATCACTAATTAACACACATGATGACATAACCCAGAAATCAACCCAATTATAGAAGTATCCAAAATAAAATAGCCAAAAATAAAATACTGCAAACAAGGACCTAGAGACATCAATTGGTAAATGAGGACAATTAAAAACCAAAAAAATGGAATAAATAGCAACAAAGGAGATGATAATAATATGATTCATAAACAAAATGAGCTCAGCACAGAAAAGTCTATCCAAATTCATACTTGTCTATAAATGTGCTGAATGTAAATGGATTAAAAGAGATGGAGAGTTGCAGACTGGATAAGAAAACCTGATCCATCAATATGCTGTCTACAAGAGACACACCTTAGACACAAACACAAAAATAGATTAAAAATCAAAGATTGGAAAAAGATATATCAAGCAAATGGCAATCAAAAAGCAGCAGGAGTCTCAATATTAATTTCTGATAAAATAGACTTCAAGACAAAAACACAACATACCAAAATCTTTGGGACACAGTAAAAGCAGGTATCAGAGGGTAATTTATAGCAGTAGAGGCATAAATCAAAAAGAAGAAAGAGTCAAAATCAACACCTTAACCGAATAACTCCAACACTTAGAAAAGGAGCAGCAAGAATAAATAGATAGATAGATAGATAGATAGATAGATAGATAAAATGAAACAGAGAGTAGAAAGACTATAGAAAAATTAAGAAGACTAGAAGTTGGTTCTTTGAAAAGATTAATAAAATTGACAAACTACCAGCAAACTTAACAAAGGAAAAGAAGGAGAACATGTAAATAATGAATAAGAAATTAAACAGGCAATGTAACCATAGACCCAACAGAAATAAAAAAGAATTATATCAGGATACCATGAAAAACTGTACTCCAACAAATTTGAAAACCTAGAAGAAATGGACAGATTTCTAGAAACACATTACTTTCCTAAACTAACACATACTAAAGTAGAAAATTTGAATCAACTCATAGCAAAAGAATAAATTGAACAGGTCATAAAAAATTTACCAACAAAAAGAAGTCTTGGTCCACATGATTTCACTAGAAAATTCTACCAACCATTCAGAGAAGAGTTGACACCAATCCTACTCAAATTATTCCAGATCACAGAAAAGAATGGAATCCTCCCAAATTCATTTTATAAATCAAGCATTACTCTGACACGAAAACCAGGCAAAGACATCTCTAGAAGGGAAAATTAAAAACCAATATCCCCCACAAATACAGATGCAAAAATCTTTAAAAAACTCCTAGTCAATGAAATCCAACAACATATCAAAAATAAAATATAATACATCATGACCAAGTAGGATTCATACTAGTTATGCAAGGAGGGTTCAACATTAGAAAAACAATGAATGTAAGCCATTATATAAGGAAAATAATCACATGATCTTATAAATAGATGCAGAAAAGGCATTTGATAAAATACAACACCCATTCCTGGTAAAAACTCCAGCAAAGTAGGAATAGAAGGGAAATTCTTCAACATAAGAAAGGGCGTATATGCAAAACTAACAGCCAACATTATTCTCAATGGAGAGAGACTAAAACCTTTTCCCTTGCAAATAGGAACCAGACAAGGATGCCTTCTATCTCCACTTCTATTCAACATTGTATTGGAAGTCCTAGCCAGAGGGATAAGGTGAGAAAGGGAAATCAAAGGCATCACTGCTGTTGAGTAGGATCCAACACATAGCGACCCCTTCTTGGGTTTCTGAGGTGATATCACTACAGAAGTAGATTTCTCAACCTTCCTTCTGAGGAGAATCTGGTGGGTTTGAACCATCAGCCTTCTGGTTAGCAGTCAAATGCCATAGGCACTACATCACCAAAGCTATCTCTATTTGCAGATGATACTACCCTATACATAGAAAACCACAGAGACTCAGCAAGAAAACTCCTGGAACTAATTGAGAGATTTAGCATAGTGACAGTATACAAGATCTACATTCAAAAATCATTTGGATTCCCCTGCACCAAAAGTCTCTGAAAAGGAAATCAATACAATAGCTACCAAAAAGATAAGATAGTTAGGAATAAATCATACCAGGGACACAAAAGACCTATACAAAGAAAACTACAAAACAGTGCTTCAGGAAACTATACAAGATGCACATAGATGGAAGAATACACCATGCTCATGGATAAGAAGATTGAGCATTGTGAAAATGTCAATACTACTCAAAAAATCTACACATTCAATACCATCCTGATCCAGATTCCATCAACATACTTCAAAGACATGGAAAAACTAATCATTAACTTGATATAGAGGAACTCTAGTAGCATAGTGCCTAAGGCACTTGACTGCTAAGCAGAAGGCTGGCGGTTCAAACCCACCAGCCGCTCCTCAGAAGGAAGATGGGGCAACCTACTTCCATAGTGATATTGCCTCGGAAACCCAAGGAGGGGTCGCTATGAGTCGGGTCTGACTCAATGGCAAACAACAACAACAACTTGATACGGAAAGGAAACAGCCTTCAGATAAGAAAAGCACTGCTGAAGAAGAACAAAGTAGGAGGCCTCACACTCTCAGATCTCAAAACTTACTATATAGCCACAGTAGTCAAAACTGCCTGGCATTGGTGCAATGACACACACATAGACCAGTGAAATAGAATTGAGAACCCAGAAATAGATCCATTGACCTATGATCATCTGATCTTTGACAAAAGGCTGTGTTCTGGTTACCTAGTGCCTCTATGAAAAGAATATACCACAAATGGGATGGCCTTAACAAACAGGAGTTTATTTTCTTACAGTTTGGGAGGCTAAAAGTCTGAGTTCAAAGTGCCAGGCCCTAGGGGCTGTGTAAAAGCCCTTCAGCCTTGGACTTCAGCTCTGCCTCTTGCTCCCAGTCCATTGGAACTAGAGGCTTCTCTTGACTCAGACAGCTGCTGCTGCTGAGGCTGATAAGCTCAAGGTTGACGAGTAAAACGGCATAGTCCCGTTGTTACCAAACCACATGGCAGGCCATTCATTCAAGTCCATTGAAAGTCTCAAGGTTGACAGAGCATGGAAGGCTGCTGAGCAATGACATGGCAGGGTTCAAGCATGCCATAAACTAGTGACCATTCCCCAAGGCTTCTCCTTACATACAGGAAGCAGACCATATCCCTAAGGCAGCTACTCAGCTGCTCGCAGTAGATTCCACATGGAGTTGATTACCAGTCTCATCATGGGGAATAATACTACAACCAGATGCCCAGCCACTCAACCAGGCCCAGCCAAGTTGACACACAAACGTAACCACCACAGGCTATAATCCATTAAGTGGGGAAGAAGTAGTCTTTTTAACAAATGGTGCTGGCAAAATTGAATATCCATTTGCAAAAGAAGGAGGAAACAAGATCTTTACCTCATACCATAGATGAAAACTAACTTCAGATAGATCAAAGGCTTAAATGTGAAACCTAAGTTTATAAGGTTCATCAAATTAAAAATAGAAGCAAATTTAGGAGCCCTAATGTATGGCATAAATAAACTACTCAGCAAAACTCAAAATGCACAAACAGCAGAAGATCAACTTGATATAATTATGAAGTTCCAATGGTCCTTCTAAAAATTAAATTCTTACGTACATCAAAAGAATTCTCCAAAAGAGTAAAAAGAGAACCTCCAGATTGGGATGATATATTTGACAATGACATATTTGACAAGGGATTTATCTTTAAAATTTATAAAGCACTCCAACATCTCAACAGTAAAAAGACAAAAAAAAAAAAAAAAAAATCCAAGTAAAAATGAGCAGAGGGCGTGAATAGACACTTCAACAGAGTGTCATTTTTTTTTTTTTTTTTAAGTGCCCAGGGCAGGCCAGGAAAGCAGCAAGCTGAGCACGCAGGGCTAGTGGGTGCTGCAGCTGCTGGGAGAGGCGATAAAGTGAGCAGAGCAGTTTGGAACAGGTAAGGGAGACAAACTTGTCTGTCAGTTTATTGTACTGTCGTGGCTTGCATGTTGCTGTGAGGCTGGAGTCTATGCTGCTGGTGTTTCAAATGCCAGCAGGGTTCCCCACCGGGAACAGATTTTAGCAGAGCTTCCAAAGGAAGACAGACTCAAAAGAAGGAGAAAACCGTCCACTTCTCAAAGAATTGGCCAGTGAGAACCTCATGAATAGCACTGAAACATTGTCTGACATATTGCTGGAAAACTTTATGAATAGCCCTGAAACATTTGTCTGATATAGTGCCAGAAGATTAGCCCCTCAGGTCAGAAGGCACTGAAAATATGACTGGAGAAGAGCTGCCCCCTCAGAGTAGAGCTGACCTTAATGATATGGATGGAATAAAACTTTTGGGACCTCCATTTGTTGATGTGGCACATCTTAGCATGAGACAAAACAGCTGCAAACATCCATTAATAATTGAAACATGGAATGTATGAAGTATGAATCTAGGAAAATTGGAAGTGGTCAAAATGAAATGGAATGCATAAAGATCAATATCCTAGGCATTAGTGAGCTGAACTGGACCAGTTTTGACCATTTTGAATCAGACAATCATATGATCTGCTATGCCGCAAATGACAAATTAAACAGGAGTGGCATGAAATTCATCTCCACAAGAAATGTATCAAAATCTGTTCTGAAGTACAATGTTTTCAGTAATAGGAAAACACCCACATGCCTACAAGGAAGACCAGTTAATACCACTATTATTCAAATTTATACCCTAACCACCAAAGCCAAAGTTGATGAAATTGAAAATTTCTACCAAGACTTCTGCAGTCTGAAATTGACTGAACATGCAATCAAGTTGTGTTGATTATCACTGGTGATTGGAATAGAAATGTTGGAAACAAAGAAGAATCACCAGTAGTTGGCAAATACGTGGCCTCGGTGATAGAAATCATGCTGGAGATTGCATGATAGAATTTTGCAAGACCAATGAGTTATTCATAGCAAATATCTTTTTGCAACAACACAAACAATGGCTATACACATGGATTTTGCCAGATGGAGTACACAGGAATCAGACTGACTACAGCTGTGGTAAGAGGCGATGGAGAAGCTCAATATCTTCAGCCAAAACAAGGCCAGATCATCAACTGTGCATGTTCAAGTTCAGGGTGTAAAAAATTAAAAGAAGTCCATGAGAGCCAAAATATGACCTTGATTATATCCTTCCTGAATTTTGAGACCATCTAAAGAATAGATTTGACGCATTGAACACCAGAGACTGAGGAATTTTGAGATGACATCAAGAACATCATCCATGAAGAAAGTAAAAGTTCATTACAAAGACAAGAAAGGAAGAAAAGGTCAAAATGGATGTCAGAACAGACTCTGAAGCTTGTCCTTGAATGGAGAGTGGCTAAAGCAAATGGAAGAAATGACAAGATAAAGGGCTGAACAGAAGATTTTAAAGAGCAGCTCAAGAAGACAAAGTCAATTGTTATAATGAAATGTGCAAAGACCTGGAGTTAGAAAACCAAAAGGGAAGAACACGCTTGGCATTTCTCAAACTTAATGAACTGAAGAAAAAATTTAAGCCTTGAGTTGCAATATTGAAAGATTCTGTGGGGAAAATATTGAATGATGCAGGAAATATCAAAGAAGATGGAAGCAATCCACAGAATCACTGTACCAAGAAGAACTGGTTGATGTTCATCCATGTCAGGAGGCGGCATATGATCAACAACCAATGGCATTTATTGAAGACAGAAGTTGAAACTACACTGAAGGAAGTGGAGAAAAATGAGGCTATAGAAATTTGTGGAATATCCATTGAGATGTTTAAATAAATGGATGCTGCACTGGAGGCACACATTTGGCTATGCCAGGAGATTCGGAAGATAGCTACCTGGTGAACTGACTGGAAGAGAGCCATATTTGTACCCATTCCAAAGAAAGGTGATCCTACAAAATGTGAAAATTATCAAACAATGTCATTAATATCACATGCAAGTAAAATGTTGCTGAAGATAATTCAAAAAGAAAAGCTTGAAGTTGTCAGACTTCATATTACTTGGTTCTACAATCAACACCAATGGGAGCAGCAGTCAAGACATCAGAAGACTATAGCATTGGTAAAATCTGCTGCAAAAGACATCTTTAAAGTGCTAAAGAGCAAAACATGTCTCCTTGAGGACTAAGATGCGTCTAACCCATGGTATTTTCACTTACCTCCTGTGTATGTGAGAGGTGGACAGTGAACAAGGAAGACCAAAGAAGAGTTGATACTTTTGAGTTGTTGTGTTGGTGAGGAGTACTAAAAGCACCATGGACTGCTAAAAGAACTAACAAATATGTCCTGGAAGAAGTGCAGCCAGAACGTTCCTTGGAAGCGAGAACGGCCAGACTTTGTCTTGCCTACTTTGGTCATGTTGTCAGACGGGACCATTCTCTGCAGAAGGATATAATGCTTGGTAAAGTGGAGGATCGATAAAAAAGGGGAAGGCCCTCAACAAGATGGATTGACACAGTGGCTGCAACAATGAGTTGCATATATATGTGGAGGTAGAGTGAGAGATTTATTCCAAGGGAACGGCTCACATTTTTACATTGTTGTGGAAGCTTGCGAGTCCTAGAGATGGGGATGAGACATCAGCCTGGAGGCTTCTCCTGATTCATGTGTTTGCAGGGACTAATGAACTCAAAATTGGTGGGCCAGATGTCAGGCTGTTGGCTTACAGGGCTTCAGGAGCTGACAAATCCCAAAATCTGTAGGTTAGAGGACAGGCTGCTGACTCATGTCTCAAGAGCTAGAGATCAGAGGCTAACAAGGTAGATGCAGTATCAAGAGAATGCAAACTTTGCAAGGACACCCATATATATTGGATGTAGACAGCACCTTTAAGGAAATTTTCCTTTCAACTAATTGGCTGCTCACGTCAGATCACAAAATGGAGGATGATTACAAAATTACTGCCATCCCACTGGGAATTATGGTCTGGCCAAGTTGACACATAATTTTAACCATCATAAAATGTATTTCATGTTTGTCACTAAAACGAACCAACCGACCACACAAACAAACAAAACCCAGCCCAATGTCATGAGTTGATTCTGACTTACAGCACCCCTGTAGGACAGAGTAGAACTTCTCCAAAGGATTTCCAAGGCCGTAAATCTTTATGGAAGCAGAATGTCAGATCTTTCTCCTGAGGAGCAGCTGGTGGGCTTGAATCACATATCTTTCAGTTAGCAGCAGGGAGAATTAACAACTGCGTCACCAGGATTTGTCAATAAGGTGGGAATATTCCGTGTTCTATTTTGAGACTCAGCACAATTTCCAAACACTTGCTAAATCATTTCAGCTATTAAAAATGCTTAAGACTTTTACTCTCTATGCTTATGTGAAGCCAGGCATCATTAAAATGGCCATTTCCTCTTATTTTGCTAGCCAGTAACAAATTGGCTTCACTTTTCTTTTGCTTAATTTTAGCTCAGTACAATAGGTAAGAAATTGCTATCTAGTCTGGAATTGCATTTATTTATCAGTGTCTTCACTCAACAACTATAAATCTATAAAATGCTACTTGTTTTATGTGTACTTTTTAAAGAAAGTAATTTTAACGTAGTGTTGTCAGAGATACTTAAACTTCAATGCCAGCTATTTATAGGAATTCTTAAATAGCTGGTTACTAACATATTTTAAGAATTTATATAGAATAGAAACGCAAATTGGATATTTCAAAGAACTGAAAGTTAATTTAACTCTACTAAAACTTTTTTAAGCTGTCAAAAGACAACTGACTAAATCAAAAATTTAATTGCTTCAAAGTTAAATATGAATTTGTTTAATTAATTCATAAAATATGAATTTCTTTAATCAATTCATGAACTTGAGAATCCAGAGTGAAATAAAAACCAGCTTTTGTCTCCAAGAAAGTTTTTGCTGGCTTTTCATCCTTTAAATACAGGAAAGAAATAGTTTTCAGAAAAGAATAATTTGGGTATTGAAAGAATGATGATATATTTAGTGAAATTGATTCATGTAAAAAAGTTAAGAATATCAAATGGGGAAATATTAGAATATGTTGATTAATATCATTTATTTAAAAATATATACACATATTTCCAATATTACTGATGCTTTCTAATGCTTTGAAGAGCTAAAATAATTTTATTTGTGTTGATTTGTCAATGGATGGGATTATCATCGATAAAATGGCTATGGAAGAAAATGTATGGCAACCTTGGCTTGGGTGTTGTGTAGCATTTAATTCCAAACATACGTAATGAATTTTTTGTTTGTTTTGTTTCAAAGGCAGATATAATCTTAATATGTTTATATTTTGGCCAGTGATTCTTAGGAATATAAGAAGATGAAAGGTCACTTTCATAATCTAATCAATTCCATGTCATAGCCCTGCTATTAGCAGGAAGAAAAATTTGGTGGTAAGTAATTGATCTGAAAATATGATTAAATTTATTGATTTTGTAAAAAAAAAAATTAATAAACATGCATGTTGTTGTTATGTGCCATCGAGTCCGCCCCGACTCATAGCGACCCCTTGCAAAAATGGCAAGGAGGCCACATGTTCTGACCTCCTCTAATACCACAAGAGGAAGACAGAATTATAATCAATAGCCCAAGGCCTATTCCTGTGAGGCCAGACATGCTGCCTCCCTCCAGCCCTTTCTCCAACCGTTCCTCTCAAAGCACCCACCACCTCTCTCCTGGGTTCGATAATTCGCTGCAGTGGCCACACAGAGCTCACAGATTATGGGGTTTATTAGGAAAGCACCACAGGCTACAATTCAAGTTCAGGAAAAAATGCTCAGTCTCTCTCCCAGCCCACCGTCCCTCAGCCAACAGTCTCTCACAGTCTCTTTCCCAGCAGTGCTGGTCCCTGGGTGTCTCACTCAGCAATGCGTGTCTCTCTCTTTCCCAGCAACGTGTGTCTCAGGAGCCCATGACTCTTTCAGCAGCATGTCTTCCTCAACCAGCAGTCAGAGAGGGTTCTGCCTCTAGGAGGCCTCCTTTTGAGCTTGGCAGAGTGGCCAAACCAACCAATCATAACCACAGAATTCTAAGTACCTGAGAGTGAGCCTCCCATTACATTGCATTGTGCCATGCCCAACAGAAATAACCCAAGTAGATAACATTTACAATCAGGAGCTCCTCAGTTGATCACTCCACCACTGAGTTTACAATGACTTATGGGTAGAAAAGCCATACTAAGTAATTTACTACACTGCACCCCTCCTTGGGTTTCCGAGGCGGTATCACTACAGAAGCAGATTGCCCCATCTTCCTTCCGAGATGTGGCTGGTGGTTTTGAACCGCCAGCCTTCTGGTTAGCAGTCAAGTGCCTTAGGCACTACGCTAGCAGACCTCCATACATAGTGACAAATGGGAGCTCTGGTGATGTGGTGCCTAAGGCATTTGACTGCTAATCAGAAGACTGGTGATTCAAACCCACCAATCACTCCTCCGAAGGAAGATTGGGCAATCAATCTCCTTCCCTACAGATACTGCCTTGGAAACCCAAGAAGGGGTCGCTATGAGTCGAATCAACTCGACAGCAGTGAGTTTATTTTCTTGTTTTTAGTGACAAATAATCTAGCAATGCTAACTGTCACCGCTTGTCCCTTACAATCAAACTCTGCAACCTAAGTGAGCATGCTTTTAAACCCTGCTGTTTTTTCCTTGTAGCAATTAAAAAAAAAAAAAAGAAAACTCACTGCCTTCCAGTTGGTTCCAACTCATAGCGACCTCTCCTTGAGTTTCCGAGGCAGTAGATTGCACAGTCTTCCAAGGAGTGGTTGGTGAGTTTGAATTACCAGACCTCTGGTTAGCAGTCAAATGCCTTAGGCACTATGCCACCAGAGCTCCCTGTGGCAATCTTGATTAGCCTTAACAATATGATTAGCAGGGAGCCCTGGTAGCATTAGTGCCTAAGACACTTGACTGCTAACCAGAAGGCTGGTGGTTCAAACCCACCAGCCACTCCTGGGAAGGAAGATGGAGCAATCTACATCCGTAGTGATACTGCCTCGGTAACCCAAGGAGGGGTCGCTATGAGTCGAGTATGACTCCATGGCACATAACAACAACAATATGATTACCAGTACCTATTGATGCACCATAGTCTCACCAACACCAATCCTTTCAAATCCTAGATTCCAAATTATTTTTCTTACTTCTGTTGATTACATTCACAGCTTTAAGAAATAATTTAAAACTAAAATAATTGTTTCTTTTCATTATAACCAATCTAAAATAAGAAAAGTAGTCCCTTAAAATTTCTTCTCCATGTCCCCTGCTTCTATTTCCTAAATTCTATCAGTTATAACGTTATTTTCATGGTCTCAAGGTCATTTATACTGTTTTGTAACCAAAATTACATTTTCCGTTCTGTTTATACATCAATTCAAAAAATTGGAAAATGTAAGTAGCACTTATTCTACTGGAATTATATAATTTTGATTTATTACCTAACTGGGAATTGTTATCCAACATACACAAAGATGTTAACCTACATAACAACCTGAGCATTTAAAGAATGAGATTTCAGAAATGAAGAATGAAAGTATTTTGTTTTCTTAATCAATTTATTTAATACTGATTTTCTTACATAGACTTTTATGTTTTATTTTTTGAGAGTTTTTTTCTCTTTATTGTCTTCCTTCTTTTTTGAAATAGAAAATATTTATTGTAGGTCTAAGATTATTCTTTCTCTTATACATATTATTTATTGTATGACATCTACTCTATTTCTAACTTGTCCTTCCCATTCTCCAGCTCCAATCTAGCCATTTTGAACTCTAAGCTAGTTTCTATAATTGCCCTTATGAGATATATCTTCACACACTTCTAGATTGAGGACATTGTTTCTGGGGACCAATATCTTTTTATTTAAGAATTTCATTTATTTGTTTGGAGTATCTACTAATTTTTTTTTTTTTTTCCTCAGAAAGAGTATATATATGAAAGGTAGCCTTAGAAATCTTGAATAGTGAAATTGTATGTTTTGCCCTTATACTTGATATGAACATCATAGTGTAGAACAGAAAACTCATTAGAAGTTAAGAACGATGAAGCCAGAAGTTCTGTACCCAAATCCTTGTTTGGCTGCTCTGTGACTTTGGGGAACTTTTTTATGCTTTCCATGCTTTTACTTCCTCAGCTTAAAGAAGGGATTATAACAGTATCCAACTCACAGGATTAAAACAGTTAGTATATAGAGAGTTTTTTGAACAGTCTTTGTGAGAATAATATGAATATTAGTTGTTAATAGCATATAGTTATAAAGTTCATGTCATTATATCAGCAAAATTTAAAAGCCATTTGCTGTCTAGCATCAAGTGTTGTTGTTGAGAAATCTGGTCAATCTGGTTCCTATTCCATTGTGGCAATCTGCTTTGGTCTCTCAAAAATCTTTTGGGATCTTCTTTTGTCATTGAAATACTGAAACATCATATGAGTATGTCTCTGTGTGTAGTTTTATTTTTATTCATCACATTCAATCCTTGTTTGGTCCTTTGAAAATTTGTTTCTTTCTATTTGCTTTGCAAAATTTTCTTTTATTTTTCCTGACTATAATTCTTGGATATTTTTCACTCTTCTTTTTTTTTTTTTTTCCTGTGTATGACCACATGGAAGCAACAAATGTGTTCTCAAGTAAACACAATAGTCAAATTAAAGTACCCATAGATACTTCCTAAAGATGTTCTCCTGAGAAAATATCAACTATTGGAAAGGCTTTGAAGAACATAAAATATGATATAAAGTGATTGAATAGATCCCCATTTTTCTATTTAATATGTTGAATATTTACTATGTTATTGTTGCCATTGAGTTAATTCTAACTCACATTAACCTTAGATGACAGAGCAGAATTGCTCCATGGGATTTCTTAGGCTGTTGTAATCTTTATGGTAGCAGATCACTAGGTCTTTGCTCCCACAGAGCAGCCAGTGGGTTGAAACTGCCGCCCTTCCATTAGTCCTTAACCAGAGCTCTTTAACTATGCTCTCAGAAAGTGCTAAAAATGAATTTTTGATGCTGTTAGATCTGTAATCTGATAGATATAGTAAAAATTCTTGAAATTATGTTGGGTTTAGTCTAATTTGTTTAGTTTGCTAGGGAGGAGTATTTCTTTCCTATTCCTCATGTTTTCTTTCATATATAACTTCTATTTTATGAACATCATAATGCTCTCCCAGTTCTTCACCTTGTCATATCATCTCATGATATGATACCCATGAAATAATTTTTGTGGGGCCGGCTTCTACAAATCTGGATCCAATGTAGGATCCATAATGGTCAGCCAGAAAAATAGTGAACCATATCAAAGCCTTGAGGGTGAAGAGCTCTGGTGATCAAAGGGAACTTCCAAAGAAGCCCCCAAACATTCTATATGATGTAATGTCATTTTGGTTTCTTTCAGCTAGAAAGCTCTAATGTATTTTAACTGCTATAGCCAGATAAAACCTGTAGTAGTTAAGGTTGTGTGCCAACTTGACCTGGCTGTGGTTCTGAGAGTCTTGACAGTGGAATGTAGTTATTCTCCATGATGAGATTGTAATCACCTCCATGGTGGAATCTGTTGTGAGATGTTAATCAGAGGAAACGTAGCTGCCTTTGAGGTGTGGCCTGCTTCCAGTATATAAAGAAAGGCTTGAGAAAGGTTTCTAGCTTTTGGTACATCTGGATCTTGGATTTGGCCAAATCTTCATCTCACTGGTCTGCCATGTTGCTGATTGGTTTTGGGATTGTTCCTGAACTTCACCTAGTGCCTTGCCATGTTGTTTACTAATCTTGAGACTATGCCATTTTATTTGTCCATTTTGAGTTTGTCAGCCTCAGCAACCAGCAGCTGCATGAGTCAGAGAAAGCCTCCAGTTCTAGTAGGCTTGGCACAGGAGGCAGAGCTGAAGCCCAATGTCCAGGGGTCTTCACTCAGCCCTTGGAGCTGTCATACTGAATGTGGACTTCTATCCTCCTAAACTGTTGTTGTTGTTGTTGTTAGGTGAGTCATATCCAAACTCATAGCAATCTTATGTATAACAGAATGAAACACTGCCTGGTCCTGTGCTAGCCTCACAGTCCCTGCTACACTGGAGGCCATCATTACAGCCATTGTGTCAATCCATCTCGTTGAGGGCCTTCCCCTTTTTCTTTGACCCTCCACTTTACCAAGCATGACATCCTTCTCCAGAGAATGGTTCCTTTTGACAACATGACCAAAGTAGGTGAGATGAAATCTGGCCATTCTCACTTCCAAGAAGCATTCTGACTACACTTTTTCCAGGACAGATTTGTTAGTTCTTTTAGCAGTCCATGGTACTTTCAGTATTCTTTGCCAACACCACAACTCAAAAGCACCTTCTAAACCGTAAGAGAATAAATTCCTGTTTGTTCAGCCATACACTTGTGATATTTCTGCTATGGAAGCCCTAGAGAACCAACGCAACACCTTACCTTTTCTCTCTAACCTTTCCCATTCCCACTTCTCTGTAACAAACCTGGAAATCCAAGATGAGTAGGGGGAGAAATGAAACAAGAAAAAGAGAAGAAGGGAAATGCACCTCATTTTTATCACAGGCTACTAAGCTAGGCTCAAACTAAACAAAAAAACCCAAACTCACTGCTGCCAAAATGACCCTTCCTTGGGTTTCTGAGGTGTTATCTCTACAGA
Organism: Orycteropus afer afer; assembly: GCF_000298275.1. Taxonomy (NCBI): domain Eukaryota; kingdom Metazoa; phylum Chordata; class Mammalia; order Tubulidentata; family Orycteropodidae; genus Orycteropus; species Orycteropus afer. The sequence continues at coordinate 2,442,852 of NW_006922044.1, read as the reverse complement.
AGTAGATTGCCCAATCTTCTTTCTGGGTATTGGCTAGTGGGTTTGAACCACCAGCCTTCTGGTTAGCAGTCAAATACCTTCAGCACTATACCACCAGATCTCCTGGGCTCAAACTAGATAAAAGAAAATATTTAAATTAGGTAAAACTACATTTTGCTATTCGGTAACACCAGATTTTTTATTCTATAAAAATGAGATTATTTAATACCAGAGAATAATTGAAAAGTCTATAGTATCTACCCAAGGAATCATCAAATAATGGAAAAGGTGTTTCAACATAGCTGTTCTGGTTACCTAGTGCTGCTCTGATAGGAATATACCACAAATGGGATGGCTTGAAGAAAGAGGAGTTTATTCTCTTACAATTATTGGAGGCTAGAAGTCCAAGTTCAAAGTACCAGGCTCTAGGAGCTATGTGAAAGCCCCTTGATCTTGGGTTTCATCTTTACCTCTTGTTCCCGGCCCACTGAAGCTAGAAGGATTTATTCACTCAGGCAGCTACTGGCTGCTGAGGCTAGCAAGCCCAGGGTTGACAAATAAAATGTCAGAGTCCTGATGTTACCATACCACATGGCAGACCATTTATTCAAGTCTGTTGAAAGTCCCACGGTCGGCAGAGCATGGCAGGCTCTGAACAATGACACAGCTCCATGTAGGGTTCAAACATGACATCAGCTACAGACCATTCCCAAAGGTGTTTCTTATATACATGAAGCAGACCACATCCCTAAAGCAGCTACTCAGCTGCTTGTGGTATATCCTACCATGGAGCTAATTGCCGATCTCATCATGGGGAATAACTACCACCAGCTGCCCAGCCACTCAACCCGGCCTAGCCAAGTAGACACACAAACTTAACCACCAAAACAGCATCCAGAAAAAGCATGGAATTGCTTTTGGTTATCTCCTACCATGTCCAAATATCTCAATGGATTAGTTTTACCTAGGCACAAATGTAGGCATCTGAGTGAGAAGGAGAAGCTGAAAAAATGAGAAAGTAAAACAGAGAATAACAGAAAGTAAAAGAAAGAGATGTCTACAAGAGATAAAGAATTTCAATTTCACAATTATTTAGCTTTGAGTTCTGTAATAGTTGATGATTTTTGTACCTATAATTGCCCGTTTTTCCTCATATCCTTCCCCTACCTTTCCCCTTCTTCTGTTTTCTCTTCTGATTTGTTGTTGTAGTTGTTTTACTAGCAGAGGGCTCAACTCTGAAAATTTTATTTCTTTGTTTTTCTTACCAGTTGGCTCACTGTTGTTGTTATTAGGTGCTGTGGAACGGATTCCAACTCTCAGCAACCTTACGCACAGAGTGAAACACCGCCCAGTCCTGCACTATCCGCAGAATCATTGCCACGCTTGAGCCCATCATTGGAGCCACTGAGTCGATCTGTGTCTTTGAGGATTTTCCCCTTTTTGCTGACCCACCTTGGAAACCCAAAGAAAGGGGTCGCTATTAGTTGGTATCAACTCGATGGCGATAAGTTTTTCTTTTGTGTGTGTGTGTGGAGGGGGAGGTTCTACTTTACCAAGCATGATGTCCTTCTCCAGGTCATTTACTGTTAGATTTGACTAATGAGAAATCCTAGCCAGAGACTGGAGCATGGGTTGAAGAGAAAGATTAGGCATTTCTCCCCTTCTCTTTTCACTTCTGGCAGCATCTGGCAATGGTTGTGTCTCCTATATGGCTCCATCCTTACAGACAACCCCTTCACTACAGATGTACTTAATGGGTGTCAGATTACCACGTCATCGGTCTGTACAGAGCAATCTCTGCTCTCAGACTCTGTACTTGTACTCCTCCCTCCCTATGATGGCATCCTCTACCACTGGTCCACTGTCATCATGTCAATTCTAACTCTTAGTAACCCTATAGGAAAGAGTTGAGCTGTTCCATAGGATTTCCTGGGCGGTAATCTTTATGGACGCCAACTGCCACGTATTTCTCCTGAAGAGTGGTGGTAGATTCGTACCACCAGCCTTTTGGTTAGCAGCCAAGCCCTTAACCACTGTGCTTCCTGCAGTTGTCAGTCTTCCAGCTGCCTCTCAGTTCCGTTTTTCAGCTTTTTCAACATGTTTCAACTTGTTGTTGTTGTTGTTATTTGCTGTCCAGTCGGACCCGACTCATAGCGACCCTTCCTTGGGTTTTCCGGTAGCATAGTGGCTAAGTCACTTGCCTGCTAACCAGACGGCTGGCCGTTCAAACCCACCAGCCACTCCTCGGAAGGAAGGTTGGGCAATCCTACTTCCGTAGTGATACTGCCTCGAAAGCCCAAGGAGGGGTCGCTATGAGTCGGGGCCGACTCGACGGCACATAACAACAACAACAACAACAATCACTATGGAAGTAGATTGCCCAACCTTCCTTCCAAGGAGTGGCTGGTGGGTTTGAACCACCAGCCTTCTGTTAGCAGTCAAGTGCCTTAGGCACTATGCCACCAGAGCTCTTTGTTTCAACTAGTACCTTCTATTTATCTAGGGTGGTTTCTCTTATTCTGCTTCTCCTCTTCATTTAAATTTTTGACAATAAATAATTTATAACTAAAAAAAAGCTGATAAAACTATTTTGATTTTAAATAACCCAGAGGACACATATAAGATATAAAATCAATAAACACAATAGGTGAAAAAGATAGATTTCTGTTTTGTGATTTAGAAATTTTGCAAAGTTACAAGAATTCTTTGGTGTATGCTTATTTACATTCTTCAAAATATATTTATCATAAAGAAAGTATAGAAATGTATATATTTTCCTATATAAAATTTAACAGTTAAAATAAAAACTACAGAAACAGACTGTCCAGTTAACAAGAAGAGCCCATATTTTCTTAATCTCTAGGTAATTAAAATGACTTTGGATTTAAAATATGAGTATACAAATCATGTCCATGCCCAATCATTAACCATACTGTCTTTCCAATTCTATTCACTTCTCTTAAGCGCTAGTTTTCTTACTTATAAAACTGATAAAACAATATAACTCTTTTATGGTTGTTATGAGAATGTGTTGATATAAGGTCATGAAATTACTATGTAAATTTGAAGGTAATATAGAAATATTAGTTAATAGTATTCTTTTCTTTCATATTCAGCCATCATAATCCTGTTGATCTTCATGTGGTCACAATAAAAAGCCTAAGTATTTAGTCCCTTTTTAAAGTTTCTTTCATACAGAATTAGATTCATTCCTATTATTAATTTATTTAGCTTCCTGGGCACAATTTCAATCTCAACAACATATTTCTTTAATTGAAATAATAGAATTTCAGACAATTTTCAGGTACAGAACTGTCTTCATTTAAAGAAGTTATATTCTATTTTTTTAAAAAAACGTACACAAAATTACTGCTGTGTCAGATCTGATTCATAGAAACTCCTTCTTGGGTTTCTGAGGTGCTATTGCTACAGCTCTGGTAGCGTAGTTCTAAGGCACTTGACTGCTAACCAGAAGGCTGGAGGTTCAAACCCACCAGCCACTCCTCAGAAGGAAGGTTGGGCAATCTACTTCAGTAGTGATACCACCTGGGAAACCGAAGGAACGGTCACTATGAATTGGGTCCGACTCCACTGCACATAACAACAACAACAACATCACAAAGGTAGATTGTCCAATCTTCTTTCCGAGGAGTGACTGGTGGGTTTGAACCGCCAGCCTTCTAGTTAGCAGTCAAATGCCTTGGGTACTACACCACCAGAGCTCCCATATATATCCATCTATCTATAAGTTCATTTTTATGTCATTCATTGTGAAAGTGCTTTGAAGAGTGTTACTTAAGATTCATCTGCAAAAGGCAAGGGTAAGGAAGGGGAAGTAAAAACATATGTAGATTTCAGAAACCAATGTATAAGCATATGAACAGTAGCATAATTTCAGCATTGCTTCTTCATCTTTCTCTTGAATACCAATTACTTCATTTCTATTCATCTGAAATTATGTTTTAACATACTCTTGATTAGATTAGTTGATGGACACGTTACTTGTTTTATATTTAAAGTTGGTGAATTTTGAAATAAATTTATTCCTGAATGAAGTAAAGCTACCCACCAAGCCTCTTGTTCTTCTTCTTTTTATTTTTTAACCCTGCATTGTTGTTGTTGTTATGTGTCGTCGAGTCAGACCTGACTCATAGCGACCCCTCCTTGGGTTTCCGGGGCAGTATCACTACTGTAGTAGTAAAGTAGATTGCCCCATCTTCCTTCTGATGAGTGGCTGGTGGGTTTGAACCACCAGCCTTCTGGTTAGCAGTCAAATGCCTTAGGCACTATGCTACAAGATCTCCTAATCCTGCATTAGTATACCTTGTTAGTTATCTCATATTCCCTGGGGGAAAATGGAAAAATAAAGTGAAACATGGTTTACTAAAATGTTTATATTTTCATGTTATTTTTAAAGAAATAAAATAAAGGGTACATAACTGAGAAAA
>NW_006922044.1:2437716-2438293 GCF_000298275.1 Orycteropus afer afer | reverse complement strand
TTTTTATTTTTCCTTACACAAAACACATCAATGGTCCTTAGAGCCTTGTCAGTGAGGTTGGCAAGCGAGTAAAATAGTTTAAAAAAAAAAAAAAAGGAACAACTGCAAAATGCATAGCATACTGATGGGGAGATGTGGGAAGAGCCCAAGGGAAGCTGAAAGAAACTGATGACTCACAATGGGATATAAAAAAAAGGCTTTTTAAGATCTTGGATAACTAATATCCGCCAATACCAAAAACAAACAAACAAACAAAAACATTGCTGTCTGGTTAATTCTGACTCACTGAGACTCCATAAGACAGAGTAGAACTGTCCCATAGGGTTTCCAATGGTGTACATTTTTATGGAAGCAGACTGCCACATCTTTCTCCCACAGAGCAGCTGCTGGGCTCTACTACTCACCTTTCCATTAGCAGCCAAGTGCTTTAACTATTGTGTCACCATTTTTTAATATTTTCTGAGCAGTACTGTAATATAACCCCAGTTGCACCCTCGTACTTTAAAACAGCTTTCATTTAGGAGGTAGAATACATTAGCCAAACCCCTCTCCCTCCAAAAAGAAAAAAAAAAAAAAA
>NW_006922044.1:2432947-2437541 GCF_000298275.1 Orycteropus afer afer | reverse complement strand
ACTCATAGCGACCCCTCCTTGGGTTTCTGAGACGGTATCACTACAGAAATAGATTGTCCAACCTTCCTTCTGAGGAGTGGCTGGTGGGTTTGAACCACCAGCCCTCTGGTTAGCAGTCAAGTGCCTTAGGCACTAGGCTACCAGAGCTCCCTCTCTGAACTGTATTCAGATACATTTCCCTTTGCACCACTGAATGCTGATATAGATGTGCCTCTGGAGTTTATTCCTCAAAATTCTATTAAGCTTAATTCTGATAAAATAACTACTTTACATAATATCTTAAATTTAACATTGGGTTTAATTGAATGCAATGCCCTTATTTTTAAAACTTTGCCCATTTCTTGACTTTTAATCCTCATCACCAAGCAAAGAAAAATTACAAATGCTTTATTCCGTCAATGGTCCCAGCTATGCTTAAACATCTTCCACTGGCTTTGCCTGTACTCTTCAAATAGTTCCAGAGAAACTCCTCATTGCTTACTGTGTTTAGCATAATCTGTTGCTGTCTGTGGCCACAGCCTCCTCTTTCTACAATCTCATTCATCTCGCGTTCATCTTCTGATTCCTTGAATGCACCATGTCTATTCCAACAGGTGCCTGAAATGCCCTGCCCTGGGAGCCTTAAATGTTTGTTTTCTCATTTTTAGGTGTTATTAAATAACAAAATTGTTATTTCCTTAGAGAGAATTTTCATGGTGAACTAATATGAAGAAGTATAAATCCATAAGCATCCATAAATTCTGTTTTGTCTTCTTCATGGTACTAATTCTGCTGTGAAATAATCTGGTTTATTTAATACATTGTTTATTTATTCCTGCTTCCTCCAAGTGGAGTTCCAAGAGGGTGGTGATTTTTTTACTGTCTTTAGTTTGCGTCTGTCTGTACCACTCAAATTACAGACTCAATATATCTTTGTTGCATATGTGAATTATATAATATTCTATGTATTTTAGAAAATAAACTGAGAAAAAACATTGAAGAATGAGTAGTTATGACCTTAGGCTTTAGAGCTAGAATTTGAAGTTTTGCAACATGGTTCTGTTATTAACTATAGGCATAACTTAGCACAAATTTCTGTTCCACAGTTTCTTTACTTTTATAATGGAGACAATAGTAATACCTTCTTCCTAGGGTTGATATTTATGTTCATAAATTTTAGACTAATCTTGAAACAGAGAAAACACCATTTAAATAAATGGTGGATGTTTTAAAAACCATTTTAGAATCTTCATGTTTCATTTTGTTGTTATTTTTAGCTGTTTTAGAATACTAATTACATCCTTCAATTTAAAAAATACAGAATTTGGTCAAAACATTCAGTAAAACCCTTTACTATGGTAAGCATAGTGCCTAAGGCACTTGACTGCTAACCAGAAGGCTGGCAGTTCAAACCCACTAGCCACTCCTTGGAAGGAAAATAGGGCAATCTACTTCCATAGTGATACTGCCTCGGAAAGCCAAGGAGGAGTCGCTATGAGTTGGGTCCGACTTGACAGCACATAACAACAACAACAACATCAACAATTCTGGTTTTGGTGATATGTGGACAGCTGACATTATAATATTATCCAGGCTATTCTGGAAAATGAGTGCATGTATGGGGCAGGGGTGAAGGGTGTCGAAGTATCCTTTCATTATTTCAGCATAGAAATAGGCTCTGAATTTTTAATATTAGGAAATTTTACTAACAACGCATTAATTTTGTTTGGATACCACTCAACATTTTTTAACTGGGAATGGAATTATTTTCAGAATTATATTGCACATTTTCATTCTCTGATGGATCTTTTAAATCATGACACTCCTTCAGTCTGGATGGCATATGAAATGGAGAAATTTGTTTGACAGTATCTCAAACCTGCTTGTCTAAAACTCTTGTAATCATATTTCAACACTATGGAAATATATGTTCAAAATGGATCAAACATTTGACAAAATTGGACGTCTGTGACTGAGAAAAAGTAACTTCTTCCAGATTCACTCTTATTTATGTTGTTCTATGGTGTTTAAAAAGTAAGCCTGGGGCTGGCTCTGGGCAAAAATGTCAAGTCAGATCATCAGTCTGTCATTCAAAGCCTTTCACATTTTGTCCCATGCTACCTTTCCATTGTTATTCTGAATATACTCTTCCTTATACCTTGTTTTTCAGACTTATTGATTTATAAACTGTTCTATGGGATTCCATTTTTTCTCTTTCATCAGTCCACAAGCTGGAACTCCTCCACCTAGACTAATACTTTGTCCCAAACAAGGCCTAATAAAAATGTTTTTTATAAATTATATTCAAATTTATATATAAATTTGTTTGTGTTATTTTGATTCCTTTATTTTTTTTTTTCATTCTTCTATCCTTTCCTCTATGTTCACGTCTCATATTTTATTTTAAACACTGCTTCAAAGATAGATGTAAGATGGAGATGGGGAAAAAAAAAAATATGAATAAAATAAATTATAGATTAGTGTCTCTGGGACAAAGTCCCAGAAAGTTAGTACCAAAAATGCATTCCCAACCGTTGTGTAACCACTGCTTTACTGATCAAGAGGTGGGATCTAATTTTCCCTTACCTTCAATCTGGAGTGGCTTTATTACTTGCTTTGATGAGCGGAATATGGTAGAAGTGAGTCCAGACCAGAAGAGGACTTGCAGCTGTTGCTTTCTTCCTCTCCAAACTGTATTAGCGATTAAACTCTAAAGCACTTGAGTTGGTGGAAGGCTGAGCTCTGGTGGCGAAGTGCATAAGGCTGATTGGTGACCAGAAGATTGATAGTTCTAAAGCCACTAAATGCTCCGATGAAGGACGACGGGGCTATCTACTTTCACAAAGATTTGTTGTTGTTAAGTGCCATCAAGTCGTTTCCGACTCATAGCGACCTCATGCACAGCAGAACAAAACACTGCCCTATCCCGAGCTCTGGTAGCATAGTGGCTAAAGCACTTGACTGCTAACCAGAAGGCTGGCGGTTCAAACCCACCAGCCACTCCTCGGAAGGAAGGTTGGGCAATCCTACTTCCGTAGTGATACTGCCTCGGAAACCCAAGGAGGGGTCGCTATGAGTCGGGGCTGACTCGACGGCACATAACAACAACAACAACATCCCGAGCCAGCCCCACAATCCCTGCTATACTTGAGCTCATCATTGCAGCCACCGTGTCAATCCATCTCGTTGAAGGCCTCCCCCTCTTTCGTCGACCCTCCACCCTACCAAGCATGACATCCTTCTCCAGGGAATGGTCCCTTCTGACAACATGACCAAAATAGGTGAGACGAAGTCTGGCCATTCTTGCTTCCAAGGAGCATTCTGGCTGCACTTCCTCCAGGACACATCTGTTAGTTCTTTTAGCAGTCCATGGTACTTTCAGCATTCTTTGCCAGCACCACAACTCAAAAGCATCAACTCTTCTTCGGTCTTGCAAACACAGTGGGGGTCGTTATGTGTGGGAATCAACTCCATGGCAGTGAGTTTATTTTTCTGTTTTTTTCATGGTCTTCAGTGGGACCCCTAACTCTATTTTGAGGCTTGACATAAATTTCAGATGCCATTTGAGTTCTTTCTGAGCATTATACCAGTATTGTGGCTATGCTCAGACAAGTTCTAGGACAAACCCAGGGAGGGGCAGCTTGCCTTCAGGAAGAGTATAGTTGAAAGTAGATTATGCTCACACAAAGAACTAGGAAACTTGCTTGAGTGTGTCCTTTTCATATTTAAATTAAGGTTGGGGCCTTGGTATTGTTTGGTAACTATCTTGGGGCTAAGATTCAGGCTACATGGTCATGAGTCAGAGTCTATGCAGACCACCACCTAGCCAAGCCCAGAACCAATCCTGTAATCTTTGCTATCTTCAATTCCCAATCATGGTATTTTTCCCTTTTTCTTTAGTACTGTCTGCAACAGTGACAAATCAGTCTGCCACCAATCATGATTTTGTGATGATTCCCTGCTTTTTTTTCTTCTTCAGTCATATAAATTTAGTCACATGGCTGTGACTCAATGGACTCCATTCAACTTTCTACATGCTGATGGTTTCCCTCATGCAAGATGATTACCTTTGTTTTGTCTTTGTCCTGTCCAAGGCTTAATACAAGTGTCTCTGTTGAACTTGTTTAAATTTGGGGTCTTTTTTTCCCCTATCACAAAACCAGACACCATGTAAGAAAATGGAATAATTAGACTATTATGCTGTGCAAAAACCAAGCCAATACTGTATAGAAGTTACATGGATGAACACACAGAGTGTGTGTGGGGGAATTTAGTATGGGAGAGTTGAATATTTCTATATATTCATGGGAAGAACCAGGTGAAAGAGAAGGAACAATTGAAAATTATTTAATAGTGTTATAAATAAAACAATAATAGATTGGATTCTGTTGTTGTGTTGTTGTTAGGTGCCGTCGAGTAGTTTCCGACTCACAGCGACCCCATGCACAGCAGAACAAAACACTGCCCGATCCCGCGCCAACTCCATGATCCCTGCTATACTTGAGCCCATCATCGTAGCCACCATGTCAATCCATCTAGTTGAAGGCCTCCCCCTCTTTCGTCGACCCTCCACCCTACCAAGCATGACATCCTTCTCCAGGGAATGGTCCCTTCT
>NW_006922044.1:2399657-2431919 GCF_000298275.1 Orycteropus afer afer | reverse complement strand
AAATATGGATCTCTTCCAGTCAGTTGGCCAGGTAGCTCTCTTCCAAATCTCTTGGCATAACCTAGTGAATGCCTCCAATGGGGCATCATTTGTTGAAATATCTCAATCAGTATACCGTCAATTCCTGGAGCCTTGTTCTTCACCAATTCTTTCATGCAGCTTTGACTTCCTCCTTCCGTACCATTGGTTCTACATCATATGCCACTTCCTGAAATGGATGAATATGGACCAGTTCTTTTTGGTACAGTGATTCTGTGTATTCCTACCATCTTCTCTTGATGTTTCCTGTGTCATTCAATATTTTGTCCATAGAATCTCTCAATCTGCAACTCGAGGCTTAATTTTTTTCTTCAATTCTTTCAGCTTGAGAAATGTTGAACATGTTCTTCCTTTTTGGTTTCCAAACTCCATTTCTTTGCACATTTCATTGTAGTAATTGGTTTTGTCTGCTCGAGCTGCTCTTTGAAATCTGTTCAGCTCTTTTATCTTGTCATTTCTTCCATTTGCTTTAGCTACTCTCCACTCAAGAGCAGGTTTCAGAGTCTCTTCTGTCATCCATTTTGGTCTTCTCTTCTTTTCTCATCTTTTTAGTGATCTCTTGCTTTCTTCATGGATAATGTTCTTGATATCCTCCCACAATTTTTCTGGTTTTCAGTCTTTGGTGTTCAATGCATCAAATCTAGATTGGATTCTTGTTGTTGTTGTTGTTATGTGCCGTCGAGTCATACCTGACTCATAGCGACCCCTCCTTGGGTTTCCGAGGCAGTATCACTACGGAAGTAGGATTGCCCAACCTTCCTTCCGAGGAGTGGCTGGTGGGTTTGAACCGCCAGCCGTCTGGTTAGCAGGCAACTGTCTTAGCAACTACGCTACCAGAGCTCCTAGATTGGATTCTAGACTCCCTTAAATAAATTTTTAATGATTCAGGTTAGAAATTAATTAATTAAACATTGAATTTTGCTATGTCTTTATACCAAAAATTGTTCCATTGCATATGACTTGAATTTATATAATTTAATTTCATTCATTGCATGACACATTCACAATACTATTGACATTAATTTCAATTTTAGACTGTAGGCAGATCAAGTGTACTTATCTTAGGATGAGTTTTCATTTCATAAAGGACAAGTAATGTGAATGATTATGTTTCCAATTTATTTTGGTTATTAATCTGCCCAAATTATTTCTTTTGTAAACAGTATGCAAATATATCTAAGATTTAAACTTTGTTTACATACCATATGCAAATGAAGATTTTCAGTTTACTTGATAATGTAAATCTATAAGATGTTCTACACACTTTTCCCACTAAAACAGTACTGCTAATTACGCCCCTAAAAATTTCTTTCTATATTGTTGACAAAAAATAAAAATACCAAACCTATTGTCATCAAGTTGATTCTGACTCATAGCAACACTGTAGGACAGAGTAGAACTGCTTTATACTGTTTCCAAGATTTTGAATCTTTACAGAAACAGATTGCCAAATCCTTCTGATATGTTACTATTATATTATATGTATACTATTATATATATTTAGAAATATAATTGATGTTAATTTTAACCAATAGTAAATGAAGTGAGTGGTGTTATTTATAACTACATGTGTTACTTAACTTCTGAAGAGTTTATGTTCAACTCCATTCAATTTCAAATTTTATTCTTATCTTCCATTCTACTCTGATTCTTTCAGGATGTGATCTGATATTCTCAGAATGGTACTGGTGCCCATTACATGATTGTTTCTCATTAACTCTTTATACTGTCCTAGTGAGTACTTTGCTCCTTGGCTGGCACAGACAGACTACTAACCTAAAGTGACAGTTCAGATCTACCCCATGGGGCCATGGAAGGAAGGATTGATGATTTGCTTCTGTAAAATACAGACACTATGGAACAGTTCTACACTGTACACTTGAGGTTACCATGAGTTAGAATCCTTTTGTTTGATTTTGGTTAATGAGAACTTTTGAAGAACCCATTCTGTTCAAGAGACTCTTACAGATACAAGAAAAGGAACAACTCTCTAAAGGGAGTCTCAATTCTCATGATTAAGAAATGGCAAACATAATAAGTATCACATAGAAAAATATTTTTTTATTTGCATAAATTAGTTAATGATAGCTACAATTCCTTAAAAGATTATCCACATTTTAATGAGTAATCCAAACCTTAAAATCAATAAGCAACTTTTCCAAAATCACATAGATAAGAAGTTGCACTGTTAGAAAACCCATTTAGTTTACCTTCCCCCAAATCCTGTGTCTTTCAACTGGTGTGCTGTGGTTTCCAGATCTGCCCTTGTTCCTAACTCACTGTTGCATCTTGACTAATTCACTTACTTCTCTAAACTTGTTTTTCTACATATATAAAATGAGGTTGGGGTGGACTAGATGATTTATAAGCTCCCTTTTAACCATATGAGTCAACACATGCTTCTCTTGGGTCATCCTTCTCATTAGTAGTGTTTTGATAATGATTTAGGAAGTGAGTGGATGGATTTAGAGTTAATAATCCTTATTAATAGATATGTTTAGGTTTTTGTTTTGTCGTTTTCAATAAAATCTTTGCATGCCCTTTAAATTGGCCTATTGCTGTGATTACTTGAAATTTTCATCAATTGTATTTTATACATGACTTTTGCTTCAGCATCCAATTTGATATTTATTGAAACTCTCTCTGTGTCAAAAACTCTTTGATTCTCAACGGAGAGTTCAATCATGCTTCAATACTGACCTTATCTTCCAGTGAAAAGAGAGCTTTAAGAGAGTTAACAAATGTCATCTTATTTACACAAGCATTCATGATTAAGCCCTGAAAAGTTTCCCTCACTATCTGAAAGTAAATTGTTCTTATGAAACCTTTTACAGGCCAAAACAGAGCAAAGTGAAGAAGCAATTACCATTAATCCATACAGAAAAATTTTGAGTATTTCTAGGCTAAAAAAATAACCTACCAATTCATACCAAACCTACAATAATACTAACATATAATGTTCACAGGCACACCAAAGCTATGGTGGCTTGATGCTGACTGAGATGTTGAATGAAGTTGCTTGGGAAGAGGATAGGTGACACCACTCTGGCTGTTCCAGTTGCACACAGCCTCTTAAGTGGCTCACTGAAAAACAAATATTAAATATCAGTTTCATTTTCTCTTTTGATAAAGGTTAAAATCTTCTTTTGGTTTATTTTGGTTAGCAAAAACAGGTAATGTAGATATTTCCTTAAAGTGATGCGGTGTAAAACAAAAGGCAGGATGCCTGTCGTGGAACAAAGGAGATCATTGCTATTGTCTCTTCACTGAAAGCAGAGAATACCAAGTTGTCTGCCTATGTTTTATTTGCTAAGCAAAGACATTCAACTGTATGGATCATAACAAATTATGGATAATATTGTGAAGAATGGGATTCCCAGAACACTTAATTGCACTCATGTGGATCCTATACATAGACCAAAGTGCAGGCATTCAAACATAAAATGGAGTGACTGTGTGTTTTAAAATCAGGAAAAGTGCCTCGAGATTTTATCCTTTCACCATATTCATGCACCATGTGTACTGAGCAAATAACCTGAGAAGATGTATTATATGAGGAAGAATGCAACATCAGGATGGGAGGAAGGCTCATTATCAATCTATGATACACAAATGACAACTTTGCTTGCAGAAAGGCAAGATTACTTGAAATACTTACTGATGAAGATCCAAGACTTTAGCCTACTGTATGGATTACACCTTAACATAAAGAAAACAAAAGTTCTCACAAGTAGACCAATAAGTAACATCATGACATATTGAGAAAATGTTGAAGTTGTCTAGGCCTTAAACTCGGTCCTCAAGCAGTGCCCATGAAAGCAGCAGTCAAAAAATCAGAAGTCATATTAAATTGGACAAATCTGCAACAAAGATCTCTTTAAAGAGTTGAAAAGCAAAGTTGTGTGCCTAACACAAGATATAGTGTTTTAAATCACCTCATATGCATGTGAAAGCTGGGCAATGAATAAGGAAGACTAAAGAAGAATTCAGCCACTCCTCAGAAGGAAGGTTGGGCAACCCTACTTCCATAGTGACACTGCCTCGGAAACCCAAGGAGGGGTCGCTATGAGTCGGGGCCAACTCGACGGCACATAACAACAACAACAACAAAGAAGAATTGATGTTTTTTGAGATATGGTGTTGGAGAAGAGTATACCATGGACTGCCAGAACAAATAAACCTGTCTTTGAAGAAGTATAGCCAGGATGCTGTTTAGAGGTGATAATGGTGAGAATTTGCCCTGCATATTTTGAACATGTTGTAAGAAGGGACCAGTCCCTGGAGACAGACACCATGTATGGTAAAGTAGAGGGCTAATGAGAAGAGGAAGACCCTCAATGAGATGAGTTGACACAGTGGCTGTGACCATGGGCTCAAGCATGGCAATGGTTATGAGGATGGCACAGAACCTGTCAGTGTTTTGTTACGTTGTACATTTGTTGTTGTTGTTGTGTGCCATTGAGTCAGGCCCAACCCATAGCGACCCCTCCTTGGGTTTCCAAGGCAGTATCACTAGGAAAGTAGATTGCCCCATCTTCCTTCCGGGGAGTGGCTGGTGGGTTTTAACCGCCAGCCTTTTGGTTAGCAGTCAAGTGCCTTAGCCACTATGCTACCAGAGCTCCTTGGGTTTCCAAGGCAGTATCACTAGGAAAGTAGATTGCCCCATCTTCCTTCCGGGGAGTGGCTGGTGGGGTTTAACCGCCAGCCTTTTGGTTAGCAGTCAAGTGCCTTAGCCACTATGCTACCAGAGCTCATAGGGGTTACTATAAGTTGGAATCATCTCGCTGACACCTGACAACATAATATATAGCAGTAGTTTTGCCTGTTCATATTTGTGACTCTTTTACTTCTTGTGGTACTCCCCTAACATTTTCTCTTTTTGCCTGTCTTAATAACTGATCTATGAGTTAATTGCCCTTGAAACTGATGCATCCAGGCAGTTCCAGCAGTGGTGAAGGAGAATGGTTTCTAGGCAACCTTACCCATATCAAATAGATTGCTGGATCATTTACATTTGAAAGCCTTGTTTTTGAAGAAGCTGGGGGAAAATTACTTCTAACTCTTGTGTCCTTAAACCTAAGAAAAGAAGAGGATTTAGAATAAATAGTGTATTGCCTAAGGTACTTGACTGCTAACCAGAAGGCTGGTGGTTCAATCTACTTCCTTAGTGATACTGCCTGGGAAACCCAAGGAGGGGTTGCTATGAATTGGGTCCAACACGATGGCAAATGATAACAACAACAACAACAACAACAACGTACTGTGGTGCAGTGAATTACTTAGTATGGTGCTTCTAGTCACACTCTTTTGTTTTGTGATGGATCGTAAATTCTAGCCTCTATGCTTGTGGTTATGGTTCTATTTCCGAGTGAATTGTTCATTATGCTAATGAAATAGGATTAGGGTGGAATGTATCTTGAATCACTGACTTGCTATAAGATGTGATTCATGTTACCACCCTTTGTTTTCTTAAAGGTATGATCTGCATCTAATATATATGGATGCTCTGGCAAAGCTCTCTCTCTTGTTCCAGATACTGCATCTGGTTGGTCATCATCTCACCTCTGGTTCTCGGGCCATGAGCCAGCAGCAGCCTGTTGTCTGAACTGACTTCCCAGCCTCGTGAGTCAGTGGCCTGTTGTCTGATCTGCTGATTTGTGTTTGTCAGCCCTGCAACCTTGTGAATGAGGTGCATCCTAAAGACTGACACCTGACCCATGGATTTAGGGCTTGCCAGCCTCCACAACCACATGAGCCATTTTCTTGCTGAGTCATGAGTTCTGTAAGACATTGTAGCAAATTGTGGAGTCCTAAGAAGTGCAAGGGAGTACTGAAGGGAGGAGGAATAGTTGATGTTAGAAGTGATGGAATAGTACAGTATTTTGGAAAAGTTGGACATTTGGGACATCTTTAACCTCTGCCTCTTAGGGACTAGCTTTGTACTGATCCTTCTAAAAGAAATTATTCATGTAGGTATTAAAATATGATTATCAAGAAAGAGAAAAATTGGATGGAGAATACGTGTTTTATTTACAGGCTTTAGGGAGTTTGTAAATTTATTTTCAAAGTCCTTTGCCATTATTTTAGTTTTCATTGCTGCATAACAGATCACAGTCCTATAAGACAGCAATCAGTGTTAACTAGGATTTGGATCTCATTTGAGGCTTAGAGTCTTTTTCCAAGTCTATGTGGTTATCTGCCAGATTCATTTCTTTACAGCTATTGAACTCATGATATTTGTTTTTTCAAAGCCAACTGCAGGAAAAGAGAGAGTCTGTGTTGCTTATGTTCCCTGGGCTCATGGCAGATCTTGCCTTCTTCCAAACAGTATATCGGATCTGGTCAGGCACACCCAGGATAATCTCCCATTTTAATTAACTCAAATTCAATTGATTGGATGCCTAAATTATATCTGAAAAATTCCTTAATTTTTATAATACACTATAACTTAATCTGAGTTATGTCCCATTATGCTCACTAGTCCCACCTACAGTGAAGGAGAGGATATTATACCAAGATGGAGAGGGAATTACAAAACCATAAATATTAGAAATTATCTTAAATTCTGCCTACCACAGATATATTTTAAGTATCAGATTAGTGTTTTACTAACTTCTCAAAATGTAGGCTGAGAGAACAACCCATATAAGTCCATTATTTCTAAGTTCTTCTGACTAAACATTCCATTTTTTTACAATTTGTTGTTGTTGTTATGTGCCATCCAGTTGGACCGACTCATGAATTAATAATTGTTTTCTTAAGTGCTATATAGTTATTTTCTTGTGGTAGACATTCTCATAAGATGTGCATTTCTGGAAAAGGGTTGCATAATAAATATGGAGGAATCATATAGTATTAGATAATCCAATTTATGATGTGTCTAGTAGCTCAGTATTAACTATATGATTCAGCCACAGAGAAGGGGTGAAGGCTGAATATTTACCAGTAGGTTTGGATGATGGATATAGTTAATTATTATACTTGATTAATAGCCATATCTTTACATCAAGTCCTTTAAATCAAAGCAGTATATCCTCCGGGGGATGTAAAGACACAATTTTCTTCTATTGTGCATTCCCTGCTTCTTGGATGACATCTCACCACATGAGGGGAAAGTTGGCCCAGAAACATGAAGCAGTTTATTAAATGTGCTCTGCACTCAAGGGCAATGAGGATGCTGTTGGAGCAATTCTGTTTATTAATTGTATTTTCCTGGAACCTGGGGCTGATAAGTGAATAGACATGACAGTAGTAGAAAAAAAAAAAAGATGAGAAATGGTGTAAAATATTACGCTTCCAGCGCTTTCTCCAGAGACATTTGTGAAATATAATTATGCAAATGTTAGAGTACATATTTTATTGACTCTGCTTACTTTCATCCTCAGGTAACCTTACTTGTGAATTAATTTTGTAGCTTATGTGTTTACAAAACACACAAAAATACAATCCCTTTTGATTATAGTGTTATGATTATCTACACTTTAGAAAGGCATTTCCAAATGTAAATCACCTTAGAATGTGCCTGAGTATGTGTTTTCCATTTGGCAAAAAACGTATTTCCAGGAAATGTGTCTACATAGGTCAAGGCAGGTAGGAAGAATATGGCAATTTTACCCAGGTGGTATCAACATTTCTTTCCAACCTCATCTCCCTTCACAATCCTCTGATTGTCAATTGTAAACATAAGAAACATAATTGTTCTTAGAAAGGTTTCATTGTTATTTGCTCTACTTGTCACTAGACAAAAGAGAAGCCAACCACTGCTTTTAAATATAATAAATAAGTGAGTGAATCTTAGATTTTGTCAGGCTCATCTTCAGGGCTAGCTACAACACAGCTTACTGTGTCCCACCTCCAGAATTTTCCATTTAGGAGTCTGGGGTGGGGACTTGTGACTGCATGTCTAGCAAGTTCCCAGATGTTGTAGTCTCCTGGTCCAGAAACCACACTTGGAGGACCAATGAATTAGATTATACCTGATTTTTTTCTGGGTGTGGTTTAATATCATTGGAAATAGTTTGTAGTCTTGAAAAAATGTGTAGGGAAATATAATTAAGGAGGCAGAAAGCAGATAGCTTCCTTGACTCATCTACTATTCAGACAGAGCTTCAAAAGTAGTATTACCATCAATTGAATTTGTATCTAGGAAGTTAGCAAAAAAGAATATTTTTTTATAATCTGTTATGTAAACACACATATACACACATATATCTACACATGAACAAACAATCATTAATAGAGGAATAAGTTTCAAGTTCCTAAATATGAGTAAAATTTTTACCCTTCCTAATGACAAAAGATAAAATCTATGTTGTTTTGATAGGTTGTGATAGTTAAGTGTGTGTGTCAACTTGGCTAGGCCTGATTGAGTGGCTGAGCAGCTAGATGTAGTATTCCGCATGATGAGACTGGTAATCAACTCCATGGTGGAATCTACTGGGAGCAGCTGAGTAGCTGCCTTTGGGTATCTGCTTCCTGTATATAAGAAGCAGCTTTGGGAATGGTCTCTAACTTATGGCATGCTTGGACCCTGCATGGAGCCATTTCATTTTTCAGTAGCCTGCCATACTCTGCTGACAATGGGGCTTACAATGGACTTGAATTAATGGCCTGCCAGGTGGTTTGTAACATTGGGACTGTGCTATTTTATTTGTTGACCTTGAACTTGTTAGCCTCAGCAGCCACTAGCTGCCTGAGTGAAGAGATGCCTCTAGCTTCAGTGGGCCAGGAGTAAGAGGCAGAGCTGAAGCCCAAGGTGGAGAGGTTTTCACATAGCCCCTAGAGCCTGGCACTTTGAACTTGGACTTAAAGCCTCCAAACTCATGTGTGTTAAGGCCATCCCTTTTGTGGTATATTTGCACTAGGTAACCCGAACATAGGTTAACACATAAAACAGCACTGTTTAAAATAGGTGTAATGGAAGCCATGTATATAATTTTAAACTTCTGTTGTTGTTGTTGTTAAGTGCCATCAAGTCGTTTCCAACTCATAGCGACCCCATGAACAGCAGAAGGAAACACTGCCCGATCCCGCGCCAGCCCCACAATCCCTGCTATACTTGAGCCCATCATCGCAGCCACTGTATCAATCCATCTCGTTGAAGGCCTCCCCCTCTTTCATCGACCCTCCACCCTACCAAGCATGACATCCTTCTCCAGGGAATGGTCCCTTCTTACAACATGACCAAAATAGGTGAGACAAAGTCTGGCCATTCTTGCTTCCAAGGAGCATTCTGGCTGCACTTCCTCCAGGACAGATCTGTTAGTTCTTTTAGCAGTCCATGTACTTTCAGCATTCTCCGCCAGCACCACAACTCAGAAGCATCAACTCTTCTTCAGTCTTCCTTATTCATTGTCCAGCTCTACATGCATACGAGGCGATTGGAAATATCATGGCTTGTGTCAGGTGCACCTTAGTCCTCCAGGAGACATCCTTGCTCCTCAGCACTTGAAACAGTTCCTTTGCAGTTGACTTTCCCAATGCTACACGTCGTCTAATGTCCTGACTGCTGCTTCCATTGGCATCGATTGTAGAACCAAGCAACGTGAATTCTTTGACAATCTCAATCTTCTCTCCATTTATTGTGATGCTGCTCATTGGTCCAGTTGTGAGGATTTTTGTTTTCTTTATATTGAGACGTAATCCATACTGCAGACTGTATTCTTCAAACTTCTGAGTAGGTGCATAAAATAAAATATAAAATAAAATAAAATAAAAGTAGATAGAATTAATTTTAATAATATGTTTTATTTCACTCTTATTTCACTCTTTAAGAAGGTTAAAGTAATTTGAAAAGGAGGTAAAAAAAAATATTACAAAAACAGGGCCTTGTAGCTTTCACATATTTTATTGTCAAGGTTGCCAGAGAAGGTCGGGTACCTAGGCTGCACAGGAAGCAGTATTGGCCTTTCATTCTCCTTTATGGACTGTCTGGGCACTCCTGGGAACCTCTCTAATCTTCTTTATGCCACTCATCTTGGATTGCTTTACGCAATTTTGCTAAAGCGAGAAGTATGATTGCAAATAGATGCCCACAGTTCTAGACATCTACTCTTGTGGCAATCCATTTCAAATTTGTGTTTAAAATCAAAGCTGCTTTCTCTGTCCAGAGCATATTAATTCCTGTGACACACCTCTAATATGCAATCTCATTGGCTTCTTTTCCTTGTGCCTCACTAAGACCCACAGTGCTTTACTAAAGTACTAAGTACTAAGTGCACAGTCACTTAGTCTGATGATGGTTTTTCCCACTGAAACGTTCCCAAGGCCGAGGATTGCTCCAGAACTCATGAAGGATGCTGCAAATTTCTCGGGGAGCCACAAGAAAATCCTCCCCCCTCACCTAGGTTGCCAAGTGATTTTCTGATATTTCACCAGCCTGACCATCATAAACATACTCAAGATTGGTGACAATTCACCCAATCATTTTTACATAATGTGATTATGGACAAATGGAAACAATTTTATTTACATACAAAAGGCAAAGTTAATTTTTTTAAATAAACAACAATTTTAAAAAGTCCCAAAATCACTGCCATCGAGTCATTTCCCACTCTTAGCAATCCCCATTGGGTTTCCGAGGTGGTAAATCTTTACAAAAGTAGATCACCCAGTCTTACTTCTCCCGAGCAGCTGGTAGGTTTGAACTGCTGATCTTCCGGTTAGCAGTCAAGTGCCTTATCCACTACATCACTAGCGCTCCTTATTTTTTAAAATAGGTTAAGTAAATACACAAGCATCTCTTAAAATATCAGTTTCTAAAAATGTTACTTTCTCTTAAACTTTAAAGCCAAATACTATTACAATACTTGGAAGTTGATCGTTTTTGAAAATGATACCTTATCAACACTTCCAGTGCAGTTATCAGTTTTGCATTACTCATAATCTAATGTACACAAGGTCAAGAGGATGCTCACTTGCTAACTGATTTAATATATTACACTCATTGGCTTCCTCTTTCGGCTTGCTCACTCTTATTGCATGTTATTTTCTGTACAGAACTTCCACCTCTTTCAAATTTAGTCCTTTTCCCATTGCACAATTAAGCATTCCTTGAGATCATTTGAATATTTAGATTTTGGACTGAGAAGTAATATAGTATAAAATTTATGAAATACTAGTTTTAAAAATTGTGTACTCAGGATTATTAAATGTACATTTTATTCCACATTTGACCAGATTTTACAACTATACTTGATTCAGAATCCTCCCATAGAAAAATATTTTATTGAGAGCACATAAAATCCATGTGGTGAATGATATTTGTTCAAAGTGTTGTCAGACCAGTGCCTGTGTCAGAGAGAAGATGCAAACCTTTTCATACCAATGCCACTTTTTATCTTCACTGAGTCTAAAAATAGGAAACATGAATAATAAACTTATGACTACAACAGTTTTAGTAACTGTGATTTGTTCATTTTACTTTACAATTGAAAATAAAATTGCCAGAGGTGAAGCTCTGACTTATAAAGTCTGTCATTACACTCATTTGTGAAATGTTCCCATCTCCCTTGTGAATGTTTTGCGTATGTATGTCCTATGACTGCAGTGGAGGTGATTTTGGTAGAACAAATCAGGGAAATACTATTTATCCCAAAGTGTTTATATCTTAGACCACTGTATTGGCTACTAAAGAAAATATACAGGAGGAAAAATATTAATAAGGAGAGAACATAGGTAGTGATTAAATCCTAAATCCCGCATTACTAGCTGTGGGTCTCTGGAAGATTATTCAATTTATCTTTGTTTCCTCATCTGTAAAGGGGAGATGAAGAACGCACTCACTTCAACATTCTTTTGAAGAAGAAGTAAATTAACATGATGTAATGTGATCACAAGAATGCCTGGCTTAGAGTAAGAACTGAGTTCACCACTTTGCACAACCCCTGAGGGTATCATTTATGTTGAGATGTCTATGACAACATAGTATGTGAACGAATGATGTCCCCTGAAGTTTACATAACAGTCTCAGTAAGAAAGATTTAAATGAGAGGTTTACCACTGTTGTGATTCAGGCTAGAGTCAAAATATGTTCCGGTTTGTCCAGGAGAGTGATGACTTGTGCCTGTCATACTGGTAAAATTACTGAAAGTGCCCCTTTCATTCTGAGAAGTGATCCCATGATAAATTATAGAGTCATTATATTTGTGGCAATTTAGGGGGAAAAAATACACACAAGAATATTGGTTTATTGAACTTTAATGTAAATTTTAAATCCTTTGCCATGATTCCACTAAATATACATGGTCTATTCATCATTTCTATCCATAAGGAGCTCTGGTGGTATGGTGCCTAAGGCACATGACTGCTAATAAGAAGGCTGGTGGTTCAAACCCAACAGCCACTCCTTGGAAGGAAGATTGGTCAATCTACTTCTGTAAAGATACCTGCTTGGAAACCCAGAGAGGGGTTGCTATGAGTTGAAATTGAATTGATGGCAGTGAGGTTTTTTTTTTTTTTTTTTGTATCCATTAGCAAAGATACTGAAAGATATTGATTTAGGTCAGGAAAATCCTAATATTGTCATCCCAGTGTTGTTTTCCTTTTGGTTTAAGCTGTATCTGCTATTGTCATTTGCCTGAGCTTTTAGCTCTGCAAAGCTACTCAGTCAACTGTGACATCTCCGATTTGCTTATATTCTAGGCAATACAGGCAGAGTATTTGTCATTTAAGAATTTCTCAATTTTTTCTACTTTATAGTCCACAGAGAAAATGATATCTGCAAGGATATTGGGCTAAAGTGAAAAGAAAAAGAAAGGCATTTATATGAAGCTTGGAAAAATAGCTAACTGCATTATCTTTACATTATGCAATTACATCATGGAGGTCTAAGAAAAAGAAGTACAGAGAATTAGGGAAATGGTAAGTATAAAATTAATAGGAAATTTCTAAAAAATCTTTTAAATTTTGAGTGAGAAGCTCAAGCTAGTTGCTGTGAACATAATTTTTATAAAATATTTTCTGCTTAAAATATGTATATACCATTTCTGATCAATAATAAAAATTAAGTAAAATAATAATAAAAGTAAAATTTCAATCAATAGTAACCTCTTCAGATTATTGATATTATCATCTATAAGGAATTTAGAACCAATAGGAGATAATAAGTAGCAATCTTTTTTCTAAATAGCAGGAAATCTTTGTCACTAAAGTCAGCAGTTTTATTTCTTAAAATTATATTTCAAGGACACATTTATTTTTAAAACTAAGCTCCTAGTATTTTTTTTCTTTAACTGACAAGTGTTATATTTCAAATTTTATAATTCCCATGAATTTCTAATCCATTGTACTTACTAAAATCAAAATTTAAAAGGATAAAAAATGTTTATCAAATTTTATAGCTGCTACTCTAAAGTCTGTTTCATTTTATTTCTTACCGATTTAAACCTACTTCACATTTTTCCAAAATTAAGGTTTTTTTTAAAAAAATTCATAAACATTATCATTGCATATTAATATTTTAGGAGCTCTGGTGGTGTAGTGCCTAAGGCATTTGACTGCTAACCAGAAGGTTGGTGGTTCAAACCCACCAGCCACTCTGCCAGAAGGAAGACTGGGCCATCTACTTCCATAAAGATTTACTGCCTGGGAAGCCCAAAGGGGGTTGCTGTGAGTTGGAATTGATTTGATGGCAGTGAGTTTGGTGTTTTGGTTGTTATTAATATTTCATTCATGGTCTTTGATTTTCAATTAAGTTAGTTAGGTGTTACAAAATTGCAGTTAATTAACCTAGTTTCTTTTTAATATTTGGTGAGCATCACTCAACAAATAGGCAAAATGGGAATAATTCTCAAAATTTCCTTCAGTTCCTTGATCCTATAAATTCTCTGCAGTGCCCTTCCTATGAATGCTAACATGTAAGCAGAGAGTTTATATTGATTCTTTTCCTTTCATAAAATGAAAGCAGACAGGGCAGTAACTCTATGAATTTCATTACATTCAGTGATTCAATAAAATTATTGTCTGTGTTTATATTTGTGGGTAACACATTACTGCAATGTTAGCAGCTTAAAACAACACCCATTTACAAGCTTACGGCCTGTAATTTAAAAGTCCAGCACGGCACAGCTGGGTTCTCTGTTCAAGGTATCACAAGACTCAAATTGAAGTGTTGGACTGGTTGTGTTTCTGTTCGGAGAGTGAGGGGGATAATTTGCTTTTAGACCCACACTTGTTGCAGAGTTTAGTTCCTTGTGGCCGTAGAGTTGAGGTCTCCATTTCTGTACTGGCTGTCAGTCAGGGTCGGCTCTTAATTCCCGGAAGCTGCCTTTGTTTCTTGCCATATGGCTCCCTTAACTGTCAAGCCAGCAACATGACAAATCCTTCCTCAGCATTTTGAATCTTTGACTTTCTCTGTCCTGACCTCCAGACCTGGATTTATTTATTTATTTATTAAATGACATGTGATTAAATCAAGCAAACCCCCATAATCTTTTTCTTTTTTAAGACCAACTGTTTTGGAACCTTAATTGCATCTTCAAATTCCTTTTGCCATATAAAGTGGTATAATTGGAGGAGTGAGATCTAATTAATCAATTTCACCACTTTAAATGGGAAGAGAGTATGGGGTGTGAGTCTTTGGGGTCATTTTAGAATTCTGCCTAGCACAATAATTTAATGTATAATTCTGATTTACAGCAAAAGCTTTATAGACGAATGATTCTCTGTGAAAAAAAGTAATGGACTGCTGAAATCTCAGGAGTCAAGAATGAAAATGTAAAGACTTGATACTTGCTGCCACAATCAGCAGTTCTATTGATAAGTACATTTTTGAAATTTCCAGTTACATGCTTCAAGTTAGTCATTTGCCACTTTGAATATTTCATTTTCTCTAGTTTGCTTTTGTTATTGATTATTATTATTTTTTTAATACACTTCATTTTAGTATTTCTTTTCAAGAGTTATAACTAGTGTTATCAGTAACTATAGATTTATCATTATGCAATAAAAATTTTAAAAAATACTAATTATTTGTATATGTGTTGTGTCCATATAATCTAACAGATTTTCAATTCATATAAGAGTTTGTTTCAAAAGTGTGTAGTTTTTTCTGTAATGTATAATTGTGAAGCACTGCACATTTCATGAAAGCTGGTAAAATGAATAATTTTGCCATTGTGTGAAACATTTTGTTTAGCTGTTAAACACAATATTTTGCATGCAGTTTTCTGACTTGCTTCTGAAAATGTTGAAAGTGAATTTATAAGAGAATTCTGTTTTTTATTCTATACTTGCATAAGGTTGAATTAATTCAATTGGTGTGTGTGTGCAAGATAGATGCTTTTCTGCAGGTGCTAATTTAATTGTCTTGGCATCATTGCTTCATTTGATAACTTTACACGTAAATGAGGCTGATAATCTATAAAAGAGAAGATTACATTGTCATTTGCTTGAGTTTTTAGCTTTGTAGAGCTACCATCAACTGTGAAATCTCAGATACTCTCCATCCTCTCTCTCATTGCTTAAAAAATTAAAATTTCTTGTGCCTAAGTAATGATTTTGTTTGTTTCTAAATTTAAAATATTGGTTAAGATCCAAAATATGACTTTATTTTCATCATGAATAAATACAAAAAGAAAGAGAATAGTATAAAAGAATTTTTGAAATAATCAGAGAAATTTTAAAATTGGCAAAAATTGGAATAATTTGAATTGAATAAATTATGAACTATATTGGTTAATATTAAATTCCTTTACAGTGAAAATAACATTATTTCCCCATTTAAAATGTCCTCATTTTAAAATGATATAAGCTAAAATATTTAGAATAAGGTTTAAAAGTGTACAGGCAATCCCCAAATCATGAGTGAGTTCCATTCCTAAGTCTCTCTTTAAGTGAAATTTGTATGTAAATTGGAATAATTAGGTACAGTTCAAATCTAGCTTCATTTAGTCATATGTTTACCCTAGTATACCATATGTAGTATACTTTTCTATTCATTAAAAAAAAAAAATAAAGAAAGAAATACTTCCAGAATAAGTCTTTGGGCCTGTAGGCTCAGGACCATGGTCACAGGGGACATCAAGCATAGCACACAAAAATATTGTTGTACATCTTACTTTGTTGAGTAGTGACAAAAGTCTTAAAAGCTTACAAGTAGCCATGTAAAATGCAATTAGTGGTCTCTCCTCCTCTGGAGCAAAGAAGAATGATGAAAATCACATGCATGGAAACAGTTGGTGTGTAGGACTAATAGACTATGAGAACTTCAGCTTACATGACCCTAAGATGAAAAGAAGTAAGTGATGGCCTGCTACCAATGCCAGCCACTTGGAAAGGGCTAAAAATTGGAGATCCTGGATAGAGTGCATGAAAAAAATGTGGAACAATATTAAAATATAAGAGAAGCTCATGTTTATGGTAGGCTAGAGACTGATGAAACCCCTGAGACTACAGTGCCAAGTCACCTTTTGGGCCTGGAATTGAGCTCACTCCCAGTGGCTTAACTCTCAGCCAAACAATAGACAGGATTTCAAGCCAAAAACTTGTGCCATGAAAATGCACTCCTTGGAACAACCAACCAAAGGAGATCAGAAGTGCAACACTTGCACAAAGTGAGAGGTAAGGAGGCAGGCATGAATAGGCAAGAAGGACACAGGGAAATGAAGAAATACTTCCAAAGACACTAAAATACTTTAACATAATAATGCAGCAATGGTAAAAATAATGTTCATGAGTGTAGCCAAACAGTGCCCGTTGGTTATTACGAACAATTTTATGTACTCAAATTTTTAATATCGTAGGCTTCATGCAGTTTGTTTTTAGCTATGGGTTGTGCATAAGACTGACATTTGTAATCCAGGCAATTACTGTAACTTGTTTTCAAATAGTTCTGAAGAAATTGTTTAGATACATTAGATAGATTATAGATAGAGGAAGGAAAGAAAGGAGACAGGGAGGGAAGAAGGTTAGGAAGGAGGGAGGGAAGAAAGAAGGAAAAGGAAGGGAAAAATAAGTGAAGAAGAAAGAAAGAAAAAGAAAAATGTTTCTGTATATGTGAAGAGAAAGAGAAAGCAAGAAAATATAGGGCATGTTAGCAGCTGGTAAATATTGGTAGAATATGAAGATACTCACTGTACTATTATTTCAAATTTTTGGTAGGGTTGAAAATTTTCAAAGTATATATTTGGAAGAAAAAAGGGAGGAATAATTTAAACTGGATTTTTAATAACTGATTGTGATTGCAAATGTAGACTCTTCTAAGCTTACATTAATAGGCAAGAAAATGAGTTTGACAGAGCATATTTGAAGACAGCAGTTACAGAAAATTACAACTCAGTTTCACCAGTTAAAAACAAAGAATTGATCATTTTGAAAAATACTTTATTGGTTTCCTACTTTTGCATTATTATTAGGTTTAAAAGTCGGCGTAGAATATATGGGTTACTATTGTTTTTATTATTTAATAGTCTTTAATGACTCAGGCTAACTATTTTCACTTAAACCCACACACACATGCAGTGATAAACTTTGGAAAGTTTGCTTAAGGAATTTGGTGTTTGTTAGTGGCATTTCTGGAAGTGAATAGGTGAAGTGAACACAGGGGTAGCAATGTACCACCTAAGCCTTTATAATATTTCTTCTTAGAAAGATTACAAAATATCTGAAAATCACTATCCACTCAAATGGGCAGATAAGCTGTTCTTGAGGGACAGAGAACTACAGTTACTCTTTCTTCATAAAGAAAAGCCCTAAAGGGTTGAACTTGAATCAAACTCTAGGCACTGTGATATCTTAGCGATAATATTTGAGAACTTTTATACTCATTCCTTTTATTCTTTCCTGTGAGATAGTGTGATATATTAGAATTCTTGATAAGGAAGAAACAAGTTGAATTATTGTTTTTGAAAACCTTAGCAATAATCCGTACATTTCCAAGGGTTTATTTGTAGGTTGTCTGCAGTAGACCCTGGCCAAGGCTTGCTGCAAGCCCTGTGTCATAAGTAATAAAATATGGACTTATGTATCAGAGACACAGCAAAAAGTTGCTACCACTATAGTGTAAGCTCATTGTTGGATGAATTTTTGTCATTTTGTTCTTTATTTTAGCTCATCTCTTAGAGTAGTGTGAGACACATATTATGCACTTGCTGAAAAATTGTTGAACAAATGTGGCGGCTCTCTTAGGCCAGGTTATTTTGCCTGCTAATCACTCTTGCCTGCTGGTTCTTTATTCTGGAAAGATTACACTGAACATTGAACTCTGAGTGTGGCTCCATGAGGAATTGGGGCCAAGTTTAAATTCAGGCTAGCTTTTCTTAGCTGTTGCTCATTTCTCTTCCCAGTCGCCTTTCAATCATCTGGTAAACTCCTGTATAATTTCTTTCATTGATCTTGATATAATAACAATTCAGAGTGAAGAATTCATCACTGAATCCTAGTTAGTATATTGCCTAACACAAAGAGAGTGCTCCATAAATATTTGTTGAAAAACATACAAATGTCTATCAGTAGATCTTAACCCATTACTGTTGAGTCTATTTTGACCTGTAGCATCACTATAGGACAGAGTAGAACCTCCCCACAGGGTTTCCCAAGCTGTAATCTTTACAGAAGAAGACTGCTACTTCTTTCTACCATTGAGTGGCTGGTGGATTCAAATTGCTGACTTTTCAGTTATCAGCCAAATTCTTAACTACCATGCCATTAAGGCTCCTTAATCTGTATTCCCAAGGTGCATTTATTTATGGTATTCCACCAATGTGGCCAATATTGTTTGAAAACCCAATGTTTGCCTATTTAAGTGT
Organism: Orycteropus afer afer; assembly: GCF_000298275.1. Classification (NCBI taxonomy): domain Eukaryota; kingdom Metazoa; phylum Chordata; class Mammalia; order Tubulidentata; family Orycteropodidae; genus Orycteropus; species Orycteropus afer. The sequence continues at coordinate 2,413,134 of NW_006922044.1, read as the reverse complement.
AAGCCAGATGTCAAATGCAATATATCAAAATTTGAGACATAGTATACAACTCTGGGAACAGTAGAGTGAGAACGGATGTAGTTAAGATTGTCAAGTGAATGAACCCCCATCATTAGGAATAATAGGGAAATCAGCAAATTAAATATCATATTCACTTATGAATGCTATATTTTATTTATTCACTGTTACTAATGTTTACTTTGTTTATCGCCTATTCTACCTTTCTCCTCAATTTCTTCCTCCCCACTTCATACTTCAGATTTGCACACACATGTTCAGCAGTAAACACAGATAGAATATGCACCATATAGTAGCAAGGCACTATTAAAAAAAAAAAAAAAAACCTAAAAACTGCCGTCGAGTTGGATCCAACTCACAGATACCCATCCTTGTGTTTCTGAGGCAGTATCACTACAGGAGTAGATTGCCCAACCTTCATTCCAAGAAGTGGCTGGTAGGTTTGGACCACCAGCTTTCTGGTTAGAAGTCAAATGCCTTAGGCACTATGCTACCACAGCCCCTAAGGCACTATAATTTTTGTTTAATTTAAATTTACACAGAGGTTTTTGCAAAATTTCCAGGTAAAGAAATGTTAAACTTAAGGAGGTTGGGTCACAGGCCCAAGCTTGATAACATAACTAGGGCCAGGTTCTGGAATTCAAGTAAGATTAATATGACTATATGTTGGGTTCTTAAATATAAATAAGAACTTAATTATAGAAAAATATCCTCAGAAAAATAAGAAAACAAATTATATTGGTGAATATGAATGGATTTTTCCAAAAGGAAATATCTATGAGACAAAAAATTCCTTGGAAATAAAAACAAATAAAAATAACAAAATCTAAAACTCAATAGAAAAAAAGAAGTGTTATAAAATTACATTGAAGAAATATTCCTGAAAATGAGAAAATCTAGAAAACAGAAGAAATAATTAAATGATCAATTCAATATGTCCTTTATTTCTAAATTCCATTCTTACCATTGTCCCAACTGGCATTAGCAAGCAGAGTTCCACTGAGGACTTCTCTTACTTTCACCTTTGCCTGCAAAGAATAAGCACCACTAAACTTTTCAAAAAGTAGAGATACCACAACACAAATTGAGGAAACTGGAGATATTTCCCCAGAGGTTCAGAGTGTCTAACTTGGAAATGAAAATAAATTCATTTTCTGAAATTGATGACATTCAAATGTATGTGGATTACAATTTATCAATAGTATTAGAGATGGATCAAAATACAAAAGTAGATAGGAAACCATTAAAATATATTTCTAAATTATTTTTGTTCAATTTTAAATTTATGTTAACCAGTTGACAGCTCTGGTGGCATAGTGCCTAAGGCATTTGATTGCTAACCAGAAGGCTGGTGGTTCAAGCTCACCAGCCACTCCTCAGAAGGAAGACTGGGCAATCTACTTCTGCAGAGATGACACCTTAGAAATCCAAGGAGGGGTTGTTCTGAGTTGGAATCAACTCGACAGCAGTGAGTTTTGTGGTTTTTTATTTTTATTTTTTAAGTGTTTTTTTTAAAACTTTGTCTTTGTTGTCTATTGTCACATACAGTAAACACTGTTATTTTATCTGTTATCAATTTATCTGTCCCACCACTCATCAGTCAGTTTGTACTATTGACAGATGTCAGAAGAGTCTCAGAAACTTGCTCTTGAGCATAGCATAGCTAAAGCAAACAGGAGAAATGATGGAAGTGAAAGAGCTGAGCAGACTTCAAAGGGCTGCTCCAGAAGAAAAAAATGTGTTAATGAAATATGCAATTACCTGCAGTTAGGAAACCAAAAGGGAAGAACATCTTTGACATTTCTCAAGCTGAGAGAACAAAAGAAAAAATTCAAGCTTCACGTTGCAATATTGGATTCCATGGGCAAAATATTGAACAACACAGGAAGCATCAAAAGAAGATGGAAGGAAGACACAGAGTCACTGTGCTAAAAGAATAGTCAATGTTTAACCATTTCATGAGGGAGCATATGATCAAAAACCAGTGGTGTGGAAGAAAGAAGTCAAAGCGGCACTGAAGTCATTGGAAAAAAGCAAGGCTCAGGGAATTAACAGATAACAATTGAGATGTTTCAACAAATGGATGCAATGCTGGTGGCTCTCAGTTATATATGCCAAGACATTTGGAAGACAAATACCTGACCAGCTTACTGGAGGAGATACATATTTGTGCCCTTTTTGAAGAACAGTAGTCCAAAAGAATGTGGAACTTAGCCAATATTATTAATATTACTAAATTAATAATTATAATATTACTTTAATATTATTAAAGTAAATATTTGCAGAAGATAATTCAAAACTGATAGCAGCACTATATCAATAGGTAACTTCTAGAAATTCATGCTAGATTCAGAAGAGAACATGGAATGACAGGTATCACTGCAGATGTCAGATGGATCTTGGCTGAAAGCAGAGGACACCAGAAAGATATTTACTTGATGCAAAAGACTTCTTTATAGAGTTCAAAAGCAAAGATACTACTTGATGACTAAGGTGGGCCTGACTCAAGCCATGGTATTTTCAGTTGTCTTACATGCATGTGGAAATCTCACAATGAATAAAGAAGACAGAAGAGGAATGGAAGCCTTTGAATTATGGTGTTAGTGAAGAATGTTGAATCTACCCCATATGGACTGCCAGAACGATAATAAATCTGTCTTGGAAGAAGTACAGCCAGAATCCTCCTTAAAAGGGATAATAGCAAGACTTCGTTTTAGATACATCAGACATGTTATCAGAAGGAGCCAGTCCTTGGATACAGACATCATCCTTGGTAGAGAGTCAGTGAAAAAGAAGACCCTTAACAAGATGGATTGACACAGTGACTGAGGACTCAAACAAAGCAACAATTTTGAGTATGGTACCAGAATAGGCAGTGCTTAGTTCTGCTGTACATAAGGTCAGCATGAGTTGAAACGAACTTGACAACTTCTAACAACAGTGATGTTTATCTGTCGTCTATCTCTCTATTGATGTATCATCTATAGAAAAAACAGCCTGTTGAACTTAAAGAACATAAGACCTCTTCTCCTTATGTAAAATATTATTACTGTTGTTAAAATAACTTTTCTTGACTCTTTACCTTTTCCAAGATCCATTCTTTTGGGTTTGGCTTGTCACATCTCATATTTCACGTTTGATTACTTGTTCCAAAATGTGTTAACTTCAAAATACCTTCAATGCTGATGTCCATAGCACTGTGAAACACATTAGTGTAGTGTCTAAGGCATTTGACTACTAATCAGAAGGCTGGCAGTTCAAACTCACCAGCCACTTCTTGGAAGGAAGATTGGGCAATCTACTTCTGTAGAAATATTGCCTCGGAAACCCAATGAGGAGTTGCTATGAGTTGGAAACGACTAGACGGCAGTGAGTTTTTTGAAGTGAAACACATTTAAGAAGGACATCTTTCTTCTGGCACTTACTTTTTCTGAAAGATCACCCACAGTAATTATTTTTCTCTTTATATGAGACAGAGCTCAAATGTTTCTTTCTTAAAATGTCTTCCCTCATCCACATGATAAAATAACACAATGCAATTATTGATCTTATTTCCTTATCCACTCTTTCATTTAGCTTTGATATAATATCTGAAAGATCCGTTTTCACTTTCTCAATAATTGAGCTGAGCGTTGTTTTCTGACTGAAGTTAATAGAATTGGCTTAATAAAGTCAACTATTCTTTTGTCAATAGTTCTTTAGAAAATCATAGTTCACAGTTGTGTTAATCATGTATCTTTTCAATTGACTACCCATTTAAAGCCAAGTGCCTCTTGAAGTCATCAACTTAAATGACACTGCTTTGATGATAAATTCAGAGATTTACTAAAGATTAACAATCATCTGAACCATATTTAAAGACCGAAATCTTTCAACATTTCCTATGTTCTGTTAGTATAACCCATAACGTGTTTAATATATTATTTTCTTTGTAAATAAAATGATGAATGAACATTTGAAACCTCATATTAAAAGCAGAAGAGTGTAGTAAAATTTATTTTATCTACATTAAATTAAATAGCCACATATTTTTTCACTGTGACTATTTAAAAGAAGTTTCTCTTTTAACCTGTGAATTTTTATCTGTATAAACCATCATAGGGTGATTCCAGGAATATTCCTGAACAGATAAATGGTGAAAATATTAAATATTCAGTTAATAGTTATTAAAAAATAATTACCCCACCTTTAAAAGAAAGCAAAGAAATGTGTCTACAAGTTTAATAAACTAGAAAATCTTGAACAAAGGATAGAAAAAGAAGAATATGAATACTAAGTTTCTGTGACTAAAGCATAAAAATTTTCCTGAGCTTTCTAATCTGTCTTCTCTTATCAGAAGGGAGAAAACATACTAGTTCCCTCTTGTTACTGACTTATTCTCAAAATGAGGGTTACATTTAGTAATACCATCTCACTCATTTCTTCTTTCCAAATATAGTACAATTTTCTCACATGCTAATTAAATACTACATTGTATTCACTAAGGAATAAAAAATGAATCATTAGAAGAAGTTATATTAAAATATTAACAGATTTATTTAAGCTATCTCTTACAATATTAATTAGAATGATTCCTTTCCCCAGTATTATATTCACCATGAGATTTTTTGGTAGACAGAGTACACAAATACTTATCAGGTATTTGAAAAGTGAAAATGAAATAGATTAACAGTTTTACTGTAATTAATTTGTCATTAATTAGTTTAAAATCAGGAAATATGTGCATCAAAGTTATATACTTTCACCATACTTTTGGTACATAAGGTTGTATGTCAACTTGGCTGGGCCTGGTTGAGTGGCTGGGCAGCTGGATGTAGTTATTCCCCACTGGAGCAGCTGAGTAGCTGCTCCAGGGATGTGGCCTGCTTCCAGTATATAAGAAGAAGTTTTGAATGTCTCCAGCTTGTGGCATGCTTGAACCCTGCGTGCAGCCAAGTTGTTCAACAGCCTGCCGTACCTGCTGATCTTGGGACTTATTGTGGAATTGAATTAGTGGCCTGCAATGTTGCTAGGTAACATTGGGACTGTGCCTTTTTACTTGTTGACATTGGGCTTATCAGCCTCAGCAGCCAGCAGCTGTCTGAGTGAAGAAAAACCTTCAGCTTCAGTGGGCTGGGAGCAGGATTCAGAGCAGAAGCCCAAGGATGAGGATCTTTCACCCAGCCCCTAGAGTCTGGCACTTGGAATTCGGACTTGTTGTTGTTGTTAGGTGCCGAAGAGTCGTCTCTGACTCATAGCAACCCTGTGCACAGGAGAACAAAACACTGAGCAGTCCCACTCCAGCTCTGCAATCCCTGCTATACTTGAGCCCATCTCCACAGCCACTGTGTCAATCCATCTTATTGATGGCCTTCCCCTCTTTCATCAACCCTCCACCTTACCAAGCATGACATCCTTCTCCAGAGAATGGTCCCTTCTGACAACATGACCAAAGTAGGTGAGACAAAGTCTGGCCATTCTTGCTTCCAAAGAACATTCAGACTGCACTTCCTCCAGGACAGATTTGTTAGTTCTTTTAGTAGTCCACGGTACTTTCAGCATTCTTCGCCAGCACCACAACTCAAAAGCATCGACTCTTCTTTGGTCTTCCTTACTCATTGTCCAGCTCTTAAGTGCATATAAGGTGATTGAAAATATCATGGCTTGTGTCAGGTGCACCTTAGTCCTCAAGGAGACATCCTTGCTCCTTAGCACTTGAAAGAGCTGCCTTGCAGCCAACTTACCCAGTGCTATACATAGTCTGATGTACTGACTGCTGCTTCCATTGGCATCGATTGTTGAACAAAGCAATGTGAAGTATTTGACAACTTCAATTTTTTGTCCATTTATTGTGATGCTGCTTATAGGACCAGTTGTAGGACTTTTGTTTTCTTTATATTGAGGTGTAATCCATACTGCAGATTGTATTTTTCAATCTTCATCAGTAAGTGTTTCAAGTCTTTCAGCAAGCAAAGTTATGTTGTCAGCATATCTCAGGTTGTTAATGATTCTCCCTCCAATCTTGATGTCTTATTCTTCATGTAGTCCAGCTTCTTGATTATTTGCTTAGCATATAGATTGAATAAGTATGGGGAAAGGATACAACCCTGATGCACTCCCTTCTTGATTTTAAACCATGCAGTGTCCCCTTATTCTGTTCTAACAATAACCTCCTGGTCTATGTACAGGTTCCTCATGAGTACAATTAAGTGTTCTGGAATTCCTGTTCTTCTCAGTATTATCCACAATCTGTTATGATCCACACAATCATATGCTTTTGTATAGTCAATAAAACACAAGTGAGCATCTTTCTGGTATTCTTTGCTTTCAGCCACGATTCATCTGACATCAGGGATATCATAACATTATATCCCTTGTTCCATGTCCTCTTCTGAATCCAGCCTGCACCTATGGAAGTTTTTTGTCAATATACTGCTGCAACCATTTCTGAATTATCTTCAGTAAGATTTTACTTATGTGTGATATTAATGATATTGTTCTATTATTTCCACATTCTATGTGATCACCCTGCTTTGGAATGGGTACAAATATGGATCTCTTCTAGTCAGTTGGCTGGGTAGCTCTTTTCCAAATAACTTGGCTCAACCGAGTGAGTGCTTCCAGCAGGACATCCTCTAGAAAGAGGGTAGCTTTAGGACTGGTCATGGAGATAGTTTTCCAATTTTATAAATAAACACTCTGGACCCAAAGGAAGTGAGACCAGTGAAGCCCTGGAAAAACTGATTTTCCCTTCCTATCTATAGGTAAAGGAACTCTGGTAATTCAGTGGTAAGTAATTTGGCTGTTAACCAAAAATATGGCAGTTCAAACCCACCAGCTGATCCATAAGAGAAAGTTGAGGCAATCTGTTTGCAGAAAGATTTACAGCTTTGGGAACCCCAAAGGGCAGTTCTACTGTCTACAGTGTCACTACAATTTAGAATTGAGTTAATGGTGGTTTTTACTTATTTATTTATTTTTCAATCTGTATGTAAAAATGCAGCTGGGGTGGATATTGGCTTATTAAATATATATATATATATATATATATATATCCCTCAGTTATCTTACAGATAGGAGCTCTGGTGGCGTAGTGTCTAAGACATTTTGACTGCTAACCCACCAGCCACTCTTTGGAAGGAAGATTGAGCAATCTACCTCTGTAGAGATACCACCTTGAAAACTTAAAGAGGGGTCACTATGACTCGGGATCAACTTGATGCAGTTGAGTTTGGTTTTTGTATTCTACAGATAATTATTGCATACTTACTATGTCCCTGCAGTATAAGTGTCAGTAGGATTACAATAGTAGTCAAGCAGTAGTCATGGCTCATCAGGAGCTTAGAGTCTAGTGCAACAGGATTTTGGAACACAAATTCAGTAAGTGAAAAGTGGGAAGTGTAATAAGTGAGCTGTTAGGCTTAAGCACTGGATATAAATATGAGAAGGCTTATAAATGCCATGGGCTTTGTACTAGCTTCCCATGGCTACTGTAACAAATTATTGGGAATTTAGTAGTGACTTACAATAATGTAAATTTATTATCTTAAAGTTTGGGAGTGCAGAAGTCTTGGTAGGCTGAAATCAAGGCATTGAGAGTGCTGATAATGTTCTATTTACTGATCTGGGATCTGGCTATAGAAGTGTGTTCAGTTTATGAATGTTCATAGAGCTCTATTCTTAAAAAAAAATGTTGACTTTTATCTCATGACATATTAAAAAAAATTCAAAAAATTACTAGGGCCTATTTTAAAAGTTATCAGTATACTAGCTTCCTCTTAGTGTTGTAATAAACTAGCCCAAGCAGCAGCTGAAAACAACAAAGATTTATTATTTTACTGTTCTGTGTATTAGAAGTTTGGTGTGGCTTTCACTGAGCTAAAGTCAAAGAAACAGCAGGGATGGTTATTTGCTGGACAGTCTATAGGATAATCTATTTCCTTACTTTTTCCAGGTACTTTTTCTATTATGGACACATAGAAATTTTTTATTTTTTCCAGAATAGGTAATTTCAGAATCAAAAAAGCAGAAGAAGAAATTTAGGGATAAAAGGGGTCCAGATTGTGTAACCTTTGGAAAAGAAGTGTAGACAATAATCTGATTTTAGAAAGCAATCATGGCAAATAAAGGGTAAGAGAACACCCAGTCTTCACCCCCATTGGTGTTGTTAGTATGTTCTGTAGAGTCAGTTCTGATTCAGTAGTGAGCCTAGTACAGCAGAATGAAACAGTGTCATCCTCACAAGCAGTGGTGTGTTTAAACTCATTGTAGCAGTAACTGTGTCATTCATCTTGTTGAAGGTCTTCCTCTTTTTCACTGACCCTCCACTTTACCAAGTGTGATGTCCTTTTCCAGGGACTCATACCTCCTGATTACATGTCCAAAAGAATCTGAGATGAAATCTTGCAATCCTTGCTTCTGAGGAACATTCTGACTGTACTTCTTTCAAGATGGATTTGTTTGTTCTTCTGTCAGTCCATGATATATTCAATATTCTTGCCAACACCATAACGAGGCATTATTTCTTCTTTGGTCTTCCTTATTTATTGTTCTTGTTTCATATGCATATGAGATGATTGTGAAAATCATAGCTGGGATAAGGTCCACCTTATTCCTCAAAGTGACATCTTTGCTTTCAAACACTTGAAAGAGATCTTTTGCAACTGATTTACCCAGTGCAATGCATTTTTTGAGGACTTGACTGCTGCTTCCATGGGTGTTGTTGATGCAAGTAGTGAAATCCCTGAAAATGTCAATATTTTCTCTATCATGTTGCAACTAATTTTTCCAGTTGTGAAGATTTTTCTTTCCTTTCTGTACAGCTGTAATTCATTCTGAAGACTGTAGTTTTGATCCAAATAAGTAAGTGCTTCAAGTCCTCTTTGCTTTCAGCAAGCAAGCACATTGTAGGTTGTTAAGGAGTCTTCCTCCAATCCTGATGCCTCATTCTTCTTCCTATAGTCCAGCTTCTCAGATTATTTGCTTAGTATACAGATTGGATAAGTATGGGAAAGATAGATCCCTGATACATACCTTTTCTTATTTTAAACCATGCAGTATTCCTTAGTTTTGTTTGAACAACTGACTCTTGGCCAATGTACAGGTTCCTCATGAGCACAATTAAGTGTTCTAATATTTCCTTTCCTCTCATTGTTATCTGTACTTTGTTATGTTCACACAGTTTAATACTTTTGCATAGTCAACAAAATACAGATAAACATCTGTCTTGTATTCTCTGAAAGCCAGGGTAGAAATCTTTAATAAGAATATGTGTTCTGCAAATTGTAGAAGTTGATTTATTGGATAATGAACTTTTCTCCTTTCCTCTTGATATAACTAATCTCTGGCATGGAGGAAAGTATATCAAAGACATGGAATCTTAGTTCATAAAGTCTCTGGAAATTAAAGAACAACACAATTCCAACCAACCCCTGAGCTGACTTTGGTTTCATACTACTCATTTGCAGGGGCTGTGTTTTGGACTATATACCTGGTTTCTTGTTTGTTTATCCCAGTTGAGTGAGTGTAATGTTGAATTTCAAGTATATTCTTTTCTTAGCCAAATGGCAAGACATAGTCTTATTTTCTGTGCATGTAAAATGATTATAATTTTCAAATATTACATATTTATAATTACCTTTGATGTTCATTTTTAGACTGTCCTGAATTACCCCAGGATTCATCCTCTTGATTGACTTTATTTTTCTCCATATTGTCCAACAATTTATGTATTTATTTTTTGTTGTTCATTTTCTTTTCCATTGGAAAGTGTATTCTATGAGGGCAGGGAGTTTCATTTGTCCTAATTACCACTGTGGAAATCTCAGTTTCTAGCCTGCTACATATACAATGCTCAAGGTACATTTAGAATATGAAACAAGCCCACAAGAAGGCATGGACCATTTTGTTGATAATGGCACATTTTTTTTATGAAAAACAAATTTAGTAGGACTTGGTGATTTGGTTATTGTACAAAGCTAATAAGCTTCAAGATACATTTACCTCTGCTGCTTTAGTTCTGAGTACCTGTAATTTTTAAAACAAGTTCAATTTAAGTTGATATTTTTTAAAAAAATGTATGATACACAGAGGAACCTGCAAACAATTCAGATTCACCTTTAAAAGGAGACTAATACTTTTATGGTTAACCCTACATGAGTGATGTAGACAAAACAACCTTTGGGAATGCCCTTGATGCATTGCTATTATTCACATTAGAAAGTTCAGCAGCTTAAGAGTCTCTAAAGGAAAATTTTGGAGGCTTTTAGAGAAAGCATCTCACTGAACAACACCTGTCAGACACATTGTCCAAATCATTTCACTTTATGGTTGATTTTCACAGCACCTAAAATTACGCAGTTCATTCAATTTCCATTGTAATTAATGTGTGTTCAGAAGGGCCAAATAAAAGAAGTATACTTTCAAGCTTTTTAATGGCTTCATTTATCCCTTCAATTTATCTGAAGTTTTTTTTTTTTTTTCCTTCCTCTTTATGATAATTATGTATCCCAGAGAAGGACATCATGCTTGGTAAAGCAGAGAGTCAGTAAAAAAGGGGAAGGCCTTCGATGAGATAGATTGACACATTGGCTGAAACAATAGGCTCAGGCACAGTGATTATAGTGAGTATAGCACATTACTAGGCAGTGCCATTCTGTTAGTCAGAATTGAATCAATGGCACCTAACAATAGCAACACCATTTCAAGAAAATATTTCAGATGTCAGCATTAAGTTTGCTGACTTCTATATGGCCATAAATTTTTAAAGGGATACTGGAGATATATTAGAATCCACATAGAATTATATGTATTTTAATAATTTATATATATAATCTATATATGCATATAAAACTGTTTTCATGATTAATTAATATTTTTGAGAATGCTATGTGACTTTCTAGTTCTATAAAATGTATAAAAAAGATATCAATAATGAAGTTGAGTGACTTTTTTTCTTTTTAAAAAAGAACATTTCTGGCACTATCAGAATTCTTATAGAGTCACTCAAAATCAGTCAAGGTTTCTCACTTGCTATTTCAAAGCAACTATCTTGAGACACACTAAAGCAGTTTTTAGAAAATGTTCATCAGTGGACAGTTATATCTCTGACTGCACTCAATAGCTTTTGATCTACCCTCTTCTTAAGCTGTACAAAACACAAAGCTAACACAGTATATGTTTAAACTTGTAAGGACGCCTAGGTGTACTCTTCACTAAGTTTCAACAGAAAAAACTGACCAATATTGAATTTAAAACAGTGAGATTTATTGAAGGTAAGACATAGTTGAAATCAGAGAGATATTAGCCACACAAAGTGAAATGAACAAATACAAAATGGTGAAGCAGTAAACACATATTTAAGAGGTTAGAATGAAAAACCTAAGGCATATCATTTTGATTGGAGGTTGCAAGCTTTGCTCAGCCTGGGGCAGATTTACTGGAAGTGATGGACTAAGAGGGAATTGATTTAAAGCGTGTATGTCTTCTTCTTAGATTAGATACAGTACAATAATTTCAAGAGTACTTCATGGTAAGAAGCAGACTACAGGAGTTTCCATGGAAATAACTTGTTTAAGAGAAACCGTTCTTGTAAGTAGTTGCTTGAGCAATTTTGATTAGAAAAGACATCAGAGTCTATTCCCTGAGACATTGTTTCTACATATTCATTGTGGAAGAAATACTTCTTGAGGCTACCTGGCAGAAATGGATTTAATAGTCATAGTAATACTGTCTCGGAAACCCAAGAAGGGATTGTTATGAGTTGGATCCAACTCAGTGGCAGTGAGTTTGGTGACTTTTGGTTAGAGAAAGAGTTTATTGACATTCTCACAGCTTAACTACAGAAATGAAAGAAAGAAAAAAACAATTTCTTTGATTATAGTTAGTTATAGGTCTTAAAGAGTAAGACAAGATGGAATAGGGTTTCAGACCCTAAGCCACCATTTTACTTTACTCAAGTGCCTCAGTTTACTTGTTCTTATTAATTCCTTCCTTTTTATCAAAGACTTCCATGAATATCTTTTGATCACTCTTTGAATTAATATTTCTTTTGCATGGACTTGCAGGTTTGTATTCTTCTTATGTGGCTTCTCAAGTCTAGTGAACATTCAATACCCCAGACTTCACAATTCCCAAGTACTTGTTTTGTATTGACATACCTTTGAGACCTTCTACACTACTCTTTGGTAGCTAGGCACTGCTTTATTTCTTTATGGTAGTCTGATACCACCAGACGTGCTCATCACTCCATAGCTTGACATTTAGTTTCATGAACTCTTGGAGGTGGATTTGTAAAGAGCAGGACCAAATTAGAGGAGCATTTAGTTTCCTGAACTCTTGGAGGTGGATTTGTAAAGAGCAAGACCAAATTAGAGGAACAACATGATCATTAGAAATGACCTGTCCAGGTTGCAGATTCCTTCCACTTGAAGACCAAAGTGAACATATTCTACACATATATTCTTTGAAATGCTATTGTATTTGTATTTTGGATGACATTCTTGGTAAAATATTTAGGGCCACATTTAAGTATCCCAATTATGATAACAATTAATATCAGGGTAAGCATCTGAATGAATAAAATAGACCTAACTCAAGATAGAATTTTGCAAAAACAACAACAAATACCTTTTTGCCAATACCTTTTTCAACTGCACAAACAGTGGCTACACACATGGTTCTTGCCAGAGGGAATACACAAGAATCAGATCTATTACCTCTATGGAAAGAGACAATGGAGAAGCTCAATATCTTTAGTTAAAACAAAGCCAGGAGCTGACTGTGGAACAAATCATCACATGCTCCTATTCAAGTTCAAGTTGAAGCTGAAGAAAATTAAAGCAGATCCACAAAAGCCAAAATGTGACTTTGATTATAGCCCACCTGAATTTAGAGACAATCTGAAGAACAGATTTGATTCATTGAACATCAATGACCAAAGAACGGACAAGTTTGGGATGGCACCAAGAGCAACATACATGAAGAAAGCAGAAGGTCGTTGAAAAGACAAGAAAGGAAGAAAAGATCAACATGAGTGACAGAAAAGACTCAGAAAGATGGTCTTGAAAGTAGAGTAGCTAAAGTGAATGGAAGAAATAATTAAAGAAAAGAGCTGAACAGAAGATTTCAAAGGGCAGCTCGAGAAGACAAAGCATTATAATGAAAAGACCTGGAGTTAGAAAACCAAAAGGGAAGAGCATGCTTGGCATTTCTCATGCTGAAAGAACTGAAGGAAAAGTTCAAGTCTTGAGTTATAATACTGCAAAAACGGCAAGGAGGCCACATGTTCTGACCTCCTCTAATCCCACAAGAGGAAGACAGGATGACCAGCAATAACCTAAGGCCTATTCCTGCCAGGCCAGACATGCTGCCTCCCTCCAGCCTTTTCACCAACCGTTCCTCCCAAAGCACCCACCACCTCTCTCCTGGGTTCGATAATTCACTGCAGTGGCCACACAGAGCTCACAGATTATGGGGTTTA
>NW_006922044.1:2395875-2399387 GCF_000298275.1 Orycteropus afer afer | reverse complement strand
GATCTCCTCAGTTGCTAATAGCAATTCCCACCTTGGAGTTTACAAAGACTTATGGGTAGAAAAGCCACACTAAGTAATTTACTACACCGCAAATACAGAAGGATTTTATGGGCAAAACACTGAAAGATTCAGGAAGCAGCAAAAGAAGATGGAAGGAATGCACAGTCACTGTACCAAAAATGATTGGTTGATGTTCAACCATTTCAGAAGATAGAATATGATCAAGAACAAATTGTATTGAAGGGAGAAGTCCAAGCTGCACAGAAGTAACTATGAAAAATAAGGCTCCAAAAATTGACAGAATACCCATTCAGATGTTTCAACCAATAGATGCAGCACTGGTGGTCCTTAACTTGTTTATGCAAAGAAATTTGGAAGACAGCTACCTGGCCAACCGAGTAGAAGGGATTGATATTTGTTCTCATTCCAAAGAAAGGTGATTCAACAGAAAGAAGAAATGATAGAAAAATATCATTAGTATCACATGCAAGTAAAATTTTGCTGAAGTTAATTCAAAAATGATTGCAAGAGAATATGGACAAGGAACTTCCAGAAATTCATGATAGATTCAGAGGGGATATGGAAGGAGGGATATCATTCCTGATGTCAGATGGATCTTGGCTGAAAGCAAAGATACTAGAAAGATATTTGCTTGTGTTTTGTTGTCTATGCAAAGGCATTTGACTATGTAAGTCACAACAAATTATGGATAACATTGAGTGGATTGGGAATTCCAGAACACATAATTGTGCTCATGAGGAACCAGTACATAGAGGAACAAGTGCATAGCTGTCATTTGAACAGAACAAAGGGGATACTGCATGGTTTTTCTCCCATAGACTTTTCTTCTTTGGAGACCATAATCTGATAGCAAAGCAAATTATACCAAACACTTTTTCTATTAGAAGCCTATTCTTCAATTGGTAAACTTTTGGATAGTTTAATATTTCTAATGGGAGCTCTGGTCGCATAGTGCCTAAGACACTTGACTGCTAACCAGAAGGCTGGCTGTTCAAACCCACCAGCCACTCCTCGGAAGGAAGATGGGGCAATCTACTTCTGTAGTGATACTGCCTTGGAAACCCAAGGAGAGGTCGCTATGAGTCTGGTCTGACTTGACAGCACATAACAACAACAACAAGATTTCTAATGTCACAGCTATCACAGATGCTAAAATAGTTGTCAGTAATAGAGGAAGGAATCCTCTAATCTATAACAGGGCTCATAAGGGCCAAAGGAGATATAGAAGCTGAGCAGGTGAAACAATTACATATTACAAGAAGGGCTCCTCAGTAAATTTTTCCACCAGTATCTTTCCATGTGTACAACTAATTTTGCTAGATTAAAATTGGTATCTTGTTGCATATTATTAATAATGAAAGTGTTTAATGACTGTTGCAATACTATCTTACCCCATGGTCCAAACCATAAATTAGTGATCATATCTTGTTTTCAACTTGAGTTCCTCCAACCTCAAATTTCAAATTCAGGAGCCAAATTTTGATGGGCATACAGAATCTTAGAGCTGCCTGTAGGTCTATCCTATCATTTATTATAGCATCATGTGCATGAAGTTATCATTTCCCTCCTTTTCATCCAAATACACTTTGACAAAAAGGTAGGGAGTAATTGAGAGGAAACATTTTCTTGCAATGGAGTTGGTCAAAATATTCCTTTTGATTTCTTAAGGTTGAGGGGTACATTTAGGTTGATAAGCATGGATTTTCATTACAGCAATCTCAGAGGGAAACAAAAGGACTTGGAGGAGGTCTGGCACTAGAGGAATATTTTTTTTTTATGTGAGTTCCAAACTCTGTCTGTTTTCATAATACCCAAAATAATGAGTAACCGAAAAAACAGACCTCAAATTGGTATTATATTTACCAGCTGTTCAGAAGCCAATTTGCAAGCCCTCCTTAGTGAGATTATTTCAGCTTCTTGGGCTGAGGCGACTTCAGAGAGTGGGCTACTTCCTAGGACTTCTGTGGAAGTTCTCGTTACCTCCCTGGTAATGAGAACTTGTTGGATTTTGTTTGAGATAAGAGCAATCCACAAACAAAACAAAACAAATCAGGATTGGAAAAATAGACCTTTTTAAAATTTTGTTGAGGTGACAAAAGGGGCTAATTTAAATATAGACAATAATGTGCTTGAAAATCATCACTGAGTAGAGGTAACAATGTGTCTGGATTCAACTTAGGTACTGTGTGTAGTCTCATGTTAGAGATCCCTAAGAGAAGGATCTCATAAGAGGTCAGCCAATAGACTGAAAAATGCTGTGTTAGATAAGAAATTAAAATAGCTCAGACAGGATGGGGACATAAACATCAAGACAATTCCCCAGAAGGCTGGTGGTTCAAACCCACCAGCTACTCCTCAGAAGGAAGGTTGGGCAATCTACTTCCATAGTGATATTTCCTCAGAAATTCAAGGAGGGGTCACTATGAGTCGGGTCCAACTTGATGACACATAACAACAACAACATGTCCTTTAAATAACCTTGGACAACTAAATCCAACTGGATGCTATACTAACTTATAGGTGTCTGTTTTCCTACATATTTTTGAAAAAGGACTCCTAAGATATTTCCAAAATTCTTGTGAACAAAAAGTGAAATATCTAGATCATAAATTAGGAAACCCCAAAGTGGATGTGCTAATTAATGCCTCTTTCAATTGAGTGATTGCACTTAGGACATCTTCACTAAGTGGGAAAGGATCATGCTTGCAATCTTCGGGTATATGTAAGGGGTTTAAACCATCAGAGAAAAATTTGTTATCCTAATTCTGTGATAGCTATGAAGTCCTAAAAATTAACTTTTTCTTGTTCTTTAATTCTGTAATAGGAATAAGATAAACTCCAATAGTCTATTTTCTTTTGGAGTTAATAGTGGTACATTTTGCTGAGATAATATGTCCCAAATATTTAACAGAAATTAGGGTCATTTCTAATTTCCCCTTAGAGGCATCATACCTATCTGTGGCTAAATGCTGTGACTCTAAAAAAACCCTCACTGTCATCAAATTGGATATGACTCATGGTGACCCCTCCTTGGGTTTCTGAGGTGATATCACTACAGAAGTAGATTGCCTGACCTTCCTCCTGAGGAGTCACTGATGGATTTGAACCACCAGTATTGGGGTTAGCACTCACAAAACAAGCTTGCTGAGAGTTTGACCAGATTAAAAAATCATCAACATACTGTAGTAAGGTAGACCTTTGAATCAATCATAAGTGTTGAAAACATATGTAGGAGACTTGGTGTAACCTTGAGGCTTGATGGGGCTTTAATACCTACACAAATTGTCACAGCAATCCCCATATTACCAAGCAACAACACATGTTCCTTTAACACAAAAAAGTCAGTTTGGAAGATGGTGGACTAGGCAGAAGGACTGCACAGACCCTCTTCAACAAAGACAAGGGAAACCAATTGACACAGACACAGAAGATAATCTTGGACCCCTGAGCCTTGAAGGGAAGGATACAGAAGTAGACTAAACCCCAACTAG
>NW_006922044.1:2392235-2393143 GCF_000298275.1 Orycteropus afer afer | reverse complement strand
TTGTTCCCTTCATTAGTGCACATAAAGATAGAAGGAAAAAAAAAAAAAGTTCACCTGTACTGAGAAACATTGGCCACTAGATGTCAGTTCAGTCAAGCCTACCTCTGCTTTGCCAAGACACCAAGAAATGGCAGAAATGAAAGCACAAAGAAAAGGACTTTCTAGTAAATTTAGATCTCAAAGCACTACCAAAATTCAGCAAAATGGAGGCTTGGGATTTGAGAGTGCACACCTGTGACAGCCTCTGAGAGCTTAGGAGACAACTAAGCACAAAGGGCTCTGGTTCTATACTGACGGCACTGGGGTCAAGCACTTTCCAATGTGCTTTGTGAGACACCTAAAATCTTGCTGATGATGCAAAAAAATATTTCAGAAGAGAAATTTTGATCAATGTTGAAAATTAAAAAAGAGAGAGATATTGAAAGCAAAACACAGTTCAAACCAAGGAGATGTTAGCCACACAAAGTGAAAGCAACAAGTCCAAACTAGTAAAGTAACAGACCTATATTTAAAGAGGTAGAACAAAGAACTTGTTGTTAGGTGCCATCGAGTCATTTCTGACTCATAGTGACCCCATGCACCTCAGAACGAAACACTGCCCAATCCCACACCAGCTCCATGATCCCTGCCATATTTGAGCCCATCATCGCAGCCACTGTGTCAATCCATCTCGTTGAAGGCTTCCCTCTCTTTCGTCGACTATCCACCCTACGAAGCATGACATCCTTCTCCAGGGAATGGTCCCTTCTGACAACATGACCAAAATAGGTGAGACTAAGTCTGGCCATTCTTGCTTCCAAGGAGCATTTCGGGTGCACTTCCTCCAGGTCAGATCTGTTAGTTCTTTTAGCAGTCCATGGTACTTTCAGCATTCTTCACCAGCACCACAACTCAAAAGCATCAACTCT
>NW_006922044.1:2368943-2390605 GCF_000298275.1 Orycteropus afer afer | reverse complement strand
ATCCATCTGACAACAGCTATGATATCCCTTGTTCCACATCCTCTTCTGAATCCAGCTTGCACCTCTGGAAGTTCTCTTTCAATATACTGCTGCAAACGTTTTTGAATTATCTTCAGTAAGATCTTACTTGCATGTGATAGTAATGATATTGTTCTATAATTTCCACGTTCTGTGGGATCCCCTTTCTTTGGAATGCGTACAAATATGGATCTCTTCCAGTCAGTTGGCCAGGTACCTGTCTTCCAAATGTCTTGACATAACAGAGTGAGTGCCTCCAATGGGATATCCATTTGCTGAAATATCTCAATCAGTATTTTGTCAATTCCCAGAGCATTGTTCTTTGCCAATTCTTTCATTGCAGCTTTGACTTCCTCCTTCAGTACCATTGGTTCTAGATCATATGCCACTTCCTGAAACAGATGAAGATTGACCAGTTCTTTTTTGGTACAGTGACTCTGTGTATTCCTGCCACCTTCTCTTGATGTTTCTTGTATCATTCAATATTTTGTCCATAGAATCTTCTCAATATTGCAACTCGAGGCTTAAATTTTTTTCTTCAATTCTTTCAGCTTGAGAAATGCCAAGTGTGTTCTTCCCTTTCAGTTTTCAAACTCCAGGTCTTTGCACATTTCATTATAGTAATTGGTTTTGTCTGCTCGAGCTGCTCTTTGAAATCTTCTGTTCAGCTCTTTTATCTTGTCATTTCTTCCATTGGCTTTAGCTACTCTCTGCTCAAGGGCAAGTATCAGAGTCTCTTCTGTCATCCATTTTGGTCTTCTCTTCTTTTCTCATCTTTTTAGTGATCTCTTGCTTTCTTCACGGATAATGTTCTTGATATCCTCCCATAACTCTTCTGGTTTTCGGTCACTGGTGTTCAATGCATCAAATCTATTCTTTAGATGATCTCTAAATTCAGGAGGGATATATTCAAGATCATATTTGGGCTCTCCTGTACTTGTTTTAATTGTCTTTAACTTCAAGTTGAACTTGCATGTGAGCAGTTGATGGCCTGTTCCACAATCAGCTCCTGGCCTGGTTTTGGCTGAAACCAAACCATATTGAGCTTTTCCACTGTCTCTTGCCACAGATGTAGTCAATCTGATTCTTGTGTGTTCCATCTGGTGAAGTCCATGTGTAGAACTGCCATTTGTGTTGTTGTAAAAAGGTGTTTGCAATGAACAAATTGTTGGTCTTGTAAAATTCTACCAAGCCAGTTCCAGCATTATTTCTGTCACCAAGGCCAAATTTTCCAACTACTGGTGATTCTTCTTTGTTTCCAACTTTTGCATTCCAGTCACCAGTGGTAATTAACACATTCTGATTGCATGTTTGGTCAATTTCAGACTGCAGAAGTTGATAAAAATCTTCAATTTCCTCATCTTTGGCTTTAGTGGTTGGTGCATAAATTTGAATAACAGCCATATTAACAGGTCTTCCTTGCAGGCATATGGATATTATCCTATCACTGACAGTATTGTACCTCAGGACAGATCTTGAAACATCCTTTGTGATGATGAATGCCACTCAGTTCCTTTTCAAACTGTCATTCCCGACATAGTAGATCATATGGTTGTCTGATTCAAAATGGCCAAAACCAGTCCATTTCAGGTCACTAATGCCAAGGATATCATTCTTTATGCATTCTATTTCATTTTTGACAACTTCCAATTTTCCTAGATTCATACTTCGTATATTCCATTTTCTGATGATTAATGGATGTCTGCGGCTGTTTCTCCTCAATTTGAGTGGTGCCACATCAGCAAATGGAGGTCTTGAAAGCTTTACCTTATCCATATGAGTAAGGCTGGGTTTACTCTGATAATGCAGCTCTTTCCAAGTCCTATTTTGAGAACCTTCTAACCTAACCAGACTATTCATAATGTTGTTTGGTAATGTATCAAACAGTGTTTCTTTGCTATTCATAAGGTTTTCCCTGGCCACTTTGAGAAGTGGATGGCCTCTTCCTTCTTCCTAGTCTGTCTCAGTCTGTAAGCTGGGATGATACCTGTGCACTATGTGCATCCTGCAGGGTTTGAAACACCAGTGGTTCAGCCTCAAAACTCACATCAACATGTAACCACGGTAGGACAAACTGGTGGACAAGTTGTCTCCCTGTTGGAAACCTCTCGTACCACCCTTACCTGGGTCCCTGCGGCTGACTCCTCCTCTGTCCAGGTTCTTGGGCCTTTTAATCCCCTTTCTCCCGCTCTCCTGCCCTGCTGTTTTGGGCGTGCCTGGGTTTCCGCTCCTCACCTGGATCCTTGCAGCTGAACAAAGGACATAAGGCATATCACTTTGATTGGAGGTTACTTGTTTAAGTCAGTGTGAGGCAGGTTTAATTGAAGAAGGGGCTAGGAGCAGATTGGTTTAAAGTACAGATATGTTTTTCTTAGATTAGTTATGGTGCACTAATTGAAGGGTTATGTGGTAAAAGGTACCTATGGAGAGAGTCCATTAAAACTGCCTGCTCAAGAGAAACCTTTCTTGTATACATCTGCCTAGGATATTTTAGCGTAGGCGTTGAGACATTTCCCCTGAGGCATTAATTCTACAGCCTTAGTATGGAAGAAATATTTCTTGAAGCCACATGGCAAAAAGAGTTTAATAGTCCCTGGGGAAAAGGAGCTTTAGTGGTGTAGTGTGTAAGGCATTTGGTGGCTAACCAGATGGTCAGTGGTTCAAACCCACCAGCTGCTCCCCAGGAGGAAGATGAGGCAATCTACTTCCAGAAAGATTTATAGCTTGGCAAACACAATGGGGGTTGCTATGAGTCAGCATGTACTTGACGGCAGTGGGTTGGTCTTTTCTGTTTTTATTTTCTTGACAGTGGTGAAGGGTATAGCTTATCAACGTTCTCCCCTCTTAACTACAGAGAAGAACCCAAAAATCAAACCCATTGCCATCAAGTCAATTCTGACTCATAGTGACTCTATGGGACAGAGTGGAACTGCCCCATAGGGCTTCCAATGCTGTAAATTTTTATGGAAGCCTGCCTCATCTCTCTCCCATGGAGTGGCTGGCGGATTAGAACTGCCAAACTTTTGGCTAGCAGCTGAATGGGTTAACTACTGTGGCACCAGAACTCCTACAGAGAAGAAAGAAATAAAACTATTTCCTTAGTTACACTTAGTTATAGGCCTCAAAGAGCAGGTCAAGGGTTGACATATACCTGGTCCAAAAGAATTATTAACAGAATAGTTCTCAACTTTTCAAGTACTGATTTCAACAAAGTCCTCAAATAAAATTTGCTCTAAATTCCCCCTTTCATTGTTCCACCTTCTTTCAGGGATTGGACTATGCCCCTTCTTGATGTGATGGCACAGTCTCAGGGTTAAGACCACTGATGCTCAAACTTCCTGGAATTAAAACCTAGTTGACCAGTCTGTCACTAGTCATGTGATTTTTGAACAAGTTTCTTAATTCTTTATGTCTCAGTTTTCTCCTCTCTAAAATTACCATGTTTATATTACTTAAACCTAGGATGATTATTTTGCTTAAATCATTAAATAAATTAAAAGGGCTTTGAATAGGGCCTGGCATTAAGTGACTACTATGTAGATATCTGCTCTCAATACAGTCACCATGTACACATATACACACATGTACACACACACACACACACACACATGCCTTCTCTCACTACTAGTAATATAAATCTGTAATTTCTTTCCTCTCTTTTAAAGTTGAATTTTCCTAATCAGTATCATTCATCATTAGTTTGATTTACTAGATATTCTAATGCATACCAAGTGGTTCTCAGGTACAGACTTGCTGCGTGTATTGTTCCATGGCTGTCTACTGACAATGGCGTCTGGTCTCAGCCTCGTGTTCAGAGTGCTTAACAAAATCTTCCCAAGTCATTACTCTGTCCAAATATTCATGCTACTATCTAACTAAGGGATCTCTGGTAGTGTAGTGCCTAAGGCACTTGACTACTAACCAGATGGTTGGCGGTTCAAACTCATCAACCACTCTTTGGAAGGAAGTTTGGGCTATCTACTTCTGTAGAGATATTGCCTCGGAAACCCAAGGAGGGGTTACTATGAGTTGGAGATGACTTGACGGCACGGCAAACAACAACAACAACAACAACAACAACAACATATAACTAAAGCAATCTCCCTAATTCCTGAAGCATTCCTGTGCTTCAGACAATTCATATTTTATTCTTACTATTTCCTCTGTCATTAATAGCTGTCTAAATCTTTCCCCCTTTTGCCCAACTTAAAATTTACTTTTGCCAAGGAATTTTCTCCAATTTTCCAGTTAAAATGACTTCTTTCATGCTTCAACTGTATTTTGATTTCATTTTTTATCAATCTTGTAAAGAAAGAAAAACAACTTTTTGTTGAAATGCAACTCATATTCAGGAAAGTATTCAAATCTTAAATTTACAATTTGATAAGTTGTGACAAATGCAAATACCTAAGAAACCACTTTCCTATAGTTACAGAAAATTTCCTTTACTTCCGAAAGTCTCGACCCTCTTCCTAGTAAATCTCCAGTACATCTATTCAGAAGCATATCTAAGGTATGGCAGCTATGACACATGCCCTGGAAACCACTTGAAGTGGTGGTGGTGGTCTGGGGCATCACTGAGCTATTTCTATTAACCTTGGCAATTTTCCTGACCAGCTGTGGGAGATCACTGAGCAAGTTAAAATGAATACTTTTTGTGCTTGAGAGCCCTTTCCTGACTTCAGGGCTTTCTCCTCCTTTTAAATCTCTCTCTGTCCATCCTCCTGACCTGATCCTACTCCTGCTACCACTCCATTGCATCCTAATTCATTATCCTGTTCCAGACTATCATAGCTTCCATTGCTTCAGCCTAGGCCTCTCACCCACCCACCTTCAAGTCAAATTATTTTTTTCCCTGAAAATTTCTAGACAAGCCATGAAACTAAAACCAAAGTCACTGCCATTGAATGGATTCCTACACATAGCAACCCCCACTGGGGTTCAAAGGCTGCAACTCTTTACAGAAGCAGACTGTTTCATCTTTCTTCCTGGGAGAAGCTGATAGGTTCTAACTACCAGCCTTTTTTGGTTTAGTACAGTGTCTGGTGTAGAGTAAGTACTCTAAAGTTTTAAATGAATTACATACTAACAGTAGAGTTTAGGAGACACTGATTTCACCTAATGTTGTAGAAGCAATGGTATAAGAGACTGGTATTACAACAAGCTTTTCTCAACCTACTCTTGTGATACCCAGTTTCTTCCTATGTTTTGTAGCTTATCCTTCATTATAGTCATGCACACGTCCATTCAGTGAACCCTGAAAGACAATCCATTGGCCTTGAGAAGAACCAGGCTAGGCCTTGAGAGTGCTTTGTCTTGTATTCTAGTCAAAACCTACCCAGGGAACTCCAAAGAAGTTACCCATAGAAATTATACTTTTATTGCATTTGCAGACAGCATAAGGAGAATGTCAAGTTGCATAGCTCTCATTACGCATTATCTTTCTTCCACTGAACTGGTAATATATCTTTAACATGTATAAGTAATTTAGCCTTCCCAAAAGTAATCTTGTCAAAATAACTATATTTTCAAATCCCTCTGCATTATAGCCTTGGAATTCTGTTGAGGGAGAACTTTCTCATATTTGGAAGAAAAAAAATCTCATTGTCATCAAGTCGGATCCAACTCATAGAGACCCCTCCTTGGGTTTCTGAGGCAGTATCATTATGGAAGTAGTTGCCCAACTTTCTTTCTGAGGAGTGGCTGGTGGGTTTGAACCTCCAGTCTCTGGGTTAACAGTCAAATGCCTTTGCCACTACACCACCAGGACATTTGGAAAAGAGGAAATCTAAACTGTTTAACATTAACAACTTCTTGTTGTTGTTGTTATGTGCCATCGAGTTGGACCCAACTCATAGCAACTCCTCCTTGGGTTTCCGAGGCAGTATCACTACGGAAGTAGATTGCCACATCTTCCTTCCGAGGAGTGGCTGGTGGATTTTAACTGCCAGCCTTCTGGTTAGCAGTCAAGTGCCTTAGCCACTATGCTGCCAGAGTTTCTCCAAATATATGATCACACAAATTCATATTATATGTGTGGAATGCTTAATTAGATTTTTCAATCAAAGTTAGTGCAAGTGGTTCACTTTGGAAAGTCATACTTATGCCTTGTAATAGGACTCTCTGGAGTCATTTTAGGAACAAAGTTATAAAAAAAACTATTTTTCCTCACTCCACGGCATACTCATTTTTAATGCATTTTCCATCTTTTGTGGATTGAATTGAGTTCCTCAAAAAGACATGTTAAATATTACCTTGTTAGAAAACTGTGTTTTGGAACGTATTATCCGTTAACATGGGTTCTTAGTGGAGTGTGGTGGTCTGAATCCAATTTGTGTAGTGTCCTTCTAAAAAAGAATAAAAGACACACACAGATAGAGGAAGGACAGACATGTGAAGATGTACCTACAAGCCAAAGAGCACCTGGAGCAACAGGAATCTAGAAGAGACAAGAAAGGATTTCCCTGAGAAAATTCTGAGGGTGCATGGCCTGGGCAGCACATTGATCTAGAGTTCTAGCCTCCAGAACTGTCATACAATAAATTTGTATCCTTAGTAGAAGTTTCCGTTTGTGATATTTTATGACAGTAGCCCTAGGAAACTAATACCATCTAAATCACCCACTCCTTATACCAAATCTATACCTACAAAGATATACCACAACTGAGGAAATTCTTAAGAATGTGTTTCAACTATGAAATCAAATCTAAAGAAATCATTCTGAAAATGTGAGAATTGTAACATCAATTGGACTTAGAAAAAAACTTGCCAAAGTCACACTACTCAGGAGGAGTGTAGTTTCAAATATACCAGTAGGTACAGAAATCACACAAATGCAACAAGAGCACACTTCACAACTGCTTTGTTAGCAAGCTTAATCTTCTGGAAGACCTGTTGTTGTTGTTGTTGTTATGTGCCGTCGAGTCGGACCCGACTCATAGCCACCCCTTCTTGGGTTTCCGAGGCAGTATCACTACAGAAGTAGATTGCCCAACCTTCCTTCTGAGGAGTGGCTGATGGGTTTGAACCACCAGCTTTCTGGTTAGCAGTCAAATGTCTTAGGCAGTATGCTACCAGAGCTAATACAACATACTTGTTTGTTTTTGCTCTGCCTGGCATAGGGTCAACAATAACAAACGACACCACATCTTCTTTGCTCCCCCAGCATAGACATATACAAGGAATAATTGTACATTAAGAATGATTAATTCATACCCATTGTGATCATTTAACTTATTTACATGTGAGTGAAAATCTTTGTGCTGCTCAGGGACTCTTTCCTCTTCTTTAACATCCTACTAAATTACACTGTCATAGACTTGTGTGCCATCAATATTTCTTTCTTAATTTTTTTTTTAATATCTAGGGTTCAAAAGTTCTACCACTAATAATATTTTTTACTTTGCAAAAAAATATAATTTAAATATAGCTTTAACATTGCTTTATTTTACAGGTTTTGTTCACCAGATGTCAGGATTTTCAATTACAGGTGAAAATTTTACCCTAAACTCAGTTTACTATAAACTAGCAATATGGAATCATACTTGAAAATGTTTACTTCTTAATCCATGACATTTTGATACTGTTGACCTGTCCCTTCGAATTTCTAATCGTTAGACAGAGACTGCTTTCCCTGGACTTTATGTCTCCTGCTGATGCTAAAGCATACCATTTCCAATCATGGTCACACAGTCCACTTTTTTTTTTTTCCCTCTCTCACTTTTGACTCCTAAGGACAACAGCACCTTCTTTGGGTGATAAAAATGTCTCCAATCTCGCCCCTTCTGATTTTGCCTTCTTTTATTAAAAAGCACCTACTCACTCAGAAAGGCTCTAAACATTAATTTTGGGGAAAACACAAGCCTTCCTTTTTTATACCTTTTTTAATCTTTTAACTCTTGGGTTGAAGTCAATCTGGCATTTCACTTTGCAAGAGTATCTGGAGGATAAAAAGAGAAGGTTACAAGTCAAAGGCAGAGGAGTGAGGAAGTCTGTAGTCACTTAAAAGGAAAGCTAAGGAACTAAAAGCAAGTCCCGACAGGAAGAAAAGCAAAAGGGAATAAAGAAAAGAGAGCTAGAGAAAATTGGAGAAACTCATAAGTCTTTAAAGATGATTATCATTAAAACGATAACCAAGTGCAATTTTTGCATTTAAGATCTCCACAGTGTTAGATACAGCATTATTTCTTATTTATAGATTGACAAAAGCAAATGGGATAGGTGTATGACAGGGCAAAGGATACATTTCTAGAGGAGAAAGATGTGCATAAAATAAAGATCACACCGTATCAGTGATCAAAGAGACCGGGGAAGCATAAGGTCCAGGAAGAGCAGAGTTGTTGCATGGGCTTCTATGCACAGTGTCTGCTGTATTCACACTCATAAGACTATCACAATGGAATGAGTAAAGTTCCTGGGTCATAATTTACTCTGCTACCCTGTCGAACATGATAAGGCACTAGACTCTTACAGCTCCAATTCTGTCTTTTTTATTTTACTATTTTTTTGTATTCAAATTTAGCTTGAACTAGGTTTAAGTAAAAACAAAATAACTATGTGTATGTGTATGTGCAATTTTTTAAAAAAATGGACATTTAATCTATAGAAAATTGATTGTACCAGTTTTCTTAACTAGTTATTTTGATTCTACAGACAAAACTGAAAGTTTGCAAGAGAGAGGTATGTAATCTGTACATAAACTTTAACCAATTTTTATTTCCTCCAAACTATTCAATTCCTTGAAAGATAATACAGTATCCTCTTGTTGTTATTGTTATATGCTGTTGAGTCAAACCTGACTCATAGTGACCCCTCATAGTGAGGCTGTATCACTACAGAAATAGATGGCCCAACCTTCCTTCCGAGGAGTGGCTGGTGGATTTGAACCGCCAGCCTTGTGGTTAGCAGTCAAGTGCCTTAGGCACAATGTCACAAGAACTCCTGAGGAACTCTAAAATAGACTGTATTGAAATTACTTGCTATAGTAGTTAAGGTTATGTGTCAACTTGGCTGGGGCTGATTTTGACTAGTGGGACAACTAGATGTAATTATTCCCCATGATGAGACTGGTATCAACACCATGGTGGAATACGCTGTGAGTAACTGTCATAGGGATGTGGTCTGCTTCCAATATATAAGAAGAAGTTTTAGGAATGGTCTGGAGCTTTTTGGCATGCTCGGATCCTGCATTTCACCAAGTCTCTATTCAGCAGCCTGCCATGTTTTCTGCCAATCTTGGGACAGTTTCAGGACTTGAACTAGTAACTAGCTGGGTTGCATGATAATCTTGAGATTGTGCTGTTTTACTTGTCAAACTTGGGTTTGTCAGCCTCAGCAGCCAGCAGTAGCCTGAGTGAAGGCATGCCTCCACTTCCAGTGGGCTGGGAGCAAGAGGCAGAGTTGAAACTCAAGGTCGAGGGGCTTTCACCCAGCCCCTAGAGCTAGCACTTTGAACTTGGACTTCTAGCTTCCTGAACTATAAGGAAATAAATCCCAGTTTGTTAGAGCCATCCACTTGTGGTATTTATGTTATAGCAGCGCTAGAGAACCAACAGAGAACCAAAACATGTGGCCAATGAATAATGTATGAGAATATCTATAATATGTAATTTCTCAAATGTTAACACTCTATTTATGTTTTGATAATCTTGTCATTCATTCATGCCTATGGTATTTAATTGCAAATCCTTTTGGGAAGTAGGTGGTATGTAATTTGTGAATTCAAACACAGTTAAGACTAGGAATCAGAGGTATTATATAACAGCTTTGCCACTTACTCACTGTGTGATATTAGGTTACTAGTCAGTGTCTCTAACCTGTAAGTTCCTAAACACTGGGGACACAAATAGATGAGCTCTAATGTACTATTCAACTTTGAAATGCTATAATTGATGTATAACTACATGCTACACCCAATAGTCTTACAGAAACATAGTAGCTCTTTATCTCACTGACCACTGCCAACAATTATTCCCAACTTCTAATTCTCAGTCTATTCTCCACCCCTAACTCCAAGAAGGAATAAATTTAGCACCAATTTTCTTGTAGTACATGACCAGAGTCCATTAATACATGAAACATGTAACTGTTCTTTGCTCTGCAGTATAAGAAGACAAGTAGTAATTGCCTACCAGCCAAATGGCAACTTATATTTTCATACAAGTCTTCAAGGCCTTTAAGAAACTCTATTTCCTTTTGTGTGAAACCATTTAAATAAAAACTATTACTATCACCTTTGACAACCTTGTCACAGAAACAGGAAAATGTTTTGTATTTAATCATTGAGAAATAATAGATACAAATCCAGCGAACCATGAAGAAAATTTATAGTTAACAGGAGTCTGTCATAGGCTATATCCAGGGAAAATTTTGTCACACAAACTTTTCTAAACTACTGCAAACTATTTTCAGAAAAGTATCTGAAGGAAAGTCCTTTCACTTTGGCTTGAAAGATGAAAGCTACATGTTATTATTTCATTTTAGGGCCTTTACTCTAGCTGTTTCTCTTGGTCAGAATTCTCAACTTTCAGGTATCTGTTTTGCTACCTTCTTTACCGTATTCAGGAGATAGACACCTTGACAATTACATTTGTTACAGTAGGAAGCATTCCTTTCTAGTAACTCCAGCCCTTTTTACTCACTTCAACATTTTCTTTTTTCCCCTTGTAATACCCTTAATATTCTAATATAGAAAATAATTTGTTTTTAAAAAAATATCCTTTATTTTCATAGAATATATTTTATAAAATATATTCTATATATTCTATCTTTCAACTAAAATATAGGCTCCAGGAAACATATATCTTTGTGCATTTTATTCATAGAGACAACCCAAGTAACTAAAATCATGTCTAGGTAATAGTCTCTATAACATTTGTTGAATGAAGAAATTAACTACATTTCTTTCTTTACCTCCCAAGTAGTTGTCAAATAAAGCTGTGGTTAAGTTCTGCAATCATTTAATTTCCTCTGTGGCAATATTGTGCCAAATGATATTATGATTTCTACTTTATAGCCATAAAAACTGGGGCTTAGGGATGCTCCATGAATAAGTCACAGGGTAAAGCAGGTGTTGGGGAGTCAGTTTTGCTTCACCGCCACTTCATGTGCTTGAAGTAGAACTGCACTCCATAGAGTTCACTGACTGATGTTTCCAAACAGATCTCTGGGCCTTTCTTCCCAGAAGACTCTGGCTGGACTCAAGCCGCCCACATGTTAGTTACTAGCCGAGCCCCTTGACTGTTTGCATCATGCAGAAACTCCCTAATCCACACACAGCTCATAAAAGAGGGCACTGAAATTCAAACCTCAGATTCTTCATCTTCATTATAATTCTTTATGGAAATAATTACGGATAAAAATCTACTTCATACACTATGGTTAAATATGTTTAAGCCTAGAAGTTATTTGAATAATGTCAGAGTAGTGTCCTGTGTGTTTCAAAAAGGCTAGAAATTATTAATTATTATTAACCAATACTTTGCTTTGTAAGACTATATATGATGAATGGCTAGGTAAGATAGGAATTCTTAATGTTAATATTACTCCATTTTCTCAGTTTTTATTATCAAAACCAAACAAAATGCACTGCTGTCAAGTCAGATCTGACTCATAGCAACCCCTCCTTGGGTTTCTGAGGTGGTGTCACTATGGAAGTAGATTGCCCAACCTTCCTTCTGTGGAGTGGCTGGTGGGTTTGAACTGCCAGGCTTCTGGTTAGCAGTCAAATGCCTTAGGCACTATTTTCTGCATTTATAGAGACCTATGCCAAGTCAGTTGACCTAAAGTCATCTTGTCTAGGCCACATTCTAAAGTACTGATTATAGAAGATAATTATAATTTAATGATCAATTCTGATGGTATGATTATAATTTTCTGAAATATTCATATGTTATTGAATTGGATCTTCATATGAGTCCTATAAATTACATGCTATAATCCTCATTTTAAAAAAGGGAACTGAGTTTAGAGTAGATAAAAGATTGAACTAAGCTAAAATACACAGCCTCTGATTGAACAGAGCTGGACTTGAACTAGAGACCCTAGTGCCACAAGTGGTTAATGTTCCTCTGCTAACGGGGGTTTGAGTCCATCCACAGTGTCATGAAAGAAAGGCTTGACAATCTGCTTTCAAAAATCCAACCACCAAAAGCATTATGGAGCATAGTGGTACTCTGACAAACCTGGGGTCAACCTGAGCCAGAGTGGACTCAAAGACAGCTGGTCTGTGTATTTTAGGGGGAGCAGGGGTTTGAACTCCCAGCAAAAACTGCCTTTAATGAGCGCATGTGACCAGTGCAAATTTATTTTGAGATTTCAGAGCTCACTCAGCAATTAACAGTCCTGATTTTCTTATCCCTACGAAAATTGATTTATTGCTTTTTTCTGGCCTTCTCTCCCAGAACACACACAGAGATTGGTTATCACTTTCAAACTTCTGCTGAGGCTTTTTCTCTCAAACTGCTAACTCACTCCTTTCCTTATGGCGGGATTTCCCACAATGTCTCTGATACTACAAAATTTATCTTGTTCTCCTTTCCTTTTCCCTATAGGAATATGTACGATCACCTCTTCTAGGTCTTCCTCAGACATCACAGCCATAAGGCTGGAATCCAGGACCCCTCAGTCTACTTTGCCAGTGTTCTTCCTAGCACCCTTGAGTTGACATCCCATGAATTTATTTGTTATTTATGCGGAACAGTACATGCAAAACTAAAGGGCCTATTTTCTTTTAAGGCAAAAAGGGAAGTTAATTTATTTTGCAGTTTGTTTTGTTTTTGCAGCATCTTGAAGTGCACTAGAACAAACAGGCCTTAGCAGGAACATTGCCAATTTCCTTGCCAAAAGACTAGCACAGTGTATGGGGTTTGAATGCTTGAATGTTATTGTTCTTGTTTTTATTTTTTCTGTCATTTCCCCCTATTGAAAAGGGTAATTGTTTTGAAGAAAATCTATTAGAGAACAGAATAAAACTGTGGCAGCATATACTTTCTTTTATGTTAGTAAAACGTGCAAACACTGGAAGATTCTAAAACAAACTCATTTCAGTGTGAGCGAGTGTAATGGGCAGAACTGAGTGCAAGCAGAGGGTAGCACTGTGACTTCAGGAAGAGCCAGAAGGACAGCAAAGCTGTGAAAAGAAGTGCCCTGGTGTTATATCAGAAATTCTCCAGTAGAGGAGGGAGGGTAAGAAAATCTAACAGGGTTGCAGGAATTCTAATATGTGACTATGTATGAAATGAAGAAAAAAATCATACTTAATAATACAGTAATAATTTATGCATGACAAGCATAAAAAAATAAAATCATATATTTAACTTAGAGGAATTTCTAGAGTGAAAAATAAGGAATTATAAGTGGCTGAGAAGCACTCTTTAGAAAATCTGTGTACTTACTTAATTAAAGAATATCTAAATAAGTCATTTGGTTAAAATCTGTCACAATTAATTGCACTTTCCTGCTCCCAATCCTTTAGCATAATAGAAAAGTTATAATGCCATTATTTTAAATACCACAGCATTGCCCAGCATTGTATTTGTGGCATGTGCAGAAAGATGTAATCAGGATTTTTCTGTAAAAGAAAGAAAGAAAGAAGGCAGAAAAGCCATGAAATTTTAAAATCCTAAGCCAGCAACCTTTACAGTTTGTCATCAGTAAGCTGAATGTTGATTATATTAACCAAATCAATTGAACGGATAAGAAAGTCAATTGTGTCATACGTGCCTGGAATATGTCTTTTTGAAGAAAGTGATTTTTAACAATGCACTACAACTCTGTATACTGAAATAAATTTCTGAAATTATCAAAAAATGTTGAAAGTTCTTTTTCTTCTCCAGACTTAACAGCAAGAGCACAGTTTACCCTAGTATTAAGACATGCTATAGCAAGAGACTGCCTGGGTTAATTTCCACAAATTGCCTGTTCTATGAGCTTGATGAAATCACTTCATCTTCGTAAGTCACAGTTTCCTAGTATGTAAAATGGACAATGTATGTACGTATGTCTATCTGTCTGTCTGCATTCCATGTGTAGACAAACTGTGCCTCTAAATTGTAGGCAGCAATAATACTGCTAGGAATGAGATGCATCTACCCACTCAACAAGCGAAAGAACTCACTGCCATCATCAATTTCAACTCATAGCCCCTCTGGGTTTCCAAGACTGTAAATCTTTACAGAAGAAGACTGTTTCATCTTTTTCTGCAGAACAGCTGGTGGACCCACTAGTATCAGCAATTGTATGTGTACTATGCTGACCTGTGATTGAGCAATACACATGAAACACACAGTGTTGGCAAAGTGAAAGTCATTACTATTTACAGAAAGCAAACAGTAAACAATAACAACAGATTCTCAAATAGAAAACATTTGCGTTGTTTGGTGCCGTACTTGGTTCCAACTCATAGTGACCTCCCTTCCTCACCCCCACATACAACAGACCCGAACACTGCTGGGTCCTGCAGCACCCTGATAGTGCTTGCTTTTTTTGAGATCATCACAATAACCACTGTGTCAATACATCTCATTGCGTGTGCTCCTCTTTTTCATTGACCCTCTACTTTACCAATCACGATGTCCTTCCTGATACCATGTCCAAAGTAAGTAAGATGAAGTCTCATTATCCCAGTTTCAACTCTTCTTCGGTCTTCCTTATACATTGTCCAACTTTCTCATGCATGTGAAATGATTGAAATTGCTTCTAACCAAAACAAGCAAACCCATTTCTGACTCATAGCTTACCTCTACCCAAACTCTCTGTCTGTTCTCATGTCCTTGGGCAGGCATGCCATGGTTCAGGTCAGGTGATGTGTCATGTCACCACTGCCTCTGGTTACCACCATGCTGCTGGAGGCTTCTGCCCTGCATCTGGTCCTCTCTGGGTCTTGTATGCTGGTGGGAAGACTCATGCACAGAATCTCCCCAGCCTTTGTTTCTGGGCCCTTCTAGGCCTCTACAACTGGTTTTCGCCATGGTATCAGGGCCTGTGAGTCTCTTTTGCCTGAACTCTACCTGGGCCTCCAGTGCCCAGAGGTGAGACATACAACCCTTTGAACAGGGCACACTTATGCCTGCTTGCTCTTCACAAGTGTTATGGCTCTTTTAGCTCTGCTGGCAAGCCTCTGGCCCAAAGGCATTTGGCTCCACCCTGTTGTACAAAGATCCCTGCACAAGATCTTCTAAGCCAACTCCTACATGCGGCCCAGTCAGGTCTCTTCCCTGCATGGGAAAGTGTTACAACTCTTACAGCTGAACTGGCAAATCCTTTGCTCAAAGGCCTTTTGTTCCATGGGCCAGCAAGCTTCCTCAACCACCTTGCTCTGTAGGCTGGTGAGCTCACTGCCATTCTCTCCACCTCATGTCCCCTTCAGTGTTACAGCTCTTTATTCTGCATTTAGGAGGTTTTCACTGAGGGACGCTGGGTCGTAGGTACAAAAAAACACACTCTACTTCAGATTCTTCTTGATGGTAATGAGGTTTCCTTGAAACTGTGTGGGATTGGCCTTTATAAAAGCCTACCAAAAAAAAAAAAATCCTCACTGCCATCAAGTAGATTCTAACTCATTGAGACCCCCTTTGGGTTTCTGAGGCAGTAAATCCTTATGGAAGTAGATTGCCCAGTCTTCCTTCAACAGAATGGCTTGTGGGTTTGAACCACCAACCTTCTGGTTAGCAGTCAAATGTCTTAGGCACTGTGTTACCAGAGCTCCTTTTATATAAACCAACCCACCAGCCACTCCTCGGAAGGAAGGT
Source organism: Orycteropus afer afer (assembly GCF_000298275.1). NCBI lineage: Eukaryota > Metazoa > Chordata > Mammalia > Tubulidentata > Orycteropodidae > Orycteropus > Orycteropus afer. Next base: position 2,374,838 of record NW_006922044.1, on the reverse strand, counting down.
TGGGCATTCCTACTTCCGTAGTGATACTGCCTCGGAAACCCAAGGAGGGGTCGCTATGAGTCGGGGCCGACTTGATGGCAAACAACAACAACAACAACCCCTTGTTAATTTCGAGGCATGGTCCTTTGTAGACCCATCAGATCTATGAAGTGACTAATTTAATCAGTAGACCACAGCCACTTAATTTGCATAGTAACTGGCCAATTCTTTACAAGATTGTGGCCCAGTCAATTATTTTGTGGGAATTATAAGAGCATGGCTAGAAAGGTCACATACAAGTAATATAAGGTTGATGTGAAAATTAATTGAGCTAAACTAAGATACTGCCTCGGAAATCCAAGGAGGGGTCGCTATGAGTCAGATTCAACTCAACTGCACATAACAACAACAACAAAATATGCTTTTGTAGAGTGTCTTAAACTATAAATCTCTGAATAAATGTTAAATGTTTCATAATCTCCTTTACATGTGTATTGTCTGTGACAACTTCCAACTTTAGAACTGTATCCAATAAGCTCTTTCTAAGTATCTCTTTCACCTGTCTTTCTGATGTCTGATTATTCCCCTCTCCCAAACTTTTTTGTCATTAAAAAGGAATTGCTCTTATCAGCCTGGAAACATGCTTCCTCATTAAGTTGTAAAGATCATGATTTTATACCAAATTCTGACAGAGATTAACAGACTTGGTATTGGAATCTTGTCCTACCTTTTCACATGGAGGATGGATGTTATTGTTTGACAATTGAAGGGTGATTTCGTGATTTAGATATATGGGGCTCGCAAGCAGCTAATCAAATTTATATTGATGAAGAAATTTCAAATTATTTGATTAACATAGGAGTTAGTTAATATTTTATTCATCATGTAGGATAATTAAGCAAAGAGAAAAACAACTGGTGTCTAAGTAGTTTGTATAGGTGTTCAAATAAAATTTATTTTCATATGATGGGAGAAATATGTTTGTTTAATTATTTTTATTTCTTGAGCTTTTTTGGTTTTAAAATAATTCAACAACACATCTGTATTAATCAAGTTATATTAAAATTCTTAAATTAAAATTTGAAAGGCAAGGAATGAAATTACAAAAGATGAAATAGAACTTTTATCACCCTTTCTCATTAATCGATTGACTGATTGACTGATTCAACAAATATATATTCAGTTACAGTGATGTGCTAAGAATTATGTTAAGAATTGGAAATAGTAAGTACATTTAAGTATCTCAGAATGAGTTCAAACTCTACATGTACTTCTGTGCCATCAGAGCAGAGAAGAGGAAAGAAACCATCAAAAACATGGAGTAGTGCCCTGGGCAGACCAGAAAGGAGACGTAGTGCAAGGACCATGTGTTATGCTTCTACATCCTTCTGAAACCTGTCTAGACTAAGGACTTCTTCCTATGGAAAATTACTCCCAATTATTCCAGATCTTAATGATATCTTTATTTGTGCTTGGGATATTTGATAGTTTGCCTTATTGGAAGCTTACCCAAAGAGACTTTCATGGTTATCTCAATAATTACATATGTGTATTTTGTCTCAACAACACTTGGGCTCCTGTGGAAAGAGAGAGAATGTGTTAAATGTGATACTTCTCCTAAATTAGCTGGCAAAGTCCCTTATGCTTGCAAGTGCCAAAATTTATTTGTTGAGTGTCATAAATTACACAAATGAATGTACATACAATTCTTCTTGCTCGGCTTAAATTACATGGTCCATCTTTTTAATTAGCCCCTTCCAGCGATCCTCAAATCTCTTTCTCCATTATTTTCTCTCTTTCACATTCTTCTAGGTAACTTCCAACTCAATTTTTTTTAAATTTTTTTGTAAATAAATGTTTATTGGAACATGACTATACTCATTTGTTTATTTTCTCAAATATATATATTTTAAAATATGCATTCATTTATTGTGATTTACATGAAAGTTTATAGAACAAATTCATTTTCCATATAACAGTTCATATGCATTTTGTTTCATAACATCTCTGGTAACATAGTGCCTAATGCACTTGACTGCTAACCAGAAGGCTGGCGGTTCAAACCCACCAGCCACTCCTCAGAAGCAAAGTTGGGCAATCTACTTCTGTAGTGATACCACCTCAGAAACCCAAGGAGGGGTTACTATGAGTCGGGGCTGATTCTACGGCACATAACAACAACAACAAATGTAACAGCTATTTTCCCACTTCCTCCCCATAGTTGCCTTTTCCCTGTGTCCTTCTTTCCTACACATGCCTGCCCTCTGAGCCATCTTTCTAAGTAAATACTGCTAGTCTGCTTTCCCATAGTTCCTGGTGTAAATGTTCACCTTGTAGGCCTATCTATTCTTTGGCTGGAAGCCACAGGAGTGAGTTGAATTCCAGGCCCAAAAGGTGAGTAGGAGACCCCAACTCAAGTATTATCAGTAAACTATTCCCACAAGAATACTCCATAACAAATCATCCTAAAATAACTTAAAACAACAATATATTAATATATTTGTGGATAATTTAATGGATCTGAGCTGAGTGCATCTGGATTTAACTCCAAATATTTAATGATAGATTTGTCATGGAAAAATTCTTTTAGCTTTCCTTCTTCTAAGACAGTCTTTATTTTCCCTTAGTTCTGTAGGGTAGCTTGCCAATTATGTTCCTAGTTGAGCAGACTTTTCTTTCAACATTTGAAAAATTTTGTTTCACTTTCTTCTGACCTCCATGTTTTTTGATGAGAAATCCACTGTCATTTGTACTGGTATGTCTTTATAAGTAATGCACCATTTCTCTCTGGATATTTCAAGATTTTTTTCTTTGTCTTTAACTTTCAAAAGCTTTCTTATGAAGTAAATTGACATTTTGTGTGTTCGTGTGAGTATGTGTTATGTTATGTGTAATTTGGGAGCTCTGGTGGTGTAGTGCCTACCACATTTGACTGCTAACCAGAAGGCTGGTAGTTCAAATCCACCAGCTACTCCTCAGAGAGAAGATTGGGCAATCTACTTCCGTAGTGATATTGCCTCAGAAATCCAAGGAGGGGTCGCTCTGAGTTGGATCTGACTCAGTGGCAGTGCTTTTTTTTTTTTTTGGATGTATAATTTGTTTAGCTCTTGAACCTGTAGGTCTATATCTTTCACCGAATTTGGGACATTTTCATCATTTAAATATTCTTTCACCCTAATGTTCTTTTTCTTCTCCTTTTGATAATTACATTGATAAAATATTAGATCTTTTGTTATTGCTTCACAAGTTCCAGAGACTTTGTTCTTTTTTTTTTTTTTTTCCTGAGTCTATTTTACCTCATCTGTTATTCAGATGGAGTAACGTCTATTGATGTACTTTAGGTTCTCTAATTTTATCTCTACTCTACTATTGAGCCTATCCAGTGAGTCCTTATATCTCTTATTTTAGTTATCAGTTCTATAATTTTCATTTGGTTCTGTTTGATAACATTTCTTTTCTGAAATTTTGTAATACTTTCCTTTTTCAGGTAACTTATAATTGATTGATAAGGGATTTTTTTTGATGCAGCTTTAAAATCCTTATTGGATAATTTCAACATCTAATTCATCTAGGTGTAGGCATCAGTTGATTGTCTTTACTCACTCGGATTCTGATTTTTCTTGTTTTCATATGATGAGTGATTTTTCATTGTTTCCTAGACATTTTATCCATTACATTAAAAGGCTCAGAGTCTTATTTAAATATTTTATTATATCAGATATTCCCTTGTTTACATTTAGCATGTTGGCCATTATCTACTTTTGTGTGTTCTGGTTGCAATGATTATCTAGTTTGCAGAGCTTTTGAGATACTATTTTTGTCCACTTGGTTCATCTCATGTTGCTGAAATCCCAACTAGTCTCTGCTGTTGCTACTTGAGGGAGTGAAAAGATCTTCCATGTGCAAGGCTATCTGTTGTCTGTTGAGGTGGGTGGGGAAGAAAGTGTCTGCCAGTGGGAATGAAGCACACTTTTTGCCAGGGAGTTTTTGTGGTGCAATCTCCCTGCCTGTTGGGGATGGAAAGAGGTTTCAGGGTGAGTAAGAGTGGTATAATCTTGTTTGCAGGTGTGCCTGGCTATGCAATGTTTTTGGGTTTAAAGGAAGTCTCAGGTCTGTGAGTACAAAGAAGCTTCCCTGTTTAGACACTTGTAGAGAGATCCCTCCTTGTCTGTGCTTCATGTTGCAAAGTGCCTTTGCATGGGGAAAGAGAGTCCATGGCCCAACAGGAAAGGAGAGCACGTGCCTTGGATGTTTATTGCCAGGGTATTCTCCAATTTATAATCCACACTCCTTACTGATTTAACTTGATGTTGTCAGGAGAACTACTGTTTGCTCTGGTAGAGGAACGAACCTACTTTGCATGTATTTTGTTATTATTCTGAGGTCAGAGACATTGATTTGCCTTCTTATGTTGGGTGGGATATTGCAAGATACTGTTATGCTATGTTGCTCCTCTAGCACCGGGTTCACCAACTAATTTGTGTCTTTCTTTTCATCACTTAGGGTTTTCTTTTGTTTGTTTTTTGTCTTATTTCTTAGTTTAATAATTCTACTTTAAGGAGAAGTAAAGTGAGATATTAATCTACACCATATTCCAGACTGGGTGTTTCTGTATCTAATTTCATCTTTGAACTTTATCCACAGCTATTCCAGGGCACTGAATGTAGTCTCTGTAGGAGTTCATATTTTAATTTAATTTTCTCATCCAGCATTCTCATCCCAAATGGTCAAATTGTAGAATACCAGTATGCTCTGCAATAAGTTGTCTGATTAATGAATAATGTTTATAGCCCCAATTAGAATACTATAATATTTAATTGGCTATGTGTGGTGAATTGCTTGATGTGACCCTTCTAGCCATTGTCTTCCATTCTGTGATGTATTGTAAATCCTATTATCCATGCCTGTTTGGGGTGGTGTGGTAGTTAAGGTCAGGTGTCATCTTGGATGGGCAGCTAGTAGTAGTAGTTCCCTATAATGATGGCAATCAGCTCTGTGGTGGAATTTGCCATGAGTAACTGAGTAGCTACTGATTGTTAAAGCCATCCACTTGGGTTATTTCTGTTGGAGCAACACAGGTAGGATATATCCTGAGTCTTGCCTTGCTGGAGGGTATAACTCTAATCACCACCCTTAGCTTCCTTGAGGGTATACCTATGAATCTCCTGGGAAGGTTTGCCCTCCTCTTGCTCTGGTTCTGTGTTTTGGCTCATCATCATCTCACCCCTGGATTTAGGACAGCAGCCATCATCTGATCTGCTGATTGAGGTTTGTCAAACCCCGAGAATGGGGAGGATCCTTCCGATCTACTCACAGACCTGGGATTTGCCAGCCTGCCAACCTCCACCACCACTACTTGAGACGATCCCTTGGGTGTCTGTAAATTCTGTGAGGGTTTACAGCAAAATACAGAACCCTACGATGGGGTAGATTACTGAGAGGAAAAGGAGGAGTTAATGTCTGAAATGATGGAGTGGCACAGTAATTTGGACATTTGGGACATCTTTAACCTCTGCCTCATGGGGACCAGCCTTTTGCTGATCTTTCTAAGAGAAATTGTTCAAGCACTATGTCTAATGACCCACTCATCAAATTTTCATCTGATTGTTAAGTTAAAAGTAAATGGAAGAAAGATAAGAACAGCATTAATCAAAAATGAAAATGGAAAAAGTTGATGTTGTCTTCCTGAAAATTAAGCCGGTTAGATTTTAACTGTTGGTAATGGTTTTCTCTAAAGAATATGGGAAATGCAGTGACTATAAGTAGACTCAACATGTACAGCCCTAGTTATGTATCCATTCATATAAAAAAGGAACTTAAGGGTGCGGGGCAAGATGGCGGACTAGGCAGAAGGATTGCACAGACCCTCTTCAACAAAGAAAAGGGAAACCAATTAACACAGACACAGAAGATAAT
>NW_006922044.1:2355368-2362328 GCF_000298275.1 Orycteropus afer afer | reverse complement strand
CTGTATGAAAAGTGAATTTACTCTGTAAATCTTCACCCAGATCCTAAAAAAAAAAAAAAAAAAAGGAACTTAAAAGACGTTCATAAAGTATTAGAAGTGGTTGTCCATATGTGGGTGAGACTTGGACTATTTCCTTCTTTTTCATATTTGTTAGTATTTTCTGTAATGTAATATGTATTTTTGTTGGAAACTTATAATTGCTGGGGTGTCCAATCTTCAATAGGTAGGATAATAGAGTTACTGATGGGCAAGTCACAGGTGTCAACATAGTTAGATATAACTTCTGCTTTATCTCCTACTGGTTACTTACTATGACTTTGGCAGGTTACTTAGCCAGTCTTAGTCTCCTTTTCCTTATTTTTTAAAAAAGCATGGGCACGATAACTGCCCATATAATGATGTTGTGTTGAGGATAAATGAGATAATGCACATAAACTACATAGTGGGGTCTGAATAACTTAAAGTTGCTATTTTTTTCATTGTTGTTGTTATCGATTTGAGTAACAAGTCATTTGGCATAAAAGTTCTAGGACGCCAAAAGATCTTTATAACTCCAAACTCCTCTTATCCACTGCTATAATATACTGATTAGTAATATTAGCATAATCAGAAAGTCCCAAGGTACAGTTACTAAGACTTGAATTAAGATTCTCCAGTCTCAGAACTGTAGCTTATCATCTCTCATAATTAAGCTCTAACATTGAGCTCTCAGGTCCCTTGTATACCTAGAGTTGTTGCTTCAACATTTTTGCCTAGATGGATAAGAAAAGGAGAGCAGCATTCTGAAAAGAGGAAGGATTGAAAGTGAAATTCTAGGTATTCATAAATATTATTTAAGCAGCTGTCAGACAGTAAGATTTTATATGTGGAAAATCAAAAACTCACATTATAATATTTCTTTTCCTCCCCCATGTTACAAACATCCCCTGACACATGTGTGCAGGCACCTGTACATAATAGGCAGAGGCACTATCATTGGGATAGCATCATCTGACACAGGCACTGAAGATCTCACCACAAGATGACACTCATATGTACTTTTGGTTTTATTTGTAACAGATATTTCACATTCACATTGCCATAGAATAAGCAGATGTATATTTTAAAGTTTATGTAATTAATCACACTAATCTCATGTCAATGTCAGGCAAAGGAGAAAGTACTGTTTTGTTCTGCAATTTATACAACATGATTATCCTGTGAGAGATGTGAATATGTATGTGATAAACTACTTGAGTTACCTTTTTTTGTTATTAAGTGTCATCAGGTCAGTTCTGACTTATAGTGACTCCATGAATAATGGAATTAAACACTGCCTAGTCGTCTATATTGTCACAATTGTTACTATGTTTATTGTTGAAGCCAATGTGGCATGTTGAAGGTATTCCCCTTTTTGGCTGACCCTCTACCAAGCATGATATCCTTCTCTAGGGACAGGTCCCTTCTGATAACATGACCAAAGTACAAAAGACAAAGTCTGGCCATTCTCACTTTTAAGGAGCATTTCAGCTGTACTTCTTCCAAGACAGATTTATTTGTTCTCCTGGCACTCCATGGTATTTTCAGAATTCTAACACCATGATAAAAAGGCATCTACTCTTCTTGTCTTCCTTATTCACTGTCCACCTTTTGCATGCATATGAGGCAATTGAAAATACCATAACTTGAGTCAGGTGCACTGTAGTCCTCAAAACGATATCTTTGTTTTTAACATTTTTAAAAGGTCTTATGCAGCAGATTTGCCCAATGCAACACTATGGTAATTATGTTTGTGTGTCAACTTGGCTGGGCCTGGTTGAGTGGCTGGGCAGCTGGTGGTAGTTATTCCCCATGATGAGACTGGCAATCAACTCCATGGTGGGATCTACCACAAGCAGCTGAGTAGCTGCCTCTAGGATGTGGTCTGCTTCCTGTATATAAGGAGAAGCCTTGAGAATGGTTTCTAGCACATAGCACGTTTGGACCCTGCATGTAGCTGTGTCATTGTTCAGCAGCCTGCTATGCTCTGCCAAACTTGGGACTTAAAATGAACTTGAATTAATGGCCTGCCGCGTGGTTTGGTAACATTGATACTGTGCCTTTTTACTTGTCAACCTTGGGTTTGTCATCCTCAGCAGCCAGCAGCTATCTGAGTGTAGAAACACCTCTAGCTCCAGTGAGCCGGGAGCAGGAGGCAAAGCTGGACCCCAAGGTTGAGGGGCTTTCACCCAGCCCCTAGAGCATGGCACTTTGTACTTGGACATAAAGCCTCCAAATTGTAATAATAAACTCCTGTTTGTTAAGGCCATCCCATTTGTGGTATATTTCCTGTCAGGTGGCACTAGGTAACCAGAACAGAATATGGTACTGAGAGAGTGGGGTGCTGCTCTGACAGATGCCTAAAATGTGGAAACAGGAGTGGAGTCCATCCTTGACCTGAGACCCTACCAGAGAGACCCCAGCATATGGCATGACAGACGGCAGGAGCAGAGCAAGGGTCCAGCATGAGAGACAGCTGGAGCAGAGCCGAGAGAACTGGCATGAGACAGCGACAGCCTTACCAGCCCATGGAGAAGAAAGCTTGATGCCTTTGGTTAGGCAGCTTCCTGGTGGAGTGGGTTGCCTTCAGGCATTAACTGGTAGAAGAGACTGGCTTGAAATGGAGTAGCAAGTTGGCCGGCCCACGGACCAAGAAAGCTAAATGTCCTTTGGGGCAAGAAGATTCCTGGAGGAGTGGGTTGCCTTTGGGCATTAACTGGTAGAAGTGGAGACCAAGGAAATGGAAGCAGAGCTGCCTCAGCCTGAAAGAGTAGGACCATGGCCTTTGTGTGTGGAAGGATCACAGGCCCTTAGGTTTCAAAGAGCCAGGCCTTCACCAACTTGGTTCTGGAGTATGGGGCTGCTCGTTCATGTGAGCCAGTGGGATGGAGCCATAGCCACTGCCCAAGAGTGAGGGGGCAGGGCTTCCATGCCCAAGAGGGAGAGGAACGGTGCCGTCAGGCCAAGAGGGTGAGGTCACCACTTAGAGGTACTAGGGGACCGCAGCCACCCAGTGAAGGAGGTCTGTACAGATGTCACCCAATGAAGATCTATACAGATGCCAAGTTGACAAGGGGTGGAATTGTGGTAGTTATGTTTGTGTGTCAACTTGGCTGGGCCTGGTTGAGTGGATGGGCAGCTGCTGGTAGTTATTCCCCATGATGAGATTGGAATCAAGTCCATGGTGGGATCTACCACAAGCAGTTGAGTAGCTGCTTTAGGTCTGTGGTCTGCTTCCCCTATGTAAGAAGCAGCTTTGGGAATGGTCTCTAGCCTATGGCTCTCTTGGACCCTAAATGTAGCCGTGTTGCTATTCAGCAGCCTGTCATGCTCTGCCGACCTTGGGACTCACAATAGACTTGAATTAATGGCCTGCCATGTGGTTTGGTAACATCAAGACTGTGCCTTTTTATTTGTCAACCTTGGGTTTGTCAGCCTCAGCAGCCAGCAGCTGAGTGTAGAAACGCCTCTAGCTTCAATGGGCCAGGAGCAGGAGGCAGAGCTGGACTCCAAGGTTAAGGAGCTTTCACCCAGCCCCTAGAGCCTGGCACTTTGAACCTGGACTTAAAGCCTCCAAATTGTAAGAATAAACTCTTGTTTGTTAAGGCCATTCCACTGGTGGTATATTCTTGTCAGAGTGGCACTCAATAACCAGGACCAACATTTTGTTTGGTTTCTCAACTGTTGTTTCCATGTAAGACAATTATAGATCCAAGTAAAAAGAAATCCTTGACAACTTCAATCTTTTCTCTGTTTATCATAATGTTGCTTATTGGCCCAGTTGTGAGGATTTTTGTTTTCTTTATGTTGAAGTATAATGCACACTGAAGACTATAGTCTTTGATCTTCATCAGTAAATGCTTCAAGTCTTTTTTTTAATTTCAGCAAGCAAGGTTGTGTCATCTGTATATCACAGGTTGTTAATGAGTCTTCTTCCAATCCTGATGTTATATTCTTTTTCAAACCTTCTCAGATTATTTGCTCAGTATATAGATTGAATAGGTATCATGGATGAATACAATCTTGGCATAATTTTCCTGATATTAAACCATGTAGTATATACTTATTCTATTCAAACAACTGCCTCTTGGTCTATGTACAGGTTCCTCATGAGCACAATTAAGCATTCTGGAATTCCCATTCTTCCCAATGTTACTCATAAATTGTTTTGATCTACACAGTCAAATGCTTTTGTGTAATCAATAAAACACAGGTAAATATGTTTCTAGTATTCATTGCTTTCAGCCAAAATCTATCCGATGGCAGTAATGATATCCCTCATTCCACATTCCCTGCTGAATATGGCTTGAATTTCTGGCAGTTTCCTGTCATTGTACTGCTGGAAACATTTTTGAAGTATTCTCAGCAAAATTTTACTTGTGTGTGATATTAATGATATGGTTGAATAATTTCTGTATTGGATCACTTTTCTTTGAAATGGGCAAAAATATGGATTTCTTCCAGTCAGTTGGCCATGTAGCTATTTTCCATATTTCCTGGCATAAATGAGTAAGCAACTCCAGTTCTGAATGTGCTTATTGAACACCTCAATGGGTATTCTACAAATTTCTGGAGGCTTGTTTTTCTCCAATTCCTTCAGTGCAACTTAGGCTTCTTCTTTCAATACCATTGGTTCTTGATTATATGTTACCCCCTGAAATGGTTGAACATTGACAAATTCTTTTTGGTACAGTTCCTTCCATCTTCTTTGGATGCTTTCTGGATCATTTAATATGTTGCCCATAAAATCCTTCAGTATCACAACTTGAGGCTTGAACTTTTTTCTTCAGTCATTTCAGCTTGAGAAATGTCAAAAATATTCTTCCCCTTTGATTTTGTATCTCCAAGTTTTTGTACATTTGATTTTAATATTTTACTTTGTCTTCTTGAGCCACACTTTGAAGTCTTCTGTTCAGCTCTTTTACTTCATCATTTTTTCTTTTTGCTTTAGCTGTTCTCCATTTAAGAGCAAGTTTCAGAGTCTCTTATGACATCTTGTTTGCTCTTTTCTTTTTATTGATAGTTTTATTTTTGTGTGTATAATGTTCTTGATGTCATACCACAACTTATCTGGTCTTCTGTCATTGATGTTCAATGGGTCAATACCTTCTTCAGATGGTCTCTAAATTCAGGTAGGATATACTCGAGGTTATCTTTTGGCTTTCATGGACTTGTTTTAATTTTCTGGAGGGGCAATTTAAACTTGCATATGATTCACAGCAAGATGGCGGACTAGGCAGAAAGACTGCACAGACCCTCTTCAACAAAGAAAAGGGAAACCAACTAACACATACACAGAATATAATCCTGGACCCCTGAGCCTTGAAGGGAAGGATATAGAAGTGAACTAAACCCAAGCTAGCAGAAGAATTTGCATGAAAATACCAAAAAAGGAGACAGATGGAGCTGCTGTCTGGCAGCAATCCTGAACGATCCTGATGTCACAGACAGCTTGGAGATTACCGAGTGGTGGTAGGACCTAAGAATTAACCAAAAAATAAGCTCTGCTAGCCAGGGACTGCACAGATGACTGTGCACGGTGGCTGGGGAATAAATGGAGAAGGTAAAGAGAAAGGCGGGCTGAGCTGTGGAATTTTGCCGGTCGGAGGGTGCCGCCATTTTGAAGCTTTAAAAAAGCCTTGACTATTTTGGATATTTAAAGAGACAGCGCTGTAGCAGATTCCTGGGGCTTAAGAACATGTTCTGCTCTCCAGCAACCCCAAGGACACTCTGGACCCACAAGACTGAAAAGGTACCACATTCCTATTGTTACTCTTATACCCCACACCCACTTGGTGAACAGAGGTGTGGCCATCCCCCACTCGCACCTACCTTCTTGGCCCACAGGAGCTCCATTACAGTCTGTGTGCTCAGACAGAGCCTGGGTGCCCTGCCCTGTTCTCCACTGATTCTTTTTTTCTTTCTTTCTCTTTTTTATTTTTATTTTTTTCTTTTTCTCTTTCTTTTTTCTGGTGATTAGTTTCCTTGTATTTGTCAGCTTTAAAACAACTATTATTATTAATACCTTTGTTCTTTTTATTATTATTCTTAATCTTGCCCTACCAGGTCCTAGTTTTCAGCATTTTTTCTTTTGCCTGTTCCTGGTTGAAAATTTTTTTTTTTTAACTTGAGGGTTGCTTTTCCTCCTTTTTTCTTATGGTTAACCCCATTCCTTGTTTTTCTTTTTTCCCATTTTTTTTCCCTTTAATTATTCTTCTTCTCTACTTTTTTTCTCTTAGTCCCTATCCCCAGATATTGCAGGTTTTCTTATTTTTTCTTCTTCTTTTCCCCTTTTTGGCTACTATTCCTGTGTGATTACATGGTGTGCTTTTTATCCATGTGCTTTTAGTTTTTTGATGGTTATTCAATTGTAATTTGTGTTTAACTGAGTGGGAGACAACAGCAGTCCCCCATAAGACACAACTACACCCACACCTCCTGCAACTTCACTTACTGAGTGAGAGCCACTTCCTCCTTCTACACCAATGGGCCAATGATAAAAAAAACCACCAAGAAGAGCCTGAACCACCCTTGGTTGCTCTTCACAAACAGTTAACAGAGATCCAAATACAACAATGTCATGATGTCTCGGAAACAACAGACCATTACAGTCCACATAAAGAAGCAGGATAAAGTGGTAGAAACAAGGGAGCAGGATACAGACCCAGAACACATCTCTAAGGAAGAAGCACCATTGGAACTCTCTGATAAGGAATTCAAAAGAATTATATTTAAGTATCTTCAAAGGATTGAGAGACAGACCAAAGAAAACACAGAAAAAACCCTGGAAGAATTTTGGAAGAAAATACATGAACAAAATGACAAAATAAATGAAAAATTACAAATGATTCTAAATCTACAGATAGAAATCCAAAAGATTAATACTAAATTGTCAGAAATAGATAACAGATTGAAAGGGCAAAGGAGTAGAATTGATGCAAT
>NW_006922044.1:2313378-2350173 GCF_000298275.1 Orycteropus afer afer | reverse complement strand
ATGTAGGAGATCCTTGATAGAGAGGGAGAACAATGTGGAACAAAACTCAAAATCATTTGGAGGAAAAAAAACCCTGGTCCGATAGAGCCTGGTGGAACCACTGAGACTATGGCCCCTAGCTGCCCTTCAAGTCTGGAATTGAACCCACACTTGTGGTTTTCAGCAAAACAAGAGACAGGCATATGAGTTGAACATTTACCTCAAGTAGATACACTTCTCGGAGAGAACAATCATGGGAGAAAGAAGGGTTGCTTATGCACAGGGAGACAGCTCAGGGGGCAGGAGTGCATGGAGGGTGTACACAGGGAAGAGGTAACTATGGGGAAGAAGTGGAAGGGGAGCTGTTGCATTGTGGTAAACTGCGGTCAATGTCATGGACAAAGTATATGTGAACTGCTGTATGGAAAGTGAATTTGCTCTGTGAATCTTCACCCAAATCACAATTAAAAAAAAAAAAAACTTGCATATGAATAATTGAGGAAGATTTTTAATGTAATATGTGTCATAGTGAGCTATAATAGCAATAAATAATAGATATAGAGGAGATTATTGGAGGTATGTGGACTAGAGTCTAGAACAACAAAGCTCCTTGAGTTGCAGAATTTTGATCAAATTACTGTGTTTTCTAAATCTTTTTTTTTTTTTTTTTTGTCTATAATCAATGCAATGGTGCTCAACTCTCTTCAGTGTGAAACTTAAAAAAAAAAAAATAGTACCCCTAACACATTGACAAGAGCTTGGTACTTATATGTTAATTTTCTCCCCTTTCTTAATAATTTATAATTTTTACAAATTGTGCATATTGCATGTGTGTGCATTTTTATATGAGTGCATACACATACACATACTGTTGTTTTTGTTATTGTTATTTGCTGTCGAGTAGGCCCCAACTCATAGCGACCCCTCCTTGGATTTCCGAGGCAGTATCACTACGGAAGTACGATTGCCCAAACTTCCTTCCAAGGAGTGGCTGGTGGGTTTGAACCGCCAGCCTTCTGGTTAGCAGTCAAGTGCCTTAGGCACTTAGGCACTATGCTACTAGAGCTCCCTACACACATACTAGGTAATTGATTTTCTTTTATAGTTTGACAATAGTTCCTTAACAGCTTGCTACAGCATTCTCATGTGTCTGAATTCCCAAAGTTTAGAAACAGTAATAGGTTTTGAGTTTAGAGAAAATGTATCAGTTTAAACAATAAGTACCAGGTTTGAGTTTTAAAATTTTTGAATATCAATAGTGTAATATTTGCATTTCACAAGGTATACCACTTATGGCTGGAGAAATTTATAGAGTGATTTGGAACAAGCAGAGGTTCTTGAAGGATGCATAAGATCTAAATAGGCATTAATGAAAAAGCTCTGTTAAGGACTACAATCATTTCCTACCTAGTTACTGGAACTCTTAAAAGTTGAACATATCAATTCTAGCACATCTTTTTTTTTCTTTTCTTTTCCTAGTGACAGGTAAAGGAAAAAAAAAAAAAGTCCTCCCTGCTAAGCTAGTATATTCAAATTCCAAAAGAGAAAATGTCTTGATTATTGGTAGCTGCTTTAATTTCTTTTATTCATTCTTGTCCAATTGTGATGAGCTATCTGAGTACGATAGGACAGTGTAATGTTACTGAGCTCTTACTGTTTATGAATAATCTTTCTATTCCCAGACAGGTATTTTACACAGTAAGACTCATTACTGTCCAGCACTTCACTCTAATGAAGTTGTCCACTGAAATTTTCAGAGTGGAAGGTGTGCATCAAAGTAGGGCTAATCACTGTGCTTCTTATGCTGTCAACAGAAACACACACAGATAATTATTTGGTGCATATCATGAATTCCCTAATACATTAAATGCAAATGTTAAGAGGTCTTTGATACCAGTGCTTACACTTGTAGTTAATGAGGAAATTTGCCAGAAGAGGATGAAATACTATGTTGAAAATGTGCTAGGTAAAGTGGATGCAATAATAGCTTTGGCTTTAAGAACTTCAGTGTCAGAACTGGCTCTGCCACTTGTTAGTTATTGACCTTGGGCAATTACCTTAACCTTAGCTTCTTTGTCTATAAAAAATGGATCTCTTCTGTATGAAGAATGTGTTCAATGTGAGCCATAAATGTAATACCATTAATGAAATGCCTTATAAATTGCAAATTGTGGTCCAAAAGCCTTCTTTGTTACAAGTGGTCACTACGCATCAGAAACTTTGAGTATATTTGATGGAGGAATATAAAAAGCAAAGAGAATTAAAAAAGAGAGAGAGAGACAATGAATAACTTTATGTCACACAAAGATTGAACAAGAAAGGAAGTATATTCAGTGTTATCTATGCTACTCAACTGTGAACAACCTTTACATGGTTAAGGTAATGGAAACAGTAAATAATGACCTGAGGGGGAAAATGTGAAATTTTTGAAGAATAAAAGCATGAGAGTGAAAGAGGTATAAATTATCATTTAGATAAGTATGAAGTTCATGGATAATGTCTCAAATTTTAAAATCAGGAATGATAGTGTGTATATTATTTAGAAATATGGAATATAGGGAATAAAAATAACTGAATTTTATGGTGTTCTTGATCAAAGAGGTCAGTGGTGGAGGCTGTGGTTTGTTTGGTCCATTAGTCCTTTAGATTGTTTCCTTCTGTCTTTGATTTCCTTCACTCTTCCTTGCTCTAGACAGAGGAACACCAATAATCACATCTGAGATAACTGCTTGCAAGCTTTTGATACCCCAGGTGATACTCACCATAGTTGTTGTTGTTGTTATGTGCCATTGAGTCGGACCTGACTCATAGTGACCCCTCCTTGGGTTTCTGAGGCAGTATCACTATGGAAGTAGATTGCCCAAACTTCCTTCCAAGGAGTGGCTGGTGGGTTTGAATAATCAGCCTTCTGGTTAGCGGTAAAGTTCCTTAGGCATTATGCTACCAGAGCTCCCACTCACCATAATAGGATATATAAATTTGTCTTTGTGAAGTATGTTATGCCAATTGACTTAGATGTGCCCTTAGACTGTAGTCCTAAGCCCCCAAGCCCAGTAACTAAGTCCATCAGTTGAACCCATCCCGGGGATCATGTTTCAGACAAAAACAATATAGACCCATAAAATGAACAACAACTTTGAGGGATGAAATTCTCAGAACAATCAACAATATGAGACCAAAGGCAGCATTTGCCCAATTACAAGCTCAGGGGGCAGGAAGTGGCAGAAAAGGAGGACCAGGTAAAGGGGGTGTCTAGGGAGGAAGTGGGAAGAGTGTTGTTTCATTGAGGGGTTTGCAATTAACGTCACAAAACAAAATGTGTACACGTTGTTGCATGGAAAACTATTTTGCTTTGTAAACTTTCACCCAGGTAACAATAAAATAAAATAAAAAATTAGTTGAAGTGGCTGTTTTTAGGTGTTTGAGACCACAGCTGGGAGCGTGAGGCAGGAGACTGTAGTAGTCCACTCTGAGGCCTTATTGTGCTATTTGTCACTCAAATGTACATTGATCAATGTGGCAGACAAAGTTATATGTCAACTTGGCTGGGCTGTGACTTTGAGTAACTCGGCAGCCAGATGCAGTTTTTCATCATGATGAAATTGGATGTGGGGTAATCAACTCCATGGTGGAATCTGCTGTTAGCTGTTAATTAGTTGCCTTTGGGGTGTGGCCTGCTTCCAGTATATATGGAAAAATTTTGGAAAAGTTCTCTAGCTTTTCTGCAAATTACGATCTTGCATTTGGCCAAGTCTTCATCCAGTGGCCTGCAGTGTTGCCTGCCAATCTTAAAATTGTTCCTGAACTTGAAACAATAATCTGCCAAGTTGCCTGATGATCTTGAGATTGTGTCATTTTACCTGCTGACCTTGGGTTTGTCAACCTCAGCAGCCAGTAGTTGCCTGACACAGAAGCGACCTCTAGTTGCGGAGTCTGGAATAAGGGGCAGAGCTGAAACCCGAGGTTGAGGGGCTTCACCCAGTCCCTAGAGCTGGCACTCTGAATTTGGGACTTTCAGCCTCCTAAAATATAAGAGAATAAATTCTTGTTTGTTAAAGCCATCCACTTCTGGTGTTTCTGTTATATCAGCACTAGAGAACCAAGACAATCATTAACGATACTAGTATATACCTTTTACCGCAAGCTGTAATAAAATCCTCTGACAAATGATCAAGAAATCTCTGGATGACAAGAACAGTTAAGGACTTAACTACTGAATGAAATGTTGGAGATTCAAAGCCAACCAGAGATACCCTGCAAGACAGACCTCATGAGCAGTTTCTGAAAGGGCACAGCCTTGAAAACGCTATTGAGAAGTTCTACTCTGAATATATGGGGTCATCATGAGTCAGAGTCGACAGGACAGCAACTGACAACAAGAACAAATGATAGAAAGTAGTTGTATTGTGACCAGAAACATTAATTTACCAAGGAAAGGCTTAAGTCTGAATTTTGTTCTTCAATATACCAACTATGTGAACTTAAGAAAACACTATTGTCAGGATAAAAATAAATAAAAAAGAATATCTGAACTGTTCTTTGTGATTCGATTTAAAAATGATCTTTCCCCACTGATTTTAAAACCCGTATAAAAGATATTTGTTCTATGGTATCATGTATCACTCATCATGTTCATAATTACCCCAAGGAGAAAAATATGTTACATGGCAATTGGGAGTTTATATTTGCACTGTTTTCATAATACAGCTCTTCAACAGATGTCTGTCTCATATTCCCTCATGTTTACACACATAGAAGTATAGAAAATAGAGTTTTAAAATAATAGAACTGAAAGGAGACTTTTAGGACATTTGTTTAAACATATTTAAAGTATATTCTTCTGTATCTACCAAGAGTTTTTAAATCTCTCGAAAAAAACAAGATTTAAGTGATATGTTTGCAAATATAGCTAAAATCTTAAGATATGAAAAGCCCAAATAAGAGGTTTTCATTTAATAATGTTTCTTGGTGTTATAAATAGGTTCTTTGAAAAAAAGAAATTCCATTTTCTCACTGATTATCTCTCTCTCTCTATATATATGCACATTTATATTCACATCTATCTATACATTTACTGCCCTGGCTACTTACTTAACTGTTAGTAGTTCTAATTAATTTATTAGTTCTAATAGTTTAAAAAATGTCCTTCTATTAATAGATGTATAACAATGTCCTCTACAAATACTGATAATTTGGGCCCTTCCTAATGTTTAAACTTTGGTTTTTTGTTTTTTTTTTTTACAAATTCACCATACATAAAAACAAGTATATGAAAATATTTGTAGAAATATGTTCATTACGACATTGCACAAAACAGTGAAAATTGAAACAGCCCAAATAATATGCATCATAAAAATATAATCATTGAAAGGAATGAGATAGTTCTGTATACCCAGACTTGTGAATATATGACAGAAAAAAAGGGTTTATGTAAAGTAGCCTGCTGAAAAATGTAGGCATTCATGTTTAATTTTTGTATTGCCAAATGTTTTTGGATTTGTTCTTTAAAAATGTGCAGAGTCCTGTAAACACCATTTACAACTGACTTCACATGTGTGCAAGATTCAGTTTACAGGCACTCCTTACCCGAGGGTAGCTCAAGCAATTGATGGGTAGCTATTAGCTAAAAAGTTCAAATCCACCCAGAGGCATTCAGAAGAAAGGCTTGGTGATCAACTGGAAAATCAGCCATTCAGAACCTTATGAGCCCAGTTCTACTCTGATCCACATGGGGCTGCCATGAGTCTGGATTGGTTTTTGTTTGTTTGTTTTACCTGAACAAAACTCATGATTGTAAACTATAACAATGTTCCAAGAAACTTGAAAATATTGGTTTATACACCTTCCTAGTTGAAAACTTAATTGTTTTCCCTGCCACATATTCAGCTTCTTGGTTGTAGACTTCAAAATATCTTTTTGATCTTGAGAGTGTGTCTCTTAAATCTGTATCCAGACACTAAAACTTTAAATGCTTCTAATCTAGATCCTATACCTCAGATTGGTATTTAGGTGGGAAGTAGTTTATTACCTTGTGCTTTTTTATAAGAGTTATTTTTCCAAGCTATTTTGATAACATACACAGAGTCAGGTACTTTACAGCTCACACACTACAAGCAGTCCCCAGGTTACGAACACCTGACTTGCATACAATCTAGAGTTTTGAACTAACCCCCATAAACCTATTATATTAAAAATTGGAGGTAAAAGCAATGGTTTGTAATAAAAGTTGGCACTATTTTGTGACATGTTAAAAAATATTATTATTATTATTACTGTATTACTATGTTAAAGATATTTTAATGTATCTGGAAGTGTTCCTTAATTAATGCTTTTTTCTGTTTTGAAAAAAAGGAAAGTACACTACATACTAAGACAAATAAATATTTGACTGATGTTGGGTACAAATCACACCTAACTATTCTGAGTTAAGTACAAATTTGACTTAAAGACAGTCTTAGAAACATATCTCTTTTGTAATTTGGGAACTTCCTGTGTGTTCTCATCCTCTAGGAAGGTGATTCACTGAGCCTAGAGAACTGAAGGATGAATTCAATTCCCTAGCTTCTCGTTTTAGGAGCGATTTTATGGGAAGGTCCCCAAGTGTACACACAAAGAAGCAAGAATGTCCTGGATGTCCTCAGAGAAGAGCTGTCTCGACCTTCACCTCCTATTTATGACTCTGCTGGATTTAGTGTGCTTTATTACTGACAAAAATACAGTTCATTATTGATGATTTTTTTAACTCATTTACTAAGGTCAAATGTTAAGGCAGTAAGAAAATCAATTCAGTATTCTCCAAAATGGCTAAAGTTAAACTCGTGATTCAACATTTTGATTATCACTAAGATGTATTTTTTTTCTTTCAGCATGCAACAAAATCGATAGACAAATTGCTTTCAAGAAACAGTAACAATAACATTGACTATGAGAACTAAAGGTTGATTTGTTTGTAACAGTTATATTACTTAAATTTGAAATTGTTTTGCATTTTGCAAAGAAATTATAGTAAAAATAACAAGGCTCCACCAATGTTTCATGTGTACTTTAGGAGATGCATATGCTTAATACATACTTAAAAATCTTCAAGTCTTCAGAGATTTCTCTAAGAGAGGCATGACACTCTCCTTAATCTTTCAACAATAGACTATGTGGCATTTTCTTTGTCCAGGTAAGGAAGAGTTCTTTCCTTATTCTGAACCTATAAATGCACAGGAAAAAAAAAAAAAAGCATTATTGTATGTTTCCTCTTTAGATTTTGGGTCAGAAATTTCCAGTAACTTATACTGAAAGCTCTAGTAGCGTAGTGCCTAAGGCATTTGACTGCTAACCAGAAGGCTGGCGGTTCAAATCCACCAGCCACTCCTCGGAAGGAAGATGGGGCAATCTACTTCCATAGTGATATGCCTTGGAAACCCAAGGAGGGGTCGCTATGAGTCGGGTATGACTTGTCGGCACATAACAACAACAACATACTGAAAACATAAATCAAAACCCCAACTGATTGTTGTCCAGGTGATTCTGCCCCATGGAGATCCCACACATTTAACAGTAGAACTACATTCCCTACAGTTTTAATGAGAGTAATTTTGTGACAATAGGGCTATGATCTCATATAAGCACAAAGGCAGAACTTTCTTCTGTGGCAGTTCACCATCAACCTTTCAGTTTGTAGCCGAGAGTGATCCATTTATGCCAGTTAGTAATCTTACACCAGTTGCTGTGGAGTGAGTTCCAACTCATGGTGACCTGATATGTTTCATTGTTTGTGGGATCACCATGAGTCCACGCTGACTCCACAGCAGCTAACAATAACAAAGTACACTTAAGTCCCATCCATTATTGATTTTTTTCTCTATCTTAAAATTTGAGTGGTTTAATCTTATGTAATGAGTCCTCTTGGTCCAGTGGTTAAAGCCCTCAGCTGCTAACCCAAAGTCAGTGGTTCAAACTCCACAGCTGCTGCCTCAGGGAAAAATATGACAGTTTGCGTCTATAAAGATTTACAAACTTGGAAAACCTGTAAGGCAGTTATACTCTGTCCTTTAGGGTTATTATGAGTCAGAAAGGGAACTCTGCTGGCGTAGTGCCTAAGGCATTTGACTGCTAACCGGAAGGCTGGCGGTTCAAACCCACCAGCCAGTCCTCAGAAGGAAGTCTCGGCAAACTACTTCCATAGTGATACTGCCTCGGAAACCCAAGGAGGGGTCACTATGAGTTGGATCAGACTCGACCAGCAGGGAGATGAGTCAGAAAAGACTTGACGGCAGTGGGTTTGATTTCTTTGGTTTAACCTTATACAGTTTATTTCTACAAAAGCAAAAATAAATAAATAAATAACAAAAACTTCAAGTATGTTCTGAGCAAGGAAAGATGATAGGTCTACTCCAAATAGTCAATTAGATATGAGGAAGTAAACAGATGCTTTTGGAATCTGAAGGGACAGTTTTGTGACAATGGCTATAATAAGAAACACATATTAAAATCAGCTTGCCATGACATGAATATACGGGTGGATACATGGGTGGACAGGCTGAACTATTAGGTATGTCTATGAAGTGGGGAGTGTACCCAAGACCATGTATGGGGTTGGCAGACAATGGTCCTATAAATGTATTTGTATGATGTGAAGTCCCAGGTGTATAGTAGAGCTGACAAGGGACAAGTCACTTCTTGGTCACAGCCAGCTACCCAGAAGGACCAAGTAGTTGAACCAGTGAGCTGGGGACCATAGTCACAGGAGACATCAAGCTCAACTGGCATAAAATACTGCACATTGTTTCACCTTCTACTTTGGTGAATAGCGACTAGGATCTTAAAAGCCTACAAGCAGCCATCTAGATGCAACGATGGGTCTTTCTTCATCCAGAGCAAAGAAGAATAAAGAAAACCGAAGACTTATGGAAAGAATTAGTCCTAGCAATGGATACACCATGCGATCCTCAGCCTATACAACTATGAGACCAGAAGATCTAGATGGTGCCTGGCTATCAATGTCAACCACTTGGAGGGGGATCTATGTAGGAGACCCTGGATAGAGAGGGAGAAGAATGTGGAAGAAAATTCAAATTCATTTGGGAAAAAAAAGGGGGGACCAGGTTTGCTGGTCTGATAGAGCCTGGTGGAATAACTGAAACTATGGCCCCTAGCTGCCCTTCACGTCTAGAACTGAACCCACACCTGTGGTGTCTAGCCAAGCAAAAGACAGGCATAGGAGTTAAACATTTACCTGAGGTAAATACACTCCTTGGAGAGAACAATCATGGGAGAAAGAAGGGCTGTTTATGCACAGGGAGACAGCTCAGGGGGCAGGGGTGCATGGAGGGATGGACACCAAGGAAGAGATGACCGTCGGGAGGAAGTGGGAGGGGAGCTGTTACATTGTGGTGAATTGTGGTCAATGTCATGAGACAAAGTGTATGTGAACTGCTGTATGGAAAGTGAATTTTCTCTGTAAATTTTCACCCAAATCACAATTTAAAAAAAAAAAACAAAAACTTGCCATGTGGTTAAAATTGTGCTGGTCCTCTTCCATAACAAATAGAGAGAGTAATATTTCCCTGTTTTAATTTTATAGATGAATAACTTTAGGTCAATACACTACTTATCAAAGGAAATGTATGTTTTTACTATATCATGTACATTTTGTTTTGCCTTATGACAAAAAGTGTTTAAGTCACCTTAAGGTATTTAGGGAGCTCTGGTGGTGTAGTGCCTAAGGCACTTGACTGCTAACCAGAAGGCTGGTGGTTCAAATCCACCATCCACTCCTCAGAAGGAAGATGGGGCAATCTATTTCCTTAGTGATACTGCCTTGGAAACCCAAGGAAGGGTCATTATGAGTCGGCTCCAACTCGATGGCAGTGGGTGGGTTAAGGTATTTAAGATGGTAAGCAATAGAGCTGGAATCTGAAGTTAGTTTCACTTGGTTACAAAATTTATTCTGTGTCAATTAATTAAGCTTTTGATAGTGTATTAGCCGCCAGGTAGTGTTATTAAGGATTTATTTTTCCTCCATTCAAAAGGAGCTAAAGTAATTAGAGTGAATAATGTGACCAAGTATTAAAAGAAGCATCATTTTTCCTCCATGAAGAATTAAAATAACCATGAGAAGCTGTTATTGTCTCTACATTAAGCCATAGTACTTTTAAGAAGATACAGTACCCCCTAGAAACCCATAATTTTATAGAAAAGTTTGTTTTCTTAGTATTTTGTCTTCAAGCCAATATATTTTCACCTTTACTTTGTCAGAAATGCCTCCCCTGGAAGGGTTATCCTATAAATGACTTTTTTTTTTTTTAACTATTTTGTGGTTATAGTTTGCCATTTCTCTATTCAGCACCAC
This sequence comes from Orycteropus afer afer, assembly GCF_000298275.1. Classification (NCBI taxonomy): domain Eukaryota; kingdom Metazoa; phylum Chordata; class Mammalia; order Tubulidentata; family Orycteropodidae; genus Orycteropus; species Orycteropus afer. The sequence goes on along the minus strand of NW_006922044.1, from coordinate 2,339,852 downwards.
AGGAGGTTTTTTTTTTTTTTTTCCCTTCATTGTTTCAGTAATTTTACTGTGAATTTTCTGTCCTTACTTGGTTTTACCACCTGAAAGAGTATAGCAAAATCAATCTGAATAAAGTCATCTTCTCTCAGGTTTTAGTTACCAGGGTCCAAAGTTTTCTATTTGAAATAAATGTATTGTTTTTCTTGTTTTAATGCATATATTGGATTGAAGGAAATTCTCTTATGCTTTGTGTTATTACTAAACATACAAAAATCAGAAGCTGTTAATAAAAGATGTCTTTAGCTCTGTTTTGAACAATGTAGAAGGCGGTGGCATTGGAAATAGGAAAACACCATTTCATTTTCTGCCACATTTAAGAAAACTTATTTCTAAGTAATCCTTTGTCAATGCTTCTTCAATAAGTTTTATACTGATTCATCACTCCAATATTTCCTTATGCAATATTAACATTCAGAAGATTTATTTTTTATAAAGAAAAGTCTTGGTATATGTACATTTAGAAGCCAGAAACATTAAAACAAAACAAAAAAACTAAATAAGTAGGTAAGTAACTAATATAATAATGGAGCCTGAAATGAAAAGGAAATAGATCTACTTGGCCTGTTCGATTCAGACCACTTTCATTCTGGGAGCAAATGCAGACAGAACAGATAACTGACTTTAGGTGATATGTTTGAAGCAAAGCTATAAAACTGTAACTATAACATAGTTTTTTTTAAAAAAGCCATTTACAGGATAACCTTTCCAGGGGAGGCATTTCTGGCAAAGTAAAGATAAAAATGGGAAATTTCTGTTTGGAGAAACCAATTTGTTTTAAATTTATCTTATATTTTGGGTATATCCAACCTGTGCCCTTAATGCAATATATATGATTTTTATAACCTTTTAAAAGTAACTTGCATCATCTTGGGTGCTGCTCAATCTCCCAGCGGGATCCAGAAATTGCAGATCTGAGAGGACACAATCAGAAAAGCAAACAACATGCGAACATCCACAGACTTACCTAAAGGTTGAGTGTAAAATGAGATGGCTGAATGTACGTTTGCTCCCTCCACAGTCATGCCGAGCTAATGGATTCAGTAACCCGGCCTGTACTATTGTTTTTAGTCTGATCCATTCAGTGTTTTTCGATAAGAACATAATGTCACAGACGTGATGGTTTTGTAGTCTTTGTCAAATTGATAACAATAAAATACAATTTCACACACACCCGAGATGCTTGTATCGAGTGTTGTATCAAGCAGGAGGGAGCCTCAAAGCTCCATTACAGTAACAATCTGACAAGCACTTGCCAGGAAGCCAGCATGAGAAGGAAAACACTCAGTGTTACTATATTCAGGGCCTCAAATGTGTGTATGGAGGAGTGGGGAAAGAGACTTGAACTGTTTACTCCATTCCTGATTCCAACCCTGAAAAATCCACTTCTCTTTCCATTGAATAGGAAAATGAAAGAGATGAGGGAGAACAAAGTATGGAGACAAAGACAGAAAAACAAGTTGCAGTGTTTGGGAGCAGAATTCAGGGCACCAACATTCTGGACCCCTGAACTGCCTCACTTCTTATGTCCTCTGGCATTGTTTATCTCATTAGCTCAATTAATCAGCACTCCTTGAGTGCTGATCATTCAACAACATTTTCCCTGAATTTTCCTTAATTCTTCTTTAAGGAAGAAACATTGCAGTGCTTAAGGTTTTGGCCCATTCACATACACATACAGCTTATTAAATGATTACTTTAATATGTTAAGATTAATAGTCATTCTCAAGCATTATGTGAAGCATTCTGTGCACATCATTTTATGTAATACAACATCTTTGTGAAATAACTATTATTTATCCCATTTAATGGATCAGGAAACTGACATGTCATATGCCTGTTAGTTGACCGATGACAAATTTAGTAATTTAACTGAATCTAGAGCTACTACAGAGGCAAGAAAGTTAGTTTTTCAGAGATAAAATCTTCAGTTGGATGATCTGTGCTTGAATTCTGAAAGCACTGTTATTATTTATAGAAACTTTCTTAAGTTAGTTCTCTTCTTTGTCTCTAAGATTATTTTTCTTAGATATGGAAATAAGCATATTCTGTACTTCATAGGGATGTTGAGAGAAATAAATGAATTAATGCATGTGAAGCAGTGAGGACAGTGCTTGGAATATAGCTCGTACAATAGCTATTAGTTTTAATGGTGATGATCAAGAGGAAGAGGAAGAGGAATCACACTTCCTCTACTAATGAAACAGCTTTCTTTTTAGTGGTTAAAATTTCTACTACTGGTAGAAATATGTTTTCTTATATGCATGGCAGGAATGCTCGCTTTAGCTAAAATAAACCTAACTGTTCTATCTGCATGTACTTCCTGCAATGTTGTTACTGCTTTGACTGCTCTCAATCACAACTAACAGCATTATTTGTATGAGAAATGCTTTTCTGAGATCCTATCTAGAAGCAGGCAATGTAGCTTATTTCTCTAAGCTCCACCCAACCTCTAGAAAACTCCTTCATGTCATGTCTCCTAATGGAGTTGTGGGAGAGGTATCCAATAGCAGCAAGAAAGATATATACCCGAGCTCCCACAATGTTAACAAGGCTTCAGAGAATAAGACTACTTTCTCCCATCTGAAGTATCTAGATCGACTGCCAGTTGTACAATCTGCTTTTATATTAACCCTCAGTACAGACAGAAACTTAGGGGACTAGGTTTCATCCTATGGTAGAGAAGAATGTCTGAAAGTCCACAAAATTAAAACAATGAAAAAAGTCTGGTTTCAATGATCAACCCATAAAAACCTGTTGCCATCATTTGGTTCTCACTCATAGTAACTATAAGACAGAGTAGAACAGCCCCATAGAGTTCCCAAGGCTGTCATCTTTATGGTAGCAGCCTGTCACATCTCCTCTCATGGAACTCCTGCTAGGTTCCAACCAACAATCCTCCCAATTAGCATCTGAGTGCTTAACCACTGCACCACCTGACCTAGCAACTCTATGGAGAAGTTCTATTCTGTCCTATTGGTTCATGTGAGTTGTGATCAACTCAAAGGCAGTAGGTTTAATCTTTACGGAAGTAGATTGCTACTTATTTCTTCCATGAGGCTGCTAGTGGGTTTGAACCATTTACCCTTCTGTTAGTAGCCAAGTCTTTTACCATTGTGCCACCAGGGCTCCTGCTTCATAGGTAGAAACTAGTCATAAAACACAGTTTTTCAGAATCTTTAAAGTACCTCTGTGTTTCAGCAGTTATCATTGTCAAGAAATAGGTTTATTTTTTTTTAAAAATATTCATATTCATATTTTGGTGTTATAATTCTGAAATTGATTCTGTTCTTAGACTCTCTCCTGGCATTGTATTTGACTGAATATCAGGTCAGAGACAGATACTCAAGGATTTGCCTTCACAAATACTTGTGGCATTAAGGCATTAAAATTAATATGTGGAGAAAAAGTGCAGTTCAACAGCATGTTTTCAGCTTTCACAGGATATTTACTGGTGACTTATTAGCAAATGTTTAAAAGGACTTAGTTAATAAAGATCCTAAATGATTTCAGTTGTTTTTCTGATTTTATAGGATGAATATTGAAAATGGTATTTATTTTGGCAATAAGACATTAAGAAATTGGGTATAATTAAAACCCTATATGATCAGAATTGGAATAAGTTATGAATAAGCCAAAAAACCCAACTCCCTGCCATTGAGTTGATTCTGACTCATAGTGACCCCATTGGGTTTCCAAGGCTGTAAATCTTTATGGAAACAGAATGTCCCCATCTTTCTTTCACAGAGTGACAGGTGAGTTTGAACCAACAACCTTTTGGTTAGCAGCCAAATGCCTTAAGCACTACACCAGCAGAGCTCTTTTAAGTAATGAATATATAGGAGCATTTTATTTTAGTGTTCTGGCTCATTGGGAGGAGGATGGGTTTGGGATTAATAATTTAATGAAAGTATTATATGTTCATAAATTACTTCATTGCAATAGCTATTATGGACAACTTCACTTCTTAAATAGTTCATTATTCAATAGAACCCAGACCAGTTTTACCACAAGTCAATTTAACACATCAGAACTAATTGATATCCTGCTTGCAAGCCAAGTATTACAATCCAGTTTGGATTAACAGAGGTTTCTATTTACTTCCTCACCCTTCACTTTATATTCTTGTTTTGACATTTCTTTCTCATCTACACACACAGAAACACACACGTGTGCACACAGAGATGTTTGTTTATTCCTCATGTGACATATTACACATAAACTAAATAAGCTGAAAAAATGAAACAGTAATGTTTAGAGGGTAGTGGTATAATAATAATGTGATACCAAAGAGATAAAATGTTTCTGAGTGGAAAAGATCACTAATATAGTAAATTTTATACAGGTGAATTAAAAAGAGACACCCAAGTGATGTTCAAAGGAGGCATTGTGCCCTAAATTTGTCATTTGCCTAAGGCCTTGTAAGTACCTGACCTAGAACATATGATTATACTTGGTCTTCAACTTGCTTCACCAGCCTGGACCTCAAATTAATTCTGTCTGCCTCCAAAATTAAACTTGAGGTCAATAGTCAAAGTTAAGCCACATTAAAGAAAATAGAACATAATTTTGTTTCAGTGTTTGAGGATAAAACCAAGGTTTGTTGGAGGAAATAGATCTCTGGAGAATCACTTATTAGTACACTAAGGAACTTGGATCATTAACCAGTCATAGTTAATAGAATAAGATTATAGTCATTATTTTTCCGTACTGAATACAAAAACCAAATCTCCTTGGGATTAATTGGATATAAGCCCTACCATATCTAATATTGGAATTGCTTAGAGAAGAGCATTTGATTATGGATTTATATTAACTCAGTATAGCCTTTTGTTCAGAAGGAAGATTGAGCAATCTACTTCCGTAGTGATACTACCTCAGAAACCCAAGGAGGGGTCACTATGAGTCAGATCCGACTCAACAGTGTTGAGTTTTTGAGCCCGTTGTTGGTTGTCATTGAGTTGGTTCTGACTTATGGCCATGCCCTGTGTTACAGAACAGATCTGCTCCATGTGGTTTTCTTAGTTAATTACATTTTTTACATAAGTAATGTATGCTATACATTTTTGCATACTCCAAAACCCACTACCTGCTATTTCATAAATGCACTATACCAATATTTTTTACATATTGATTACTTCAGTTTCTTTTTTTGTTGTTGTGTTTTTCAGTCCAATGGATTAAATGCTTAATATTTCTCTTGGTACCTGTCAACACAGAGATTTGGTTCCCAGCAATAGACCCTCGCCAGCCTATCTTCCAGTATTTAAGGCAGCTCTTCTGCCAATAAGATTCCTTTCCTGCTCTTAAAACAATGCAATAAGAGATCACGTTTTCTATCCCAGAAACTGTCCTTTCCAGGATGGCTGGCCCTGGTCTAGGTGATGTGTGGGTCTGAGCACGCTGACTGGAGAGGCTGCTCAGGCAAACGGAGGTCAGAATACTATGGCGATATTCCACCCTACTGTGGCTAGCCAGCTGCTTCACTTGGACTGTTTGAATTTCCTGCTTGCACGGACAGGGCAGGGTAGATGTGTGAACCATGAGTGCAGAGGGTTTGCAAGTCCTTCAGTTGGACAAGATGGGTCCAACTGGTCTCCATGGGCTCCCTAGTCCAGAGCAGAATGCACCTGCATTCACACTGTCCTGCCAGATGGCTTCACATTGGACAGGCACCACTGGACCTGAGCATGTGCTGGCAAGAGCTCCCACACATCCTGGGACCAGGGCTGTCTGGGTCTCAGCCCTCCACTAGACCCTCTGCCTTTCTCCATGTCAACAGACATGGGCACAGATTGGCTACAAGGAGCTCCATTGCTCTCAGGCTCGGTCAAGAAAAGCCCAAGAGCAAACTCACCGTTCCAATTGTTTATTTTCTGATACTGACATACTACCAAAATCAAGCCAGGCTTTTGACCACAGCTCAAACTGTTATTATAAAAATGTGATCAAAAGTAACATTTTTGGACTTTTGAATGAGGGTGAATGAGGCTGAAATTTACTTTTGGAAACATCACAAGATGTTCAGTGTATTCCTGAATGTGCTATGTCAGAACTTTTTTTTTACATAATTTCATCATTTTTGTTCATTATATGAGTGTGCATACTGTGTATGGTTGCACTATTTGCAAAAAATATGGTAATCTTTATGGAAGCAGATAGCCAGGTCTTTCTTTTGCATTGCTGCTGGGTGAATTTGAATCACCAACTTTTAGGTTAGCAGTCGAGCATAAACAGTTTGTACAACCTAAAGTGAAACCAAACCCACTACCATCCAGTCAGTTTCAACTCACAGCAACCCCCAGAGGGTTTCCAAAGCTGTAAAGCTTTGCAGATGCAGACCACCCCGTCTTTCTCCCAGAGTGACTGCTGCATTTGAATCGCCCACCTTTTGATTAGCTGCCCAATGCCTTAACCACAGCATGCAGACTTTCAATATAACTTACTGCTCTTAATTTTCCCATGTCTCCCTAAATAAACACAAGCACATAAATCCAAATTGCATGAAAACATGGTACATGCAGAGGACAGAGGTGCAAACATGCTAAGACACTAAAAATTAAGCAGCATGCAGCTTTGGAAAGTGTCAGGTCCAGAGTCAGAAGCTCAGATTGCCAGTCACTATACTAGGTCAGTGAGATCTGTTCTAAATCACTGAACTTTCCCGTGCTTACTTCCCCAGTTGGTGAATGGAAGCAAAAAATTCTACCTGTGTCATGAGATTTAGACACGCTGAAGCTCACAAATGCTTGCTAGGACATAAAACCTTTATAGTTGCTACTCATTATATTTTTATTTCCATTACTTGTGCTCTCTTTATAGATATCAGGTAGAATCAGTGAATAATTGATGATACTTTCAAGTATAAAAGTCAATATTATTTCACTGATCTTTTATTGATTTTTCCCCAGAAGTTATACATATATATATATATATATATATATATATATAAACAATGAGGAAAAAGGAAGAAAATTAAAAAGAAAAAATTTACTCTGAGCATTGGAAATTACTTTTATGTAGTCGGAGATGATGATAAATAGGAAAAAATAATGTAATCTTTTTGTAAAATGTTTTTTAACATTAAGGTTATCACCATACAATTGTTCAGAAATAATATTTTATAGTCTGATATGAATAAAATGGGAATACTCAAGTGTGAACTGGGCTTGGAGTTTGAAAAACTAATTCTAGAATCATTTTCTGGGTGAATTTGAACAATATTCAACCTCACACTGCTTCAAAATCATCAATGGAAAAGTGAGGAAGTTAATCATGGCCAAATTATCTCAAAAGGTCATTCAAACTTTAAAATTCCAGGATATTATGAAATTGCGACTCTAACATAAGCTCATACAAACAACAAAATCTTTTCAAATTTTTCATTGATTGTGTATAGAAACACAACTGACATTTTGTGTGTTGATATGCAACTGTGCTGAATTTATTGATTACCTCCAGACACTCAATTTTGATTTTCTGTATATAGCATAATATCACCTGTGAATACACACATTTTACTTCTTCCTTTTAATTTGAGTGTCTCTTATTTTGTTACCTAATTGCTCTGGCTTGAACTTGTACTGCAATATTGAATAGCAGTGGTGAAAGCAGGAGTCTTGTTTAACTGTAGTCTTGCATCCTCCTAATTATCAAGGTTTGTTAACCCTTCCTATACAGTGATTGCTCTTCTCACCTATAGTCTCTGGACACAAGCCTCCCTGTGTACTCTGTTAGCAGTTGAATCTTATAATAATTCAACAGAACAGTTTCATGCCTGCGGTGAAAGTGTTTTCCTTTTGGGGATCAGGATCTCCTGTCCTACAGTGTCCAGAGTTTTGGAGAAGGAAGCATACAAAAACTCATTGCATTGTTGGGCGTGATGTTAAGTGGGACTACTCCTACTTTTACCCTTGGATCCTTCATTTATGTGTACTTTCCAGTGGGAAAACTGCATCTTGAAGTTGAACTACACATTTAGTGTCCTGGAAGATGCTACCTCGTGTTTTCAGACTATTTCCGCTCAGAGAACAATTCAGATATGCTTCCGGTAGGCGATCCTAGTACTCTATCAGGCTGGCAGCTTACTGGTGAAGTGGAATGTGATACAAGTGGACCCTCTAGTCATTAGTCTACAATCACACCTTTTTTGTTATAATGCAGGTGTCTTGGTCTCATGCAATATTATATGGGATCCCATGGCAGTAGGTCAAAGGTTCAATAAATCCTCAAATAGTGGTTGAAGCCCAGGGGATAGGAAAGGGAAATCCTTACTCAGAATATTTATCTCTTTTCCTTTCCCTTCTAGAGAATGGTCCCAGGGCATTCTACTTTTGATTGAGGGACTGGTTTATCATACCAACATTGGTCTCTGTTTCTGGCATGTTAGACATTCTTCCTGCCAACAGTAAGAGTTATATATGTCTTGGTAAGTGGGTGTTCCTGAGGTTGGGCCTTTGAGCTGCTACCATCACTGCAACAGTGGTCTTTTTGTTCTTGAACCCGTTAGGGCAGAAATGTGGTGGCTGAAGACAGAAGCTAACTAATATTAACTGATCAAATAGTTTACCTATTTGGCTATCTAATGCATTTTCTATTTTGGATACTTCTGGTGGATGTTAACATGCGATGCAAAGCTTCCTAAGGTAAACAGTGATAAATTAAAGGTGTATATTATAAACCATGAGATGACCAATTAACAATAAAATTAAACCATTATATTATAACATAAAATTATTAAAAGAGCACTGAATTAACAGTTAGAAAGTACAAAGTCTCACCTGAATATGATGTCTTTAGAACCTATGACCTCAGGCCACTTACGTATAGCTAAAATTGTGCAAATAGGAGTAGTTGTCCTGAATGTGTCCATGTCATTGTGTGAAACAAGTTTGATGAAATCTAAGTTGTGTTTCAAAAGTGTTCATGGAATAAAGATGATCAGTGGTAGACTAGGCCCCCTAATGAGGTGTTTTAGGGCTCTTTGTCATGAGTTATAAGCAGAGTGATTCTTCCCTTAGGGAAGATCAATTTCCTTTTATTACTGCTTGAGAAATTTTTGTGTCTAATCCCTTCTTCAAAGCTATAGGCTTTATAAGCTGTGATTATATCAGGGCCTTTCAAGTTATTTTCAGGTGATTATTTTGCCAAGTAGTTTTATTTCTGTATTTGGGGGTCATCAGCTTTTGTGTGTTTCTTTATCATCTATCGAGCTAAGGATACATATTTTATTTGTTGTGGGTATTGCTATGCCAATATCCCATCTCTCAGCACAACTTTCTGAATTACATAGTATAAATTATAAGGGACACTTTAAATACAGTTGTTTAAGTAATGTGGATGTTTACTTCTCTCTCATGCAATTCTCCAGCACTGACTGGCTCAGGGCCAGAGGAGAGCTCTGCCATCTTCATCCAATGACTTCCAAGGTGGTCCTAGTCGTCATCATTTTCCAGTCACTATAAAGAGACTGGAAAACATCAGAGTAATGCCTGAAGCTTTAAAAAACCAAACTCACTGCCATTGAGTCAGTTCCGACTCAAAATGATCTCTCCTTGGGTTTCCAAGGTGGTATCTCTACGGAAGTAGATTGCCCAACCTTCCTTCTGAGGAGTGGCTGGTGGGTTTGAACCTCCAGCCTTCTGGTTAGCAGTTAAATGCCTTAAGCACTATGCCACCAGAGCTGCTAATGAGTGATTTATAATCCACTAATTCAGACACAAGGAGCTCTGGTAGAGTAGTGGCTAAGGCACTTGACTGCTAACCAGAAGGCTGGTGGTTCAAACCCACCAGCCACTCCTCGGAAGGAAGATGGGGCAATCTACTTCCATAGTGATACTGCCTCGGAAACCCAAGGAGGGGTCGCTATGAGTCGGGTCTGACTCGACGGCACATAACAACAACAACAACAACAATTCAGACACAAAAATATAATCTAGGTTAATCACAGATCTGATCTGGAAAATTTGAACTAAAACCTGCTAAAAATAGAGAAGGATATAATATCATAATGCTACCTAGGTCAAGCCAACTCTAGCACAATAAATTAGAAGCAAAATAAACTAGTTGGTAATGGGATAAAAAGAAACAGGATGTGAAGACTTAGCTGAGTCATGTAAATAGGTGACCATAAAAATAAATATATATTGATTCTTGTTACTAAGGTTTCCAAAGCTGCAAAATTTCCAAAACAACATAACAAATTTCATTGTGTCGTAACTCTTTCTCTTAAAATTCCATTACAAGCTTTCCAAGATCTGTTAATACCCCTTCTTTTCTTCTCTAAAACCACAAAAGTGTCTATTGCTTATCATTTTCTATGTTGTTGTTGTTGTACTTGATTAGAAAATCCAAACCAACTGATCTTTGATTTTGAAATAATATTTCATACAGATGTAGTCAACTGGGAATTACAACTATTGTGTTGATCAAACCAACTCTCAAGGTTAAGTTGGACTATCGAGATAGTCAATGATGAAAAATATCTTGTCATACTCAGTGCAATTTAGTTGATGAAACAGTGTAATCACATGAAGTACTGGGTACCATCCAATGTTTGAGCACACAGGCAGAACTGTAGAGTTTTCATCCAATATGCAAATTTGTATAAAATTTCAAACTTCCATTTAAAAGCTTTCCTTTATTACAAGAAATGTATGTTATGCCATGTATTTTTTTAATATAAGCAATAAATTACTTATAACTATTTTCATATTAAAAATACACTTATTTACTGACAAGGATTATTTTCCTAAATATTGTTATCTTGCTGCTATTCAGTATTTGGTGTCCTTAATTAATAAATAACTAATTGATAGTGGACTACTGTGGTAGCATAGTGCCTTAGGCACTTGACTGCTCACCAGAAGGTTGGCGGTTCAAACCCACCAGCCACTCCTCGGAAGGAAGGTTGGGCAATCCTACTTCCGTAGTAATACTGCCTCGGAAACCCAAGGAGGGGTCACTATGAGTCGGGGCCGACTCAACGGCATATAACAACAACAACAATTGATAGTGAAATGAAAATAGGTTACACTGTCAAGATTATGATCATTTTGATGTCAAACAAGGACACTACAATTGTTTCTATGAGACTGCAATACTCAGGTACTTAGGTCCTCAAATTTTACATAGGTAGAGAATTTCAAAGAATTAGCATTTTGAAACCATTGATCTTGGATCACAATAGATATTTCTGGCAGATGTTCATAAAATTTCAGAAGACAATATATATTTCTTTGTATTGAACAAATATTTGAAGATTTTCATAGTAATTTATTCTAATTAAGAATCAAACTTGAAGCTGACACTTACTTTTAAGCTAAATATGTCTCAATTAAGGCAAATTAGTCCATAAAACATTAAGAGCTAGTGAAATGCATTGAAAAAACATTGATATATTTAACTATTCTGACTACACATGAATGTTCATTCTGCCCTGGCCATCTCTTGAGGTTTTCCATGAAAGACAAAAGTTATGAACTATTTACCACTTTGAGTGTTAGCTGAGAAGAAAAAAAAAAAGCAACAAAATGTGTAGAACTGGGAAAAGAGAATTTTCAAGTAATTTAATACAAGTTAGGACACTGGTTTTTCTTTTTGATTTTTTTTTAAAAATGGTCTCTGTATACTGTAGTCTATCATCTAAAACCATTTTCATCATTATATACTTTTACTATGTAATTATTGTGGTAGTTTATATTATGGAAAGCCTTCCTGTGACTGAAGCTAACAAAGAGGAAATACAAGAGAGAAAGAAATATCTACTGAACCTGGAGGGTATTTCTTCACCTCCTCCATCCAACTGTGCCTGAAAACGTTCATGCCAGAAGTCCATATGTGACCTTTTTCTATAATGAGAGCCAATAAATTCCTTTTTTTCACTTAGGTGATTTGACTTGAGTTAATTTACTACAACTGGAAGAGTGCTGCCAAGTTCAGGAAGCTGAAACCAGTGATTAAAGTAGGCAAGAAAATTGCAGTGGTTTTCCTTTAATAATGTAATCAGATCTACAGGATGAGCTCAGAGGAGGAGCCCATAACACACAGAACAGTACCTGCCCCATATTTTACCTACTACTGTTCTATTGTTTGCTTCCATTTGAATGCTCTGACATTAGTTATCTCCAATTTGGGTGGGACAAACCCTACTTCATATAGATGCTTTGTAGTTTTCCTGTGTACTTATTACTTATTCTTTTTCACCATAATTTTTAAAGGAGTATTTATTTCTCAAAACCTCTAGAAATAGTCAGAAGTCTTCAGTTTCAGAGTACACAGGTTGCTGAGAACTAATTCCATTGCCAATTCAATTAGGAATACTTTGAAAGCTTGCTGGTTTTCAAGTATCCAAAAAATTCAGGCTACTCATATGCTATATTGCACTTTTTATTACCTGATGTGTTTTGTCTCTTGTCTTCAAATAAGTTCTTGAGTTGCTAGATGTTTTGGTTACATCATGCCACTCTAACAGAAAATAGCACAAATGGGTGGCCTTAACAAACACAGATTTATTCTTTTATAGTTTAGGAGGTTAGAGGTCCAGATTCAAAGTGCCAGCTCCAGGGGCTGGGTGAAAGCCACTCAACCTCAGGTTTCAGTGCTGCCTCTTGCTCCTGGCCTACTGAAGCTGGAGGCACCTCTTAGTTCAGGCAGCTACTGGCTGCTGAGGCTCACAAACCCAAGGTCAACAAATAAAAATGTCACAGTCTCAAGATACCAAACATGCATACCACTAGTTCAAGTCCAGAGAGAGTCTCCACATTATCAGGAAACATAGCAGCCTATTGAATGTAGACTCAGCCTCATGCAGGATCTAAGCATGCCAAAAAGCTGGTAAGACCCTTCTCAAGACTTCTACTTATATACTGGAAGCAGACCACATCCCTAAGGCAGCTACATAGCTGCTCCAGTAGATTCTACCATGGAGCTGATTACCAGTCTCATTATGGGGAATAACTACATCTGCTGACCAGCCACTCAAAACCAGCCCAGCCAAGTTGACACATAACCTTAACTACCACACCAGGTGTCAGTTGTTTTGTCGACTTGCAACTGTAGCTCAGTCAAAACCAAACCCACTGCATCAAGTTCATTCTGACTCATAGCAACCCTATAGGACTTAATACTGAATAGTACTGTCGCATAGGGTTTCCAAAGTTGTAAATCTTCATGGAAGCATACTTCCACATCTTTGTTCTGTGGAGCAGTTGGTGGGTTCAAACCTCAGACCTTCTGATTAATAGCCCAGCAATTTAATCACTGTACCACCAGTGCTCCTTAACATAGCAGAGGAGGGTGCAAATCAGAAATGTCAAGAATCAACTATTTGAAACTGCATACTCTGTAGATTCTGCCTAACTGTGCTCATTTAATCAATTTCAAAATCTTATGGAAAAGATGTCACTGTGATGACTAAGCTGTGTCAGACCCAAACCTCAGTATTTCAATTGCCTTGTACACAAGTGAAAGCTGGGCAATGAAGAAGACAGGCGAAAGAGGAATTGAGGCGTTTGGATAGTGGTGCTGGCAAAGAGTGACGAGTATACCATGAACTCCCAGAAGAATGAACAAATCAGTCTTGACAGAAGTACATCCAGAATGTTCCTTATATGTGAGGATGGTGAGACTTTGTCTTGTTTATGTTAGACACATCATCAAGAGAAGGGTTGTCATGCTCGGTAAGACAGAGGGTCAGTGAAAAAGAGGGAGACCTTCAATGAGGTAGACTGACAATGGCTGCAATAATAACATGCTCAAACATACCAATGATTCTGAGGATGGCTCAGGACTTGACAGTGTTTCCTTTGGTTATAAATAAGGTCACTGTGTGAGTCAAAGCCAACTAGATGGCACCTAGCAACAACAAAAACAAACAACACTTTATGGCAGTAGTATCAGCTATAGAAGCTTTTCTGTTAAGATGATTTTTCTTTTTTTAAAAATTTTTACTATTTAATTATTTAATTTTATTCATACTATGAGTTAGCATTCCCAAGAGAACTTTTTCTTTGTTTGAAATATTGAAACCCTGTTAATGTTATGTGAAAACTTGATAGGGAACCCAAAAATTCAGGGGAAAAAAATAACTATATGTTAAGGGCTCAACAAATTGAATTACAAAGAGTTCCTGTCCTTCCAAATGATGTAAGTCCACTGAGCAATGCAGAGAGGCAAACTGACAACTAAAATATAATAAATTACATGGTGCAATTGAAGGAATACGAAATAGTATGTTGCTGTTGTGGTTATGTGCAGTCGATTTGGACCCGACTCATAGCGACCCCTCCTTGGGTTTCAGAGGCAGTATCACTACGGAAGTAGATTGCCCAACCTTCCTTCCGAGGAGTGGCTGGTGGGTTTGAACCGCCAGCCTTCTGGTTAGCAGTCAAGTGCCTTAGGCATTGCACTACCAGAGCTCTTATGAAATGGTATAGGAGTGAAAAAAAGAAGTGCAAGTCTCCCAAAGTACAAGTGTCAGAGAAGGTTTTGATAGAAAGATACTAAGAGAGAAGGACAAGGAGCAATTGGTATGGAGATATGTTTGCTTGGAGAAAGGGGAGTGTTTCAGGTCTAGAAAATGTAACAGGTTAGTAGAATCATGGAGTGTTTAGGCAACTAGAGGTAATTCAGGATGCGGAAGAGTGATCTACTGCCATAAAGATTTACAGCCTTGAAAACCTAATGGGGGTCTCTATGAGTCAGAAAGGACTTGATGACAGTGAGTTGGGTTTTTTTGTTTGTTTGTTTCTTTGGTGCTGTGCTATGAGGGAGTTAGTGACTAAACAAGTTAGCAAGGCAATAATTATTCTCAGACTTTATTTTGATAGCAATAAATACGTTTGAAATATATATGTAACACATAAGAATTTTAAATGTAAATGGCCCACAGAGTTTGGAAACATTTTAAGAATATTAGGTTTCAATTTCAAGTTTACCTATTTTAGTGTGAAACCTGAATAAAAAATTTAAGCAACTTATAAAAAATTCCAGGATATATATTTTTGTGCCTTAAAAAAAGAGCATTGGTGTTAGAGTCTGACAATCTTTCTTTCAAATATCAGCTCTGTTACTTTGATTATCAACACTGCCCATTAGTTATGTATTATGGGCAAATCATTCAATCTTTCACAGCTTCAGTTTTCTCATTTGCAAGGTGTAAATCATTTCTAACTAAAGGAAGCATTAGCAGATTAAAGGTGATATCATATACATAAACGACATACAAACTAACTCACTGCTGACTAGTCGATTCTGACTCATAGTGAACCCTACTTGGGTTTCTGAGGCGATATTTCTACGGAAGTAGATTGCCCAGTCTTCCTTCTGAGGAGTTGCTGGTGGCTTTGAACTGCCAGCCTTCTGTTTAGCAGTCAAATATGCCTTAGGCATTACGCTACCAGAGCTCCCTGATAGGTGCTAGTCACTACATTTTAAGCACAATCTCTTATCTAGCATTTCAGAATATGTAAACGTTTTTTCCTCAAAATTTCCCACATGATATAAAAACTCATCCATCTATCACTCTACTTGGCACACATGTCTCCATGATATACTTTTTCAATGTTCAGTATTTTAATTTCTATTTTTCACACTATAGACTTTTATAGCATCTTCTTAAATATTTCCAATCTAATGAGATTATAATCACTAGGCCTTGAATATTCTACTCTGCCTAGAAATTCATCACTCCCAGTTCATTATCATACCTCAAAACAGTCTGTGGCTCTAGTTCTTAATAAAACTATGAAACAGAAGAGAATTATAACATTGATATCACTGTGTCTGTCCATGTGCAAACGTTTATTTCCCAAGTCTCTTTTCAGTTAGTTCAAGTGCTTACAGCAACTGAAATCGTGCATAATTAGTATCCTAACAGCTTGCATGTATTTGCAAATAATAATATTTGTTTTTCCCTCTGACAAAGGCCCCTGTTGGCACAATGTAGATCAATAATTTAATTATACCTTAGTGACATTGAAATAGAAAGTTCAAACAACAGAATTTTCTTTTCCAGGCTTATTGCCACTGATCTTACAAAAAGACAACAGATGTTCAAATGGATTAAAACCACCTTTTTATTTCTTTCTATAGCAATTTTGTCTTCACTTTTACATATATCATACAGGAGCGGCTTTCTCTTTATTTTATTTTATTTTTCAGTTTATTTTATCATAGTATCTCAATACATAAAAATAAGAAAAAAAGTGTGTTAGGACAGAAGTCATAGACTCTTCTGAGATTTAATAAAAATTTATAGTGCATCTTTATTTCTTGGGAGAAAGATGCTTCAGTAATTTTATCATATTTTCAATTCAGAAAACATTCAAAATATTTTTTAAAGTACTCCATTTTATTAAAAGCAGACCTTTAATGATGACAGTGATTACTGGTATGAGTACTTAGAAAAGGGCACATTCAACATTGGTAAGCCAACAAATCCGAACTCACTGCCATTGAGTCTTTCTGATTCACAGCGACCCCTATTGGATTTTTGAGGTAGTAAATCTTTATGGGAAGTAGATTACCCCATCCTCCTTCTGTGGAGTGGCTAGTTGGTTTGAACCACCAACCTTTTGGTTAGCAGCCAAACACCTTAGGCACCAGCGCTCCTTTCAACATTGATAGAATTAAATTTGGTTCAAACTTTACTTTCATCCTTTGGTATTAAGTATTAAAAGTTATATAAATGCACATACTCTCTTATCCAAGAATTTCTAGAAGCTTATCAATTAATTTATGCAGTCATCACCATATCCATGACCAAATTTTCCATCACCATAAATGTTTTCTATAACAAACATGCATTGGTATTATAGACGAAAAAATAACAAAATTCATTTAAAACAAACTTTAACATTTTTTCTCTCTTAATATCATGGAACTTGAACTCTTAAATATCTGGTTCTAGATCATTTGCTCTTCACTTAAAAAGTTGGCCAGTGGTAAAATTATCAGATAAAACACAAAGAACATCAAATAAAATAATTTTAGAATATATATTGATTATGTATTCATAACTTTGAACACTTATAAGCATTTTTCTATGTAATGGCTATTAATTTAACTCCTCCATATTATAATTGTCTTAGTTTAGACACCCATTACCAATAACCTAGCATAATGGACAGCATTGAAAGCTTGCCCCAAGATTTATTTTTCTTAATAGTTCATTCTTTTCATTCATTTTTACTTTAGTCTGTGGAACATGCACATAGTTCTCTGAATATTGTCTGTAGTTCTTCAGATTTGAACTATTGTTTAATCGTTTCCTTCTCTCCATATTTAGAAACATTTCCCAACATTATCTCCTTTTAAGTCTTCTCACTTAGAATTGCTCTTCCTTCTGTAAAGAAGATCACTTTATAAAATTTTATAACCAGTTTAGAAAATTTTTGTTTAATTTTATACCTGTACATTCCCAACTAAATGACAAAATTATTTAAAATTGTTCTGTATCACATGATGTTAAAAGGAAATATGGATTATGTGAAACCAGCTCATAATAAAGCTTGTATTCAATATGTTCCCATGTTGTTGTTATGTTGTTATTTGCCATCGAGTCGGCCCCACCCCAACTCCTAGCGACCCCTCCTTGGGTTTCCGAGGCAGTTATCACTACGGAAGTAGGATTGCCCAACCTTCCTTCCGAGGAGTGGCTGAATAGTCATGGGAAATTGCCTAAATAAGAAGATACCAGCATTTTATAAACCATGGTTCTGAAACACATCTCAAATGTGAGATAGTTCCCTTGAATTATTGTAACCCAATTATATAATTTGCTTAAAGACTTGTTACTATCAAATTAGATTGTTTCTTTTTTTGGCATAATTATGTAGCATTGAACTGGCCAGACTTCAGCTATTCACCTTCCTTTGAAATGCAGATTGCATGAAGTTCTTGGGCCCTTGCACAGGGCCCTGAAATATGCCATAGCAGGGGAACATCTTACTCAAGAAAAGTGTTTGACAGCTGTAGTTTCTGTGTTCAAATATCTTCATAAATTTTATTTTCCAAAGCAAATAAAAGCACACTGTGTTCAATAAATTTAATTAGCAGGTTGCCCTGTAGTTTGATCTCAATAGTCTGTCAGTGTTTTCCTTAAAAGAGCTTTCAAGAAGAATAAAAATTATGTGACTTAGCTATTTTCAATTCCAACTAAGCTAATATTTGATATTTCATTGGAATTGATATTTTATTTTTATCTGAATAATTATCAACTAACTACTGTGTAGAAATGTTAACACATATGCATAAACATTGAATTTGAGTATTTACCATAAGCATATATATTGCCCGAGGAAGAGTTATTCTACATTTCCCTCTCTTCCAACAACCTGTACAAAGCAATGTTTGTCCAGAAAAATCTCATTAGCTAGGTCTATTCCATCTTCTGTAATCAAATGAGTTATTAATTCTGGGATACAATATTGGCGAGTATTTAAAGCCAGCAGTCCTGGAATTGGTTTACATCCTAACTCTGCCACCCACGAATTGGGTGGCTTTGACTAGTTAGACTTCTGAAACTCAGGTTCCTTAACTGGAAAATGTGAATGTTAATAGCAGTGGCCAATAGTGATTCTGAGGTGATTAAATAGGCTTTAAGGGCTCAGCCTGGCTCCTGCTAAGAAGGCAATAAATGCTGGCTCCTCCTGTTTATATTCTTTGGGCTCAAAGTAACTAGACTGAACACAGCACAGTGTACATCCAAAAATGAGAAAACAAGCATCAAACGACTGTAGCAATTAAAAATGTGATTTTTATAAGTGACCAAAAAAAATATATATATATTTGAAGCCATAAATAGGGTTTGCTTTCCTTATCTAATCAGAATTCAGAAGATAAGCTGTTTGTAGCCTAAGTTCAAGGGCATAGAGGTGTGATCAGGGACTTAGATTTGTAACGTAATGAACACAATATGACAGCTTCAGATGGAAGCCTCATGAAATTGTTAGAGGAGAAAGAAAGGGTATTGTAGAAGGCTCAATTATATTTGTTCTTGCTCTCTTCATCAGGAAATCAAAAGATTTTCCACAACTTCTCATTTTACTGATAACTTACTGGCACTATCTGTGTAGTGTGGTTTTTCTCTGCTGCAAAAGATCCTGGTGTAATAAGCTAGGGAACTTGCTGTCACCAAAAATTCAAGGTTAAAGCAGCAAGAAAGAAGGTAAGAAATGGATGCCATGTACTATTTTTGCATCTGCCATAATAGTTATCAAGGGAAACATCAGGGATTTGTTAGACTTCCATATTCTTATTTTATGGTTTAGTATTTATTGTTTTAATATTGAATTGCCTGTGGGAAAGTGGCACTATAAACTTTTCATTGCGTAGGTCCTCTGATGGTTTTAATTTAGCACCAGTATGAGAAGATTTTATTCTGCAACTAAAAAATTTTAATGTGCTTTTATTTATTTATTTATTTGGTGGTGGTGGGGGGAGGGTAGATAAAAAGAAACAAAACAGCAGTTGTGCAAAGTGCCACTATAGAAATTGTCCCCAAGTACTTACTTCATTCATAACTGTCTAGCTACACTGGCTTTCTTTGTTTTTCTCATTATTCTAAGCTCATTCCTACCATTTGACTTTCACATTTGTTCCTTCAGTCTGGAAAACTCTTTGCCAGCCAAAACCCTTCCCGTCACGACCATCTTCCCACGACTGATATCAGGTCATCATTTAGGTTTTGTTCAAACGTCCCCACCTCAGGGATACTTCCTCTGACCAGCTGCCCGGCCTCCATCTCACATGCTTTATTTTATTCATTTTCTCTTCTTAATTTTCTTCTTCTGAAATGATTTATTTATGCATGTGCCCGGTCATTATGTGACTCCTGCAAAATTGTTGTAAGTTCTTGATTTATACAACATTGGTCTGATTCATCACTGCTTGTCTGAATCTAAAACAGTACTTGGTACATCTCAAAAAAACTCCAAGCTCACTGCCATGGAGTCATTTCTGACTCATAGAGATGCCTGTTGGGTTTCCAAGGCTGTAAATTTTTAGGGTAGGAGATCACTCCATCTTCCTCCTGCAGAGCAGGTGGTAGGTTTGAACTGCTGACCATCCGGTTAGCAGCCAAGTGCCTTATATAGGGAACACTTAATAAACATTTACTAAACAAATGAGTGAATTCTTAACGTGGAGTTCTTGGTCAGTGAGTGATCAGAGCAACGGAAGTCAAGTATATCATTTAAAGATTGGATTGTATCAGAACAAAATTGGTTACTCTCTCCATCCCTATCATAGAGATGGATTTAAGAAGAAACTCTTATATACACCTAGCAACCCTTGAGTGGGCACTGATAATTCATGAAGATGCCATTTATTTCATCCCATGGTTGAAAACTCTTCTCCTTTAGATCAACACAAACTTCTAATATTCAGTTACCTACTTAAAGTCAAATCTTGCTGGCTTATGTGCCATTAGACTTCCTTTTGTTTATCCTGGGAGCTCTGGTGGCATAGTACCTAAGTCATTTGACTGCTAACCAGCAGACTGGCAGTTCAAGCCCACCAACTACTCCTCAGAAAGAAGATTGGGCAACCTACTTCTGTAGTGATATCCCCTCAGAAACCCAAGGAGGTGTCCTATGAGTTGGATCTGACTCCGCGGCAGTGAGTTGTTTTGTTTTGTTTGGTTTGGTTGTTTTTTACTGTTTACCTTGAGGCATTAAATATTTATTTAAAAATAATTCAGATAGTAAGGTTTGGATATAGGACACCTCTCTGTATGCTTTCTGCATCAACAACTAACAATTAGAACCAACAAAACTTAGAAGGGTAACTTGCTTTGTCATTCCTAAGAACAAGAATAATTGATCTATTATCCTTTTCTCTTAAGGTTAGTTACATAACCAAGGGCCAAAAACATCTTCACTTCCTGTTTATTTCAAGGCTATGAGATTCTATGTTTCTCATAGTTCTCTCTGGAATGGAAGATCAGCCTTTTCAGAGACCAGCAAGTCTCAGGAAATTTAATGACAAAAAGCAATTGTATTGATAATTGGTTTTATTTTCACTAGAAAGTAAATATTTAGATTTTTCCAAAAGTAAAAATTGTTTTTAGGTAAAATAAATCTCTCACTTATAGTCATACCATGTAGAAATTTAAGTGTATAATTTTATTATTCATCAATTATTGAATAATGTCTCGCCCATGTAAATATGGAAACAAGTCTTGATCCTAGCAGAACACAAAAATTAAGATATCTTAATATCTATTAAAGCTTCTCTATTATAATTCAGTGTGTGTTATTTCACTGAATTTGTTTTTGTATTTCATACAAAATAGTAAAAAAATAATAATTGTTGTGGTTTTTCCATTACAATCTGAATCAAATCTTGAAATTTAGAAGATAAAAAAAACTTTCTTAACTAATGTAATGTTTAGAAGATTTGAGAAAAAGTTGTCACCTTGTTTCTATTGACTTTAATAATCATCATAATGTTCTGTAGACTTTATTAGTGTCAGCCAATCAAGTAGTTTTACTTTCTTTAATTGTTCCTAACAAATATCTATAGTGCAGTAAAGGTTAGAGATCATGAGCTAAATGTGTCATTTACCATGTCTGTGTGACTCATTAATCCCTGATCTTTTGACTCACCCTTCTAACCAGCTAAAAGGTTATCTTCTCACTGATGAAAGTCTACCAAGGGTCAAAGCAATGGAATATATTGATGAAATGTCTGAAGGGGAAAAAATGCAACTGTGATTCACTGAAATTCTAATTGGAAATCTGTTTTAAGACATCACAGTTGAGATATGTTTTAATCTGTTTTCTACATCTAGTAACCAGTGTTTTAAGCATTGACTGCTGCAGGATGCAGTTTTCTTTCCAGATAATAAGATGCCAGGATTGAGAGAATACAGGATCTTTGCTGTTACTTCTTACCTTTACTGAAATTGATTATCTACAAGACCATACTTATTTCCAGCTTTGGAGTAAGTTGAGAATAACTGTATACATCACTTCCTCTCCTCAGTATTTAATAGATATGTCTTCATTTTTGAGGATAATAGCCATTCTCAAGTTGGCATTGCTATCACCTTTTTGTAATTGAAGTTCCTGAAACTCAGCAGAACTTAAATAATCTGCTCAAATTTACCAATACAGAATGTGGTTGCATTTTACTGACAACCCTGACTCTTTACCACTGATTTTCCTGTTCCCATGTACTCAAAGGTCAGTAAAAGGTAAACATTAAAATTCTCCAAGCCATCATTGCTGCCACTTGCTAATCATATCTCAATCTTTATGTACAATTGTATCCCATGTGTCTTAGTCTGGGTTTTCTAGAGGAACAAATCCAGTAAACCATATGAAAATATATAGAGAGAGAACTTTACTTGAAAGTATTGGCTCATGTTATTGTGGGGGCTGGCAAGTCTCAAATATGTGAGTCATGAAATAGGCTAAAGACTTAGCTGACTCGTACGTTTTCAGAGGCTGATGAACCCAAAATCTGTAGGCATGGGGGTAGGCTGGACGCCTTGATGGCTCAAGGAGTTTTGGGGAAGGGTAGATCCAAAATCTTCAGATCAGGTGGCAAGTTTGAGACTTCTAATGGGTTATGTCCTAAGAACTGGATCAAGGTCAAGCAATAAGAAGAAAGAGCCTAAGGTCAAGAAAAAGAGAGTGAACATTGCCAGAGCATTCATTTATACACTGGAGGCAGACCGAGGAAACTCCCATTTCAACTGATTGCCCACATCAGATAACAACATGGAAGTTGGTTACACAGTGTCTGCCAAACCACTGAGAATCATAGCCTAGCCAAGTTGATATCAAACATTAACCATCACAACATGCAATATAGCTACTCTTCTATAATTCATAACTAAACTCACTGCCATCGAATAGATTCTGACTCATAGAGACCCCCATGGTAAATCTTACAGAAGTAGATTGGTCCATCCGTTTTCCATGGAGCAGCTGGTGAGTTTGAAGCCCTGACCTTCTGGTTAGCAGCCAAATGCCTTATGCCACCAGAGTTCTTACTCTTCTATAATCTTCTTCATTTGTATCATTTGCTGATCCCCCAATTCACATCTAGTGTGACTTCAGTCTTGAACTTGGATGATTTCAAAACATGTATTAACACCCTGTTTTATAGCTGATCTCAATGTCTCTTGATGGTTTCCCTATGGTCCTTCATATCCACTCCAGTAAATCACACTCAGGGATGCATGTAGACTTTGTTATTACCCCCAAATTCTTCCCATATGTAATAGTTAACTTTGATATCTCACTTTCAATAAGATCAAGCATTGTAACTACTCTTGTACCACCCACATCAATATCTCTCTTATCTTGACTTATTCTATTACCCCCTGATATTTTCACTTGCTTTCCAACAATGGACTAACAATAATAGTAGGAGTAATAATAATGACATTAGTACCATTATCATTATTTAGTAATTATTTCCTAAGCATTGTAGATGGCACTTTGTATGTTTTCTAAACAATATCTTTTCACATTTGCTTTGCAATGAATAGTTTCTGTGTATTTTATTTCTCTACTATAAATTTAAGATAGTATATGGAGATACAGTGGATCACGAATGCCCATGAAATATAGATACTCAATTTATTCATCATTACAAAGCCAGTGAGTGCCACTGCAAGAGTAAAGATTTCCAAGTCAAAGAGGTGGCAGTTCAAATTCAGACAACATCCTGTGTTACCTTAAGCAGGTCAGTGCTTCTCTCTGAATCTCAATGTTCTTGACCTTAGAATAAGAATTAACCAAGGTAAAATTTACAAAGCTGTAAATGACCTGTTGTATATTTAATCCCAATATATTACATTTACTTATACATTCACTTGTAAATAATATGCTGAACATTATCTCTGCTCTACAGAATCATCAGGGACAAAAACTAAATAAGTAGGCAATGTAGTATGGTGCACAATGGCAAATGCTTCAGTGAAATATGGCTATAGTTCTTTGTGATCTATGAGATTCTATGGGATCACACAAGAGTGTCACCCAGCCCTGACTGGGGAAACAGTAATGCTAAGAGGGGAATTTGTCAAGTAGGATGTCAATGATGAATAATAATAATTCATGAAAGAAGATATCAAGAAAGTATTGCAAACTAGGCAAATAGAGTGTAGGAGCAATAGCCCTGTAAAACATTTCTTTAGACATGGAAGCTGGGGAAAGAGAAAGAAGGACAGAGAGTAAAGCAAAGCACTAGTTAGTAATTTCACTCCCCTCTATTTCTTTCTCCTCAGTAAAGATCAAGCAAGATAAGGAGCAATGCAAACTCATTTACTCTTTCACCATTTTTCTACATATACAGTTAGGAAAAGGTAAGAATGAAATTATGCAATAAGGAACCAACTAATTAGAACCATAACTACCTTAGTAACAGAGCAGGGTCTCAGGAGGGGTGAGAGTCTTGAAGCAGTAGCTATTTTCAACTTGTGCAGAAGTAAAAATATATACTTAACAAATGGCAGGACCATCCCATACATTGTTGTTGTTATGTGCTGCTGAGTCATCTCCAACTCATAATGACCCCTCCTTGGATTTCCGAGGCAGTATCACTATGGAAGTAGATTGCCCAACCTTCCTTCCAAGGAGTGGCTGGTGGGTTTGAACCACCAAACTTCTGGTTAGCAGTCAAGTGCCTTAGACACTATGCTACCAGAGCTCCGATCCCATACATAACATCTTGAATTTAGCTCTGGGTTAGCTTGTTGCTGTTCACGTTAGGTGCTGTCCAGTTGTCTCCAACTCATAATGACCTTGTGCACAACAGAACGAAACACTGCCTGATCCTGTGCCAGCCTCACAATAATTGCTATACCTGAGCTAATCATTGCAGCCACTGTGTCAACACATCTTGGTGAAGGACTGTCCCTTTTTCATTGACTCTCCACATTGCCAAGCATGATATCCTTCTTCAGGGAATGGTCCCTTCTGACAACATGACCAAAGTAGGTCAGATGAAGTCTGGCCATTTTTGCTTTTAAGGAACATTGTGGCTGCACATCTTCCAGGATAGATTTGTTAGTTCTTCTGGCAGTCCAATGTACTTTCAGTATTCTTCACCAACACAACTCAAAAGCATCAACTCTTCTTTATTCTTCCTTATTCATTGTCCAGTTCTCATATGCATATGGGGCAATTGAAAACACTATGGTTTGAGTTAGGTGCACCTTAGTCTTCAAGGAGATATCTTTGCTCTTCAGTACTTGAAAGAGGTGTTTTGTGGCAGATTTGCCCAGTGCAATATATTTTCTGATGTCTTGGCTGCTGCTTGCATTAGTATTCATTGTGGAACCAATCTTTTCTCCATTTATCATGATGCTGCTTATTGGTCCAGTTGTGAGGACTTTTGTTTTCTTTATGTAGAGGTGTAATCCATACTTCTTACTGTAGTCTTCAATTTTCATCAGTAAATGCTTCAAGCCACCCTCACTTTCAGCAAGCAAAGTTGTGTCATCTGCATATCACAGGTTGTAAATGAATCTTCCAATCCCGATGCCACATTTTTCTTCATATAGTCCATTTCTCTGATTATTTTCTCAGCATACAGACTAAATAAGTATGGTGAAAGGATTCATCCCTGACATACTCTTTTCCTGATTTTAAACCATGCAGCGTCCCCCTGTTCTGTTTGAATGACAGCCTCCTGGTCTATGTACAGGTTTCTCATGAGTACAATTAAGTGTTCTGGAATTCCTATTCTTCTCAATGTAATCCACAATGTGTTATGATCCACAATGTGTTATGATCCACACAACTGAATGCTTTTGCATAGTCAATAAAACACAAGTAAACATCTTTCTGGTATTCTTTTCTTTGAGCCAAGATCCTTCTGACATCAGCAATGATATCCCTCATTCCATGCCCTCGTCTGAATCCAGCTTGCATTTCTGGAAGTTCTCTGTCAATATACTGCAGCAACCATTTTTAAATTATCTTCAGTAAGATTTTACTTGTGTGTGATATCGATTATATTGTTTGATAATTTCCACATTCTGTGGGATCACCTTTCTTTGGAATGGGTACAAATACGTATCTCTTCCAGGCAGTTGACCAGGTAGCTGTCTTCCAAATTTCTTGGCACAGATGTGTGAGTACCTCCAGCAAATTTCCATCAGCTGCAATATCATCAGGAGCCAGAGAGGCAAGTTTTGTTATTGATAATGGGTAATTGAGAAAACTGAGACCTAGTGAGGTAAAATATATTCTAATAATCTTTAAATATGAAATACTTTTGAAGTGAAAAATGCAAGTAACTTTAAGCAAGTATAGAATTTTATTATCAGACATTTTACAAGTTGCTAAAACGACATGGAGGCCACATGTTCCGACCTCCTCTAACCCTACAAGGGGAAGACAGGATTACCAGCAGTAACCCAAGGCCTATTGCTGCAAGGCCAGACATGCTGCCTCCCTCCAGCTCTTTCACCAGCC
>NW_006922044.1:2276174-2312853 GCF_000298275.1 Orycteropus afer afer | reverse complement strand
AGTTGCTCACAGCAAATCCCACCTTGGAGTTTACAAAGACTTATGGGTAGAAAAGCCACACAAAGTAATTTACTACACTGCACAAGTTGAGTTAAAAAAAGATTAAGAATGCTAGAAATGACTGCCTTTCAAAGCATCTAAAGTACTCAAATAATAGAATAGTTTCTTATCCTAAGCACTTTTATTTCAATGGACTATTTGAAATTACAGAAGATTAGATTTTGGTTTTGGACTTACTCATTAAAATGCATCTATTTAGTTAAGCCTGGGACTATAATTTACAAAGTATTTTGGCTAGACAGGAGACAATGTCATGCTTTTTACAAAAGAAAAAAATAAGTAGAAAACAACCATTCATTTTTTTAGCAAAAATCCTTCCAAAATATTCTCCTAATCTTTGTAAGAGCTACTGCTGATGTAATACACTCATTTATTTTATATATGATTGTCAAATTTTTTGAAATATTATATTTTAACACAATAATGAGTGAATTATATGGTTTTTGCAAACCATGTAACCCCCTCACATTGAATTTCCTGTGTATACTATGTGAATTATATGCATGGGTGCCTTATTTGCAAAAAAATACCTAATTCAGAAAAACTCAGATGTACAAGGCCCAGGCCCAATGCTTTGACATTATGTAAGACATATTTTCTGTCCGTCCTCAAGTAGCTGTAAGTTTGTGGTAGGAAACATAACCTACACATATAAAATAACCTTGCTTCTAATTACACTGTGATTATAGTCAGGAAAAAGAATAACTTAAGGATGTCAAAAGTTTGAAAAAAGAATTCAGAGGAAGTAAAAGTACCTTTAGCTTAAGGAATCAGTGAAAGCGAGATTGGAGGAATTCGCCTAAGTCGAAGCTTAAGTGTTATTGAATGCTAACCAGAAGACTGGCAGTTCAAACCCACCAGCCACTCCTTGGAAGGAAGGTTGGGCAATCTACTTTTGTGGTGATACAGACTCGGGAACCCAAGGAGGGGTCGCTATGAGTGGGATCCGACTTCCCGGCAGCAGTTTTGCATTTGCCAAGAGACATTTTTCAAATTCTTTTCTTAATATGTGTGTGTGTGTGTGTGTGTGTGTGTCTTATGTGCCATCGAGTCAGACCCAACTCATAGCGACCCCTCCTTGGGTTTCCGAGGCAGTATCACTGCGGCAGTAGGTTACCCCAGCTTCCTTCCGAGGAGTGGCTGGTGGGTTTGAACCGCCAGTCTTCTGGTTAGCAGTCAAGTACCTTAGGCACTATGCTACCAGAGCTCCTTTTAAACCTGAGAGAGGACAGATGTATTTATTACTTCATTAATTTAATTTATATAATCACCAAGAATCACGCGCAATTATTATTCTATATACTCATGATAGAGATGTGCACAGAGCAGATGAGGTTTATACTCTTTTACAGCTAATACATCATTTGAGTAATAAAATAATAAAGAAGAAAATAAACATGATAGCTTAAGATGGATGGAAACTACCTTGGATTTAATAAGGTAAAGAAAATAATATAGAGTGATGATATGATCAGCAGTAATGAGACAGAGACAGGGAAGAGAGGCTAGAGTTGTGGTTAGGAAAAATCTTTCTGTAAACCAATGGAGTCAGTGACATGAAGATCTGAGCAAAGAGTGTTTCCAGCTGAATTCCATGAGAGTGCAGACATTTAATCTGGGAGGAAGAGAAAGAAGGACAGAGAGCAAAGCAAAGCGCTAGCTCTGGGTTAGCTTGTTGCTCTTGGTGTTAGATGCTGTTTGAGAAGCAAAAGAAATATTGGTATGTCTAGGGAGGTGCAGATGAATTCTGAAAAAAAGATAGTAGCTGTGTCATTTAGGGTTTTCTAAGATGTAAAGTTCAACCTTCACTAGCACATACATTCAAAAACAGACAGACATTCAGACAAATGTAGCTACGTTACTGCTGGGGTGTGGGTTGATATCCTGCTGTCTCTCTTTCTCTCTCTCTGAGTATGTGTGCATACTGAATATTCTCCCTTTGGGCTTTGTTTACTCTCATCAAACAATCCCAAATTCTCACACTTCTCAGCCAAAAATCTATCTACGACTAAATAATTATCTTAAATCTGTCTTATCACTCTTCTTATTTATTTCTGGTTCATAACTGTCACTAAAATTAAATGAGGTTTTGTTGCTGTTGTTTTGAGGAAGAAAAAAAAAAGAAAAGATGTGGTCAATCTAAACTAATTTGCTAAACTCAGAAATACATATAGCCTCAAAGGACATATCCGTTATAACAAAAAATTGTGTTTGTATGTATTACATAATTTTCAGTTTCCATTGATTTATTTCCAAATTTTGAGACATTGCCTATAAGATGCTATTTCAGTAGTTGATGCTGTGAATTCAGGATATGTGATCTGGAGCATGAGAAGGGGTATAAATTTAAGACTGTAATTTTTGTTTTTGTATCCTAAACAATTTAATGGATATGTAACTTAAAATAATTGAATTAATGAACACACACAAACAAAAAGTATATGGAAATGGTAGAATGCTTTATTACTTACATAGTACAGTTTTAAATTCCTGCCAAAAAGCACCACTACAAAAATGTGTAATAGTAACTTAATGGGCTGAATCAATCTAATTCAAACCCTAATCATTAAAAAAAATCTTTTCAAGGTAGAACATGTAGATATCTGAACCCTGTGTGCACTACTAAATACAAAACAATTTGCTAAATGATTATAAAACTATAATGTTTTACTTTTGAAAAACAAGTTAAAGATTAAAGCATGAAATATTTTTAAACATGTGGTTTAGTAAAGTTAATCTTTCCAGAAATGATACTGATACAATTAGTGCTAATTGATTTCTTGCACAAAATTAGAGAATGCATTTAATTATAGAGCAGTTTCTTTGTGATCCTACTATGAAAAGTTTGGGATAACGTCTAACTCACGAACACGTAACACGCAGTTTTGTTGTTGTAGTTGTTAGTTTCCTTCTAACTGACTTTGACTCACATAACATAATGAAATGTTGCATAACCTTCATAATCTTCCTCATTGTTTGTATGTTTCACCCTATTATTGTGGTCATTGTATGTTGCCTTCCAACATAGGGAGCTTATATTTCAGCAGTATACCAGACAACATTGAGTTGTGACTCATAGGGTTTTAATTGGCTAATTTCTAGAAGTTTAATTGACAAGCCTTTTCCTAGTCTGTCTTTGCCTGGAAGCTCTGCTGAAACCTGTCCACCATGACAGATCTTCTTAGTGTTTGAACTCCTCCAATCAGCTGGCCAGGTAGCTGTCTTTCAAATCTCCTGCCATAACCGAGTGAGTGTCTCCAGCACAGCATCCATTTGTTGAAACATCTCAGTGGGTATTCATTCCATGTATTCCTGGAGCCTTGTTCTTTGCCAATTCCTTCAGTGCAGCTTTGACTTCTTCCTTCAATACCATTGGTTGTTGATCATATGCCACCTCCTGAAATGGATGAACATTGACCAATTCTTTTTGATATTGTGACTCTGTGGATTCCTTCCATCTTCTTTTGGTATTTCCTGCATCATTCAATATTTTGTCCATAGAATCTTTCAGTATTGCAACTCGAGGCTTATTTTTTTTCCTCAGTTCTTTCAGCTTGATATATGCTGAAAGTGTTCTTCCCTTTTGGTTTCCTAACTCCAAGTCTTTGCACATTTCATTATAATAATTGACTTTGTCTGCTCGAGCTGATCTTTGAAGTCTTCTGTTCAGCTCTTTTATCTTGTCACTTCTTCCATTTGCTTTAGCCACTCTTCATTCAAGGGCATGTTTCAGAGTCTGTTCTGACATCCATTTTGGTCTTTTCTTCCTTTCCTGCCTTTTTAATGACCCTTTGCTTTCTTCATGGATGATGTTCTTCATGTCATTCCACAATTCCTCTGGTTTTCGGTCCTTGGTGTTCAATGCATCAAATCTTTTCTTTAGATGGTCTCTAAATTAAGGAAGGATATTATCAAGGTCATATTTTGGCTCTTGTAGACTTGTATTTTGGCTCTCATGGATTTGTTTTAATTGTCTTCATCTTCAAGTTGAACTTGCATATGAGCAGTTGATGATCTGTTCCACAATTGGCTCCTGGCTTTGGTTTGGCTGAAGATATTAAACTTCTACATCACCTCTTGCCAAAGATGTAAACAATGCGATTTCTGTGTATTCCATCTGGTGAAGTCCACATGTATAATCATCACTTATGTTGTTGAAAAAAAGGTATTTGCAATGAATAAGTCATTGGTCTTACAAAATTCTTTCATATGATCTCCAGCATTATTTCTATCTCCAAGTCCATATTTCCAACTACCAGTAAATCTTCTTTGTTTCCAGCTTTTGCAATCCAGTCACCAGTGATATTCAACACATCTTGATTGCATGTTCAGTCAATTTCAGACTGCAGAAGTTGGTATAAATCTTCAAATTTCCTCATCTTTTTCTTTGGTGGTTGGTGTGTAAATTTGAATAATAGTAGCATTAACTGGTCTTCCTTGTAGGTGTATGGATATTATCCTATCACTGACAGCATTATACTTTAGGACAGATCTTGAAACACTCTTTGTGACAATGAATGTCACACCATTCCTCTTCAATTTGTCATTCTCGGCATGGTAGATCATGTGGTTGTCTGATTCAAAATGTCCAAAACCAGTCCCTTTCAGCTCACTAATCCTAGGATATCAATCTTGATGCATTCCATTTCATTTTTGACAACTTCCAATTTTCCTAGATTCATACTTCATACATTTCATCTTCCAATTATTAATGGATATTTGCATCTGTTTCTACTTATTTTGAGTCATACCACATCAGCCAAAGGAGGTCCTGAAAGCTTCACTCTATCTGTATCATCAGGGTCATCTCTACTCTGAGGAGTCAGGTCTTCTCCAGTCAAATTTTGAATGCTGCTCAACCTGGTGGGCCCATCTTCTGGCACTATGTAGGATGTTTCAGAGTTTTCCAGTAATATATCAGACAGTGTTTCACTGTTATTCATAAGCTTTTCACCAACCAATTGTTTGAGACGTGGATGGTCTCTTTCTTCTTCTGAGTCTGTCTTAGCCCAGAAACTCCTCTAAATCCTGTCCACCATGGATAATCGTACTGGCATTTTGCAACACCAGTGGCATAGCTTCCAGCCTCACAGCAACATGTAAGCCACCACAGAATGAAAAACTGACAGACAAGTTCCTCTCTCTTAGTTGTTTCTAACCCCTCTGTGCCCACCTACCTCAGGTCCTAGCCTTAAAATAGAGCCTCCCTCAAGTTCAAAGCAATCCCTGAACCCTGATCCCACCTACCTTGGGCCCCAGCTTTAAAATAGAGCTGCCCCCAAGCAAAAAGCAGCCTCCAAGTCCTGGACCTCTCTACTTCAGGTCCCAGCCTTAATTAACAGCCACCCCCAAGCGAAAAGCAACCCCTAGCCTAGGACCTGCCTAACACAGGTCCCGGCCTTAATATAGAGCTACCCCCAAGTGAAAAACAGCCTCCAAGCCCTAACAACATTATTAGTCAAATTTAATGTGAGAAACATAGAGAGGAGAGTTATCATGACTTCTTTTCCAAAAATCAAATTAAGTCTGCATATTGGGGTGATTAATAATGAAAAAGTTTAATAATGCATTTATCTTTCTTTTGGTAATTCTTAACCTCATAAGTTTGATTAAGATGAATTTTCAGTAAACTAAAATAAAAGACTACTCTCAAAAGGTAATTTTTGAGAGAGGTAATGCATTTCAGCTTCAGACATGGAACACATTCAGTGAGTAGAAGGCTTCCATGAAATTGCAGAGCTGGTGAAAGGGAGAAGAGGATCTGTAGGTCAGTGCATGAAATCCTTAAAAGGAATATCAAACAGATAAAAATGTCAAGACATTTTTGGAAATACAAACTGCAACAAATACAAATTTATGTGTTTCTCATATTAATTTTATTATTTGAAGGAAATTGAGGGTCAGATGGTGAGTTGATGCCAAGATCACACAGATAGTAATTGGCAGAGCCAGGATTTGAATCTAAACAGGTAACATCAGAGGGCATACATTTATCCACTTGACTTCTTCTTTATACTCTCTCATAGCACCTTTTGTTTCTCCAGAGCCTTCCTTTGACGTCAGTATTCCACCCATCTTTCCAATTCAGTGCACACTTGCTGACTTCCAACTGCTAGCATCTAAATATCTCTTCCCTTCTTGCTCTTCTCTCTACACAAGGGAAATGCCAAGAAGTTAAAACTCTGGGATAAGTCCTCAACAAATGTCTGATGAGAAATTTTGTACAGATCACACAGTTACCTTTCCTTTTTGTAGAATAGCTCAAAACTGTGAATTTTATCTGTTTCCAAGACTTTCTCCATGTAATTCAACTCTGTTCACTGCTCTGGTAGCTATTTTAATAATATACTCTTTATTGTGTGTCTTTCCTTTCTTATTTCACTTTCTATTTCCTTACTGATCATTTTTTTCAACTTGCAGATAAACTCATTGTACTAAATTTCCTGTCTCAGTATTGGCTCCGGGGGAATGCAATATAAGGTGATAGGTTATCAAATAATCTCTACTTTTATACCATTAAAATCGATCAACACTTTATAATGGTAGTGTTTTTGAGGCATAGGCAAACAGTTGATCTTCCTCAGCCAATCCCAACAATTACCCTGTGATTTAAGTATTTTATTGTTATATTCATTTTATGGGTGAGGAAAGTCAAGCCTAGAATATAATGTCCCTGATTTCACAAAGCTAAAGTTAGCAGTGTAGTAATGTATGATAAAAATGTAGCTAATAGCACAAAGCAAATAAGCAAGAAGGCAAAAAAGAATCTGAAAGCAGGCTACATATTTCCAGCTACAGCATAGGAAAAATTTTTAGAAATGATGGAACTTCAAATAGGCTTGAATAGAAATTTAAGATATAGACAAATAAGGTAATACACATCCACCATCTATTTATATGACATAAATTATGTAAACCACATGTTCATTAGGTGCTTCATACAGACATAGGTACGTTAATATAAATATATGTTTACAGATAATTGTATACTTGTACATATTACTACACTGCCACATAGACAGAAGAATGAATAAATAGATTATCTAAATGTTTCCATTTTCTCTTTGTGTACTTTACCAAATGATTCCTTTGAAGAGTGTTATCTGTGAGAAAACCACTTTCCATCTTTTAGTGCATACAGTTTCTTCACAATTTAATGTTGTAGTTTCTATATCCCATTTTTCCTTTTCATAGTCTCTTCCAAAAGTGTATTAACATCTGGAGCCTTTAGATAAAGACTCCTCTGACAGCTAAGCTAATTAATGGAAACTTTGCCCAGAAAATCATCTTTCCTTCAAAAAATGAAAGACAAATGGAGACATTCAGGGTCACTCTAAAACAGCTTTCGGTTTCATACAGTAAAAAACTAGTACATACAGGCATTATTGGAGACAAGTAACATTGCAAACCTTGCCAGCTCCTCTGCTCTGTCTTAATATGGACTTTGGGAAGTCATTCTGGGAAGCATAGGCCCTTGTATTTTCAAGAAAGAGCCTATTTCCCACACCATTTGTATTTAAATAATGTTTTAGCGTAGTGCTTAAGGCAAATGACTGCTAACTGGAAGGCTAGCGGTTCAAACCCACCAGCCACTCCTTGTAAGGAAGGTTGGGCAATCTACTTCCCTAGTGATACTGCCTTGGAAACCCAAGGAGAGGTCACTATGAGTCAGGTCTGACTCGATGATACATAACAACAACAACAGCAACTGTTTCCTTCAGAATATTTTGAAGTGAAGTGCCATAACTAGTGACTCAAACAATAAGTTTTTATTTTATTACTTTGTTTATTTAGGAAGCTATGTATTTTGTCATACTGTGGCTCTTACTTGTTGCCATGATGCTAGAAGTTACATCACCAGTATTTCAAATGCCAAGGTGAGCACGTTTCCACAGAGCCTCCTGACTAAAACAAACTAGGACGAAAAATCCACAAAAACAATGTTCTGCATCCTATTTTGTCGAATAGTGATTGGGGTCTTACAAGTTTGTGAGTGGCCGTCTAGGGTACAACAATTGGTTTCTTCCTCCCAGAGCAAAAAAGAGTGTGGAAAATCAAAGACACAAGGAACAATTAGTCCAAAGTACTAATAGAAAATGGGAAACCCAGCTTTTATGCCCTTGAGACCAGAAAAACTACTAGTCACTCTGAACATGATCACAAGAGGAAGTCTCAGATACAATGGGAGAAAAATGTGGAACAAAACTCAGAATCACAAAAAAAAGGACCACGCTTACTTGTGTGATGAAAACTGGTGGACACCTGAAGGTTATGGCCCTTAGACACCCTTCAAGCCTAGAACTGAACTCACCTGCATGGTTCAATGTTCAGCCAAATGATAGACAGCCCTATACAGTGAGCAATAATACCAGGGAGGTTACACACTCTTTACCTTGTGGGCACTGCAATAAATATCACAAAACAAAATGTTGTGAATTGCTGAATGGACACAAATCGGCTTTGTAAACTTTCACTCAAACCACAATTAAAGAAAAAGACTCTACATCAGACCAGGCTCTGTGCTTGCTTCCAAAAAATAAAGACCTGATGATCTACTTTCAAAAAGTAATCAGTGAAATTTATTACAATTGTCTATTTTTGATAACTGAAGGCATAAAAAGGAAGGACCAGTTAAAGTGACCCAACTATGAGATAAGTTTTCAAATATGACGGGGATACACTGTCAAGAGAGTTCAGATGACTACTTGGCAAAGGTCATGTGATAGGAATTCACTCCTAAACTGTGAGTTGAAGGTGACAATATTTATAACAGTGATAGATAATCTTTGTGTTTAAATTTAGAAGCCCAGTTTTTCTTTGGAGTCTATACATTGATGACTTTTATTTTATTGGCTACCTCAATACTTGAAGAGTGACTGTCTGAATGTTGTCATTTGCTTTTTAATGGAGAAAGTGTTCTGGTTCAAATAGAGGCTTAGCAATTAAAAACTCTGAAAAGGTAGGCCAATCCACTGCTCTACAGTGTTTATTCCTTACTGCCATTTCAAACACTAACCACCTTCCTAACCAAGATCACCTAGGGGCTGACCAAGAGAGAAAAGCTCCACTTCAGTCCTTTAAGATGGTAACCTCAATTTTAGCAGCCATTTTATGCAAGAAATCTCAACTTCCCTTAGGATTTTTTCTCTCTTGCTTCATCTTTCTAGTTCATGATTCAACTTTTCATTTTAAACTAAACAAGTTGAAATTTATGAGCAAAAAGAAGTTTAAATCGTACTAATGAAAGTAGAATTAATTAAATAAGGATATGACCATTTCATTTTATATTTTTCAAAAAACTTACTTAGAATCCAGTAAATGCAATGTACTCTGGGAGATATATGTACAGAGATGACCTAAAAACAAATTGAATTCTGAGATCAGGTAGATTATGTAATATACAGAACACATCATCAGGCCTAGTGGAAGACAGGAGGAATCCACATAGATGACTAGAATGTATAGTAGAGAGTATGATGAAATATTACATGAGGGATTCAAATCATTGTTACAGGAATTCTACAGAGAGCAAAATCCTATGTGGCTTAAGAGGCAGAAAATAAGAAAGTAAAACTAAAGATATGTAAGATTAGAACTATTTATGAAGATATAATTTAGACACATGACAATGGGAATAGGAAAGAACATAAAGAACTGAACATATAATCTACAGCTAACACAGCCAGGAAAGATGTTAAAAAAAATGCGAGGATGAGTTGATCAATTGATTTGGGCTAGAAAGTCAAGTGAACTTAAGGGAGAAGGCATATGAGGCCTTAAAGTAATTTGAGGTGTAAATCAAGGGAAGTTTGGAATATATATATTTGGAAAACAATTGGGAATCAGATATGTTTAAAAGGATTAGCCTGAAAATTCTGGGAAGGTTGGATGCGACATATGAGAGAAGCTGAGAATCTTATTAGAGGGCCGTTGCCACTGCCTCCCTGGACTTGCTGAGAGTGAGCTATCTGTTAAAACTCTGCTTTTCATTAATTTTTTCTAAGCAAATAAAACCACATTCTGAAGAAAAACGTATAGTATTTGAAGTCGATTTCAAAATTTACTAAGAAAATAAACAAAGATCCATTTGACGCTTTAGGGCATTGAAGAATAGGCATTGTTTGCCTTCAGGAGATGGCTGACGTATGTGAATAAAAGATCCTGTATTGAAAGGAACAACATAGTCTCCTGAAAGACTGGCCTCTTTTCTCTTTAATTTTAGTCTTTTTTTTTTTTTTCTATCTCCATCATTATGTGCGTCCAATTGTTAAAAAGAATATTTTACTACCTCTCCTCATATGAGGTAATACTTTTGCTGTCAACATAGTTACAAGGTCATTTCTACTGTGCTCTTTTGCCATCCAGGGAGTGACAGCCAGACAAAGGGTCTCTCCCAGAATACTCCCATTGCTTTGGATGGATAACACAGACTTTCTATCTCCTGTGAAGTTTTAGCATTCAAAAAACAAAAAAAAAGTCAGGACACTACATTAATCTGGGAGAAAGATTTCTTGACATGCTTATGGTTATTTATAATGTAGACAGCCATGTTTAGACAATGAGAGCTGAGGTATTTTAAAAAACAAAGAAATATTGTAAAACCCTCTATTGCCTTTAATCTGCTTTTGCATGCATTGTTTTAAATAAGCAGTTTCACTGCAAAATATTCTATTCCTGACAGTACTTTTCTTGGGACATGTTGAAAATCTAAATCTCAAATCAAGTGTAGAAATGTTCCATAACTTCTAATTACGAAGATCCATGAAAGGAGTAGATTTGTTTGGAATATCACACCAAGAGACATGGTATATTAGAGTGAAATGTTGTTATGCAAAGTGAAATCTAAAGATCCTGGCGCAATCTTCTAATTAAGGTGGTTAAGGTTTGCTTAGGATAAAGCCTGTAAAAGTCAAGTACTGTCAGCAGAAAGGTAACTGCATAGAATGGACCCCGAGGGCTTTTTTGTCCATCAGCAGCACCATCACCACACCATTGATTTTCCCAATGACTCTTTCTTAATCTACAGGACAAGAGATACATTACAGAAAGTCATCTTTTACTGAATGGGGCTTTAGTGACCACTGACAGGTGTTGGCTTTTCATTAGAGGACAATATATCCTGGACAACTGTTGTTGTTGTTATGTGCCGTCGAGTCAAACCTGACTCATAGCGACCCCTCCTTGGGTTTCCGAGGCAGTATCACTACGGAAGTAGGATTGCCCAACCTTCCTTCCGAGGAGGGGCTGGTGGGTTTGAACCGCCAGCCCTCTGGTTAGCAGGCAAGTGTCTTATCCACTATGCTACCAGAGCTCCCTCCTGGACAACTAGTACACAAATTTCTTCAGTGAAAATATTGGGAAGAAAACTTTTGTTTATGATTGTTGCTATTATCTCCATTGCGTGTGGCTCCTTTCTTCTCCTGAGTGCGGCATGCTTTGTGGAAGTTATTACACTGAGTTTCACAGCACGGTGCCCAGGGTCAATTTTTATTCCAGTTTTACAGATGGCAAAAAAGGAATGCTGGCACTCTGATTTCCTCAATTCACAAAACAGGACCAAAGCTGCAGCCCTTCCCTAAACCTATTAGGTTACTCATATATTTAATGAGCTGGGGACACAAGACAGGCAAAGAAGGAGCCAGAGGGGGAGAGGGGCATAACTTTTATTATCTATCATAATCTCTATTTTTTATAGGCTCATTTTATCATGTTTACTAAATTTGTACATGAGAAAGCTAAGGGCTTTGGAGTTTCCAAATCTTATGTATGATCATGAGAAAAGTTAAAAGGCAAAACCAATATTTAAACCAAGATAATCCATAAAACTATTTTCACTGCAATTTGAAGATAAAATTTTCATTACTCTTCACAGTTTGTCTTTATCAGAGATATTGCATAGAAACTGGTACTTAGGTATCTGAATTTCATATATTTAGAAATGTTGAGGTACTTATATCTTCCAATAAAAAAAATATATATTGTCGCGGCCGGTGCGACAATTCTAGAACAGGGGGTAAGAGAATGAGTTAAAAATGAGAGAAAAGTTAAAGGATGGGAACGGGAGGGACACTCAGAGCCATTGCAAAGCAGTGCCAACTTTATTATAATTATACTCAAACTTATATACCGGTTTAACATGGGAAAAGTGCATGATTCATATGTCATACAATCAATCACAAGTTAATCAATATTAGGAAAAGTACATGCATAAACAATTGACATATTAAAATTTAACCTAACATTCCTGTTCCCATAATTCAAGTCACCACAACTCAGGTCACCTTAACTTCTTAAATTCTATACTCATTCTTCTATGTAACTATGTTCCCTAGAAACCTATGTTCCCTAGCAACTAGTTTGATTGGCTTCCGCATATTCTGGGTTCAATCAAAGGTTATGCCTCTTTTGCACCTGCTGTTTCTCTGAACAATACAAGGGAGAAAATGGCTGATGGTGTTCTAAGAGCAGGGCCCAACTTTCAGGGACACTTAACAGCATCAACCCACAAAAGCCAGGGCCCATCAGTCCTAGTCCTTATGGGGACACTGAAAGTATCAACCTATTTCTGGGAGCCGTTGCTCAATTAGTCACTCACCATGTCCCATCAGTCCTTTAAGACTTAGGGCTCTCCACAATATATCCATTATAATCTCTAAGGGGACCTCTGGTGGCATAGTGCCTAAGGCATTTGAGTGCTAACCAGAAGACTGGTGGTTCAAACCTACCAGCCACTACACAGAAGGAAGGTAGGGCAGTCTACTTCTAGTGATAACGCCTCGGAAACCCAAGGGGGTGTCGCTAGAAGTTGGATCCAA
Source organism: Orycteropus afer afer (assembly GCF_000298275.1). Taxonomy (NCBI): domain Eukaryota; kingdom Metazoa; phylum Chordata; class Mammalia; order Tubulidentata; family Orycteropodidae; genus Orycteropus; species Orycteropus afer. The sequence goes on along the minus strand of NW_006922044.1, from coordinate 2,299,978 downwards.
TGCTATGGCAGTGAGTTTAGTTTTATAATCTCAAAACCAAGAGGTAGCTATGGACAGATACAGAAAGAGCACAAGTTTTGGATTTTAACTAAAGTAGGTCTGAAGTGTGCCTTGCTCTGCACTAACAACAAAATCTTGATCAAGTACTTAACTTTCTCCATCTGTTTTCCCTGCTGAAAATAAAGTGCTGCTTACTTTGAAAAACTGATACAATAATTAAAGAGATCATAATTTTCTAGCACCTATAATGGTTCAGTAAATGGTAACTGTCTGGTTACCTAGTGCCACTCTGATGAGAAACATACCACAAATAGGATGGTCTTAACAAACAGGAGTTTATTTGTACAATTTGGAGGCTTTAAGTCCAAGTTCAAAGTGTCAAGCTCTAGGGGCTGGGTGAAAGCCCCTCAACCTTGGGGTCCAGCTCTGCCTCCAGCTCCTGGCTCACTGGAGCTTTAGGCATTTCTTCACTCAGACAGCTGCTGGCTGCTGAGGCTGAGAAGCCCCATGGTTGACAAGTCAAAAGGCTTAGTCCTGATGTTACCAAACCACATGGCAGACCATTAATTTAAGTCCATTGTAATTCCCAAGGTCAGCACAGCATAGCAGGCTGCTGCTATGAGCTGAGCAACAAAACGGCTACATGCAGGGTCCAAGCGTGCCGTAGGCTAGAGACCATTCCCAAGGTTTCTCCTTAAATACAGGAAGCAGACCACATCCCAAGGGCAGCTACTCAGCTGCTCCCTGTAGATTCCACCAGGAATTGATTACCAGTCTCATCATGGGGAATACTACATCCAGCTACCCAGCCATTCAACCAGGCCTAGCCAAGTTGACATACAAACATAACCATCACAGTAACTATTTTTATTTTGTATCTGTTGATATGTCTAAGAGTGAATTTTACAATAAAACCTTATATCTCCAATCCATTTTGCAGGAAAGCAATGGAAAAGCTGTCATATTGCTGGGAAGTATGTTTCATATGATTGATTTTAGAAGCCATCTATATGATTTATGTCTTTCCTTTTCAAAATTATCTGTTTCATTGAAATCCTATGTCAATAACAACTAAGTACTAAATTAAAATGAAACATAAAAGATTTAATGATGTAGTTGGGTATCTTTTAAATGGCACTTTATTATGAGAACTGAGGGCAATGAGAATCTTTCTAGAATTTCTGTACTCACTGAATTTTATCTCTATCACAAAGCAGTGTTGGCAACTGAACTGTTAGAAATCAAAGTTCCATGAGAATAAACAACTAAACCACAACATTTGGTGAAGAGATATACATGTTTGTATGTACCAAACCTGCTTCCGTTAGTTCAAACCTAACTCATAGTAACCCCCTGTGTATCAGAGAGGAACTGTGCCCCATCAGGTTTATAAAGGCTGATTTTTTTGCAAGGAGATTGCCAGGTCCTTCTTCTAAGTTGCTTCTGTGTGGATTTGAACCATAAACCTTTCATTTAGCACTTGAGTGTGTTAACTGCACCATCCAGGGACTTTGTATACAACACATCTATATTTTGTGGGAAGATCTTCACAACTGCCACAATTAAGGACAGAGTTTACAATGCTCTGTGGTTTCCAAGGACTTTACATTCTGATTGAATTTTGACCTTTATTTATTTATTTGAAAGAAATGAAGAAATGATTCTACTATAAAAAGTTTCTTTAAAATGTTCATATTATTTTTATTTATGCATAATTGATGTTAAATATACTTAATAGAAGGGTAAATTTTTACACTTGGGAATTAAAGGAATCATCAAATAATTTTGTTTGTACATAAATCAAAATGTAATATTCTACAAATCAAAAGCATGGCTGAAATATGAAAATGTTAGGAGAAAGTATTAGCTTTATTTAACACAAACTAGTTCAGTCATGAACAGTTGCTGTCATTTACTGCCCAAGATTTAGTGTTTAAATATAAAATATTCAATTTAGGAGCAGATGACATGAAAAGACCTATCTTCTTACAATATTAATTATAAGTCAAATTGATTTTTTTTTTTTTTTTTGAAGCAAAAGGTCCAGCTCAGACTAAGGGAAAAAAAAAAAAAACAAAACCAGTTATATAATGTTGTTATGTGCCGTCGAGTTGGCCCCGACTCATAGCGACCGCTCTTGGGTTTCCGAGGCAGTATCAGTACGGAAGTAGATTGCCCAACCTACCTTCCAAGAAGTGGCTGGTGGGTTTAAACCGCCAGGCTTCTGATTAGCAGTCAAGTGCCTTAGGCACTATGCTACCAGAGCTCCCAGTTATATAATAGTGGCTTGATTTCTCGAAAGGTGTGTTATTTAGATTGGTTTGAAGAAAATTGGAAGAACTTTAAAACAAGGTTAGCTATCCAATAGCTTGAGAAATTAGTTATTTATTTAGAATCTTCTGAATTCCTTGGAGTGTATTCTCCACTGTTATCAATTTCTATAATTCCTACTGGAGTCTGTCTCAGCATAAATTAAGATATTTGGAGTACAAATCACCAAATTTATGAACAGCAAGATCATAAATCACAGATAACAGAATCACTGAGCCATGGGAACCTTAGAGATTATCTAGTCCAATCTTCTTCAATTGAGAGACAAGGGAATAAAAGTTATTAACAAATTTAAAGCACTTTCACTTGCATCATCTCATTTATTCTTATAGCAGCTTTGTGAGGTGACAAAATAGTGATTTTTTTTTTTTTTTTTTGCAAATAAAGAAAACAATACATAGAGAATATATCCAGGTGAGACAACTAGAGACCTGGGATACTGATAAGGACCCTGGGACCTTGAAGCCGGCACACAGAAAATTCAGAGATGTCTGTAAGGAAGAACAAGTGATTCAGGAAACACTAACAAGCTACTGAACGAATTCATAAGTAAATTTAGATGGAATGCCCAACTATTATGACATTGTGAGTCCTGAGGTGCTGTGAAGGAACTATTTAGCTACACAAGGTATGGGAACAGAATGAGACAGATGGGTGAATCAGGAAGTTAATAGTCATTCTCAGGAATTGAGGGAGTAAAGGCAGAATGTGTGTCTTAGACTGGGTTCACCAGAGAAGTAAAACCAATGAAGCATATACATAATACATAATACATACATACATACATGTACATTTATATTTCATTTTACTTGTATCCCTAATCAACATCCATGGAAATAGCAGTCAGGAAATCAAACATGGTATTGCACTGGGAAAATCTGTTGCAAATGACCTCTTTAATATGTTAAACAGCAAATATGTCACTTTGAAGACTAAGATGTGCCTAACCCAAGTCATGATATTTTCAATCACCTTATATGCATATGAAAGCTGGACAATGGATAAGGAAGAGCTAAAAAGAGTTGATGCCTTTGAATTGTGGCAAAGTGTGTTGAAAATGCCATGGACTGCCAGCAGAACGAAAAAAAATCTGTCCTGGAAGAAATGGAGCTGACATGCTCCTTAGAAGCAGGAATGGCCAGACTTCATCTCACCTACTTTGCTCATGTTGTCAGAGGGGGGTCACTCCCTGGAGAAAGGTATCATGTTTGGTAGAGTGTCAGTGAAAACAGGGAAGATTCTCAACCACGGTGGATTAGCACAGTGGCTGTAACAATGGGCTCAAGTATAGCAAGGACTGTGATGATGGCACAGGACCAGTTAATATTCCCTTCCATTGTACATAATGTTTCTAAGAGTCGGAGGGTAGTCAATGACATCTGACAATAATAACAGAGACACACAGAGAGAAAGTTATCTCAAGGAAATGGCTCACAGAGGTTGGCACGTGCAAACCTGTGGATCAGACACAAAGCCGGACCTTCTCATGACTCACATAACTGCAGAAGCTGATGAACCCAAGATCAGCAGGTCAAATGGCAGATTGTTAGCTCACAGGTTGGCAGGCAACAATTCCAAGACTGGCAGGCAATTCAGCAGGCAATATAGCAGGCTAACGGTTCAAGTCCACAAAATGATGAACCAGATGCTGGATCTCTAGAAAAAAGCCAAAGGTATTTGTCAGGATGTTCATATATATTGGATATAGGCCACACTCTGAGGAAACTCCCTGTCAATGGATTGACAGCTCATAGCAGATCTTATCTTGAAGGTGATCACATTACATCAGGTCATATCAGGAAGGATGACTAGCTCATAACTGCTGAACCACTGAGAATGATGGCCCAGCCAAGTAGACACACAACCTTAACTATCACAGCATCATCTTCAACAGCAAAAGGAAAGACTTAAATGATAGGATGATTTGCCATTGAATCCCCAGCAGAAGCGCAGGGAGGGTGAAAACATTATTGTTCTAAGTAATTCAAAGTAAGATGAGCATGGGTCCAAGCATTGCCTCTGTTTGCGGGATTCCCCCACACACACTTGGAGAAAGACACTTATTTCTCTAGGTCTCAGTTTCCTCATAGTTCTGCCTTCATAGAATTTGAAGTTTAAATGCAATGATTAATGTAAAAACACTTATTACAGTGTACCTGGTATAAAATAGTCTGCAGTTAGAACCTACCAGCTGCTCTGCAGGAGAAAAATGAGGCAGTCTGCTTCCATAAAAATAGTCAGCCTTGGAAACCCTATTGAGATCATTATGAGAGAGAATTGACTTGATGGCAGAGGTTTGGGTTTTGTTTTAGCATAAAATATAAGGTCAATGAATAAGTACAGTAGTTATTATCACTACTACATTATTTATAATATACTCTTTTTGTCCAGAATTTTTTTTAAGGGAACTAGGACTATAAGAAATATGTTGGCATCTGAACATGGGATTGGTTTATGGGAAACTGACAGACATATCCCTGACAATAAAAGAGACTTACAGAGAATTACTAAAGATAAAATGCAAAGCTAGGTTCCTCTCTTCCAAGTCATTTGATTCCCTTTAATAAGACATTATAATTTTGAAATCTCTTTTCCAATTATAACAAAAAAGCAATGCCTTTGTTATCTCAAAGTTATTTAAATTAAGGCGCAGATATTATTCAGACCATTTGTCACAGTTATTTTCAAATTCATGGAATGTTACCTCTGTTTGTGATAAAATTCCTGATTCAATTAAAAAATAGGAGGCCCTAACATAACTAGTTTAATGACCTACTTTCTGAAGAATGTAAACATCTACAGCAGATGAGTCACTCAATGTACCTAAGGTTGTTTTCTTAACAGGTAAATGCTGGATCTTCAGTTGAAGATTTTTTTTTTTTTTCTTTTCTTGAAGCAATGTATACATTTTGACTAAAGATATGAAAGAAAAATAAAGGTTATAAAAATATTTGAAAATCAAAGGAAATTAACAGAAATTATAAAAGAAAGAAAGAAAGACATGTTATCCAATCCTTGATAGTTTTTAATTCTCAGCATACCATACCCCAGCACTCCTAGTCCTGAAATATGTAGTTTTTTGTTGTTTTATTTTTTCTCTTCCTGGAGAGTCTTTTACCTCATCCTATCAGAAACTCATCAGAAGCCTCTGATACTCAGTGGCAATAGGACTCATTGAGACACTACCTCTGATATCCCTTTAAAAAAAATTATTTTTGTTGTTGTTGTCGAGACTATACATAGCCGAACATACACCAATTCAACAATTTCTGCACGCACATTTCAGTGACATTGAGTACGTTCTCTGAGATGTGCGAACATCCTCATCCTCATTTTCTGAGTTGTTACTCCTCTATTAACATAAACTTACTGCCCCCTAAGTTTTCTATGCAATCTTGTTGTCAACATGTATCACAAAGATAGATCTTAAAAGATCACAACTTTCAAGGTACTCATTCTTTACTAGGTAAGCTAAACTAGTGTTTGTTTTTAAGAAGACTTCAGGGATTACTAAATGTGGTAGCTAAGTTTGTGTGTCAACTTGGCTGGGCTGTGAGTTTGAGTGTCTTGGCAGCTGGATGTAGTTATTCCCCATGATCATGTCGGATGTTGTGTAATCACCTCCATTGTGAAATCTGCTGTAAGCAGTTAATCAGTTGAAGGAGGGTTGCCTTCAGGGTGTGGCTGCTTCGAGTAAATATAGAAAGGATCTTGCATTTGGTTCAGTCTTCATCTCCAATTCCTCGGCTTGAGCTAGAAGCCTGCATATTCTCCCTTCTGATGAGGATTCTTCTATAGACCCTTTGATGAAAATGTTCAGTAGTGGTAACTGGGCACCATCCATTTCGTCTGCTCTCATGGCAGAGGAGGCAGCTGTTCATGGAGGAAACTAGCCCCACATTCCATTTTCTCCTGCTATTCCTGACTCTCCTTCTTCCTCTGTTACTCCAGGTGAAATAGATACCAATTTTTAGACCTTGGATGGCTGCTTGCAAGCTTTTAAAACGCTAGGCACTTGTTGTTGTTGTTGTTATGTGCCGTCGAGTCAGCCCTGACTCATAGCGACCCCTCCTTGGGTTTCCGAGGCAGTATCACTACGGAAGTAGGATTGCCCAACCTTCCTTCCGGGGAGTGGCTGGTGGGTACGTAGTGAAATAGGAGGTAGAGCAGAAGCGCTAAACGCTATCTTAGGTCAATTAACTGGGATGTCCCATTAAAACATGATCCTAAACCTCCTAAATCAAGGTACCAAATCGTATGAAGTGTTTGGTTATACATAATTTGTTTCAGCAGCTTTTTTTTGGGGGTTATTGTTGTAAATATATTATACAACTTTGGTCAATTCAAGTTTTTACAGGTGTAGAACTTATTGACTGCAATTAAATTAATCAGTTGTGCAACCCCAACCTTAATCAATGTGTTTTTTCTTTCACTGCAAACCAAAAGATGGTACTCCATAAGCAATAAGCCCTTTCCATTTCCCCTCCCTCTTGCCTCTGGTAACAACTAATAAACTTTAGTCTCTAAACATCTGCCTGTTTTTGTCTTTTTATATAAGTGAAGTCATACAATATTTGTCCTTCTGTGATTCACTTATTTCACTCAGCATAATGTCTTCAAGCTCCTTCTATATTGTAGCATATATCGTAATTTCATTTCTCTTACTGGCTGAGTACAATTCCATTGTATATATGAGCCACACTTTGTTTACTGACTAATCTATAGGTTGTTTCCACATTTTAGCTATGGTGAATAGTGCTGCAATTAACAATGCTGTACATGTCCCTACTTGAGCCTCTACTTTTGAGTCTTTTGGGTATATAGCTATGTTTTGGTTCTCTAGTGCTGCTAGATACCACAAGTGGGTGGGTTTGACAAATAAGAACTTACTTATTCTCTTTATGGTTTGGGAGGCTAGAAGTCTGAGTTCAAAGGGCCAATTCTAGGAGCGGGGTGCTCTGCCTCTTACTCCTGGCCCACTGGAGCTGGAGACATTTCTTAACTCAAGCAGCTGTTGGCTGCTGAGGCTGACAAACCCATGACAACAAGTAAAATGGCACAGTCCCAAGATTATCAAGCAACACAGCAGGCCACTAGTTCAAGTCCAGAAATAATCCCAACATCGGCAAGCAAATGGCAGGCTGCTAAATGAAGACTTAGCTACATGCAGGATCCAAGCATGCCCAAAAGCTCAACACCTTTCTCAAAGTGTCTTCTTATATATTGGAAGCAGACCATAACCCTAAGGCAGCTACTCCCTTCCAACTGACTGGCTGTTCAAAGCATATACATCAGATCTCAGCATGGGAATGACCACACCACAGCTGCTTAAACCACTCAGAATCATGGTTCAGCCAAGCTGACACACAACCTTAACTATCATAACCTATGAATGATATTGCTGGAACATATGGTAGTTCTAGTGTTCATGTTTTTGATGAACCACCATACTGTCTTGCAGAATGGCAGTACCACTTTGCATTCCTACCAGCAATGGATAATGGTTCCAATTTTCCCATATCCTCACCAACATTTTTTTATTTTATTTTTTAAATTTTAAACATCCAATTAAGAGTGAAATAGTATCTCACAAACTATATTCTTCCTTTCCTCACTTACTATTAAACATTGATCATTTGTCTTGAGAACATGCATCAAGTGAGTTTTCTGTATTTACCTGTATCAAAGGACAAATTTCCTTTCTGTCTTTGTAGACTCTTTGGCAGATTGCTTGTGATGAGAGTCAAATTCTAGCTTTTTTGATTATGTAATATTAAAACTATTTTCTTTTTCTTCTGTTTTTTGAAAGAGTTTAGGTTGGCAGAAGGGTTTGGTTTTAATTATACGTCCTCAAAAATTGTCAGACAATGTTTCACTGCTATTCATAAGACTTTCACTGACCAATTCTTTAAGAAGTGGATGGTCCCCTTCTTCTTCCAAGTCTGCCTTAGTCTGGAAACTGCACTGAAACCTGTCCACCATGGGTGACCCTGCTGGTATTTGAAACACCAGTGGCATAACCTCCAGCCTCATAGCAACATGCAAGCTACCACAATACAACAAACTGACAGAGCAATGGTGACAAAAATTGTCAGAGTGGCTAATAATTTGAGTTGCCATGGTCACGTTCCCAGATGAGATTAAAAAAAGTTGGCAATTTGCATTCTTATTTAAGCTCTCATACCGCCCCCCAAAAGTGGTTTTTTTGTGGTCTATATAGTGCCACATTTTAGAATTTTTCCACTTTTTCTTGGTGATTTTGTTGTTTAAAATGGTCTTTCAACAATAGTGCTGAAATGTTGCCTAGTGTACCTAAACTCAAGCATACTATGATGTGCCTTATAGAGGAATTATTTGTGTTAGATAAGCTTTATTCAGGAATGAGTTATAGTGTTGTCAGCAGTGAGTTCAACATTAACAATCAACAATAATATGTGCTAAATAAGGCGTCTTTAAACAGAATCACATATTTTAACAATATTACAAAGTCATGTTTGAGCAATATTACAGATTGATCAGTTCATATAAAGGTTATTACCAGAGAGTCACAGAAACCTAACCCTAGAGCAATAGTTCAATATTTGTTAATTAAGTCTTTGCAGCAGTTTATAGACATAACTACCATGGATGGACATGTAATGAGGGATATCATGCTGGTGTCAGATGGATCTTGGCTGAAAGCAAAGTATGGCAGAAAAATGTTTACTTGTGTTTTATTGACTATGCAAAAATATTTGACTGTGTGGATCATAACAAATTATGGATAACACTGAGCAGTATGGGAATTCCAGAACACTTAATTGTGCTCATCAGGAGCCTGTACATAAACCAGGAGGCTGTTGTTCAAACAAGGAGACACTGCATGGTTTAAAATCAGGAAGGGAATGTGTCAGGGTTGTATTCTGTCATCATACTTATTCAATCTGCATACTGAGCAACTAATCTGAGAAGGTGGACTATATGATGAAGAATGTGGCATCAGGATTGGAGGAAAACTCATTAACAACCTGCAATATGCAGATGACACAACTTTGCTGCTGAAAGTGAAGATGACCTGAAGCACTTACTGATAAAGATTGAAGACTAGTCTGCAATATGGATTACATCTGAACATAAAGAAAACAAAAATCCTCACAACTGGACCAATAAGCTGCATCATGATAAACGGAGAAAAGATTGAAGTTGTCAAAGATTTCATATTACTCTGTTTCACACTCAACACCAATGGAAGCAGCAGTCAAGGTATCAGACACCATATTCCCCTAGGCAAATATGCTGCAAAAGACCTCTTTAAAGTGCTGAAGAGCAAAGATGCCTCTGTGAAGACTAAGGTACACCTAACCCAAGCCATGGTATTTTCAGTCACCTCATATGTATGGGAGAGCTGGACATGAATAAGGAAGACCAAAGAAGGGTTGATGCTTTTCAGTTGTGTTGGCGAAGTATACTGGAAGTCCCACGGACAGCCAGAAAAACTAACAAACCTGTCCTGGAGGAAGTGCAGCCGGAATGCTCTTTGGAAGAGGAAATGGCCAGACTTCATCTCACCTACTTTGGTCATGTTGTCAGAACAGACCGTTACCTGGAGAAGGATATCATGCTTGGTAAAGTGGACAGTCAATGAAAAAGAGGAAGGCCCTCAGCAAGATGGCTTAACACAGCAGCCACAATGATGGGCTCAGGTATAGCAAGGAGAGTCAAGCTGGCACAGGAGCAGCCAGTGTTTTGTTCTGTTGTACACAGGGTCTCTATGAGATGGAGCCAACTTGACGGCACCTAACAAATGCAACAACAACCATGAATGAAAATCAGCTATATCTTATATTAATTTGCATATTTAAAAAAAAAAAAAAACTAATGATATTGGGCAGTTTTTCTTTGGTTATAGGGCATTTCTATGTCTTTGTTAAGTCCACTTTTATTAGATTACATGTCTTTATTTTATTGTGTTGAAGAGGTCTTAGAAGAAGCTCTGGTTAACCATGATTGCTCTCTCCAAGGAGTGTATCTACCTATTGTAAATGTTCAGCTCATATGCCTGCCTTTTGTTTGGCTGGAACCCACAGGAGTGGGTCCAATTCCAGACCTGAAGGGGGCAGCTAGGGGCCATAGTCTCAGTGGTTCCATCAGGCTCTATCAGACCAGCAAACCTGGTCCTGGTCCCTTTTTTTTTTTTTAACTGATTTTGAGATTTGTTCCACATTGTTCTCACACTCTACCCAGGATCTCCTACAGAGATCCCCCTCCCAGTGTTTGACAGTGGTAGTCAGGCACCATCTAGTTCATTTAGTCTTATAGTTGTGTAGGCTGAGGATCACATGGTGTACCAGTGGCTTGTCCTAATTGTTTCCATGTGTCCTTGGTTTTCTTAATTCTTCTTTGCTATGGATGAGAAGAGACCCATCATTGCATCTAGATGGCTGCTTGCAAGCTTTTAAGATCCCATTCACTACTCACCAAAGTGGGATGTGGAACAATGTTTTGTGTAGTATGTTATGCCAATTAACCTTGATGTCCCCTGTGACTATGAAAAACTGACCTTTCTTATATTATGATTGTTCACATCACTATGGACTAACCTAAGGAATAAAAATGGATATTAGTTCACTAGAAAACATAACATGATTCAACATCAGTAGAAATGAAATTTAAGGATGGCCAATAGATGTCCTATGACAAAGACTTTTAATAACAACACCAAACCACCCTCATTGACAAGTGAGTTGATTCTGAATCATAGCAACCCACACATGGTTTCCAAGGCTGTAAATCTTTATGGAAACAGACCACCTCATCTTTTTTTTCCCCTAGAATGGCTGGTTGTTTTGAACCACTGACATTTTGGTTAGCAGCCAAATGCTTTAATCATCAGAGCTCCTTTTAATAACAACAGAAAAGACTAATATGGTGACTACTGGGAACAAAGTATTATCTTTAATGCAATATATATTATATAATTTACAATATGAGGTCTATATTATCATTATCTTGACTTGAAAATGAGAAAAACCATGGTATAGAGAGGTTAGAGGAGATAACCAATGTTACATAGTAAAAGAGCAAAGATTTGTACCAAAATCTCTGGTGTAGGTGCCCCTTCTCTTAAGTAATATATTATGCTTCCTCTTTAGAGTCCAGATAAGAGAGTAAGAACCAAAACACATCAAAAAAATGTAGAATTAGGGTACACAGAATATGCCTGTTCCTGGAAATTGACTAAGAAATCACAGTTTCACTTGATTATTTGTGTGTTTTAACCTTGACACAAGTTATTAATTTTCTTCTGTTGGTATGTATAGTCAAAGTTTGATCTTATTATGTCAGATAAAAATAAAGTCAGTAATCAGGGAGAGAGAATGGCCAAGAGTTAGTTTCACAAGTTTCAGTGAAAGCACAGTTAGTTTTCTCCTTCATTGTTGTCTAATCCTCCCAATGACATAATCACTAGGGGTAGTATCACAATGTTCAGTAATACATGGTGTTATACCCTCCTGAGCAGAAGTTATGGAACCCCATGGCTTGTAGGGCCAAGAGCCAAACCATGCAACCCCCCAGCCTCACCTCACATGATTCCTTGCAGCTACTCTCATCTCCCACTGGCCAAGGTGAAGCTCTTCCTCTCCATTAAGTGGTGGGTGCCGAGGCCTGACTGCCATTCAGGTGAGGAGATAATGAGGTGGTTGGAGGATGATGATGAGTTACCTCACTGGGTGATGGGTGACCAACCCTGGTGACACCATTGCCTTGGTCGCCCCTCGGTCAGAAGTACCGGTTTGCCACTTGCAGCACCAGTTTCCTGCCAACGCTGACCCTGGCATCATTTTGGTGTCACTCCCTCTGACAGCATCTGGGAGTGCAGTCCACAACCCTTTGTACCCAGTTACTGATGTCACTAATTCCTCCACCATGTTAAATCAGAGGAATGTTAGCCTTCATAGATGTTGTCTTTCTGATCCCTATCCCAAATACAAGTCCATGGTAAATATACAGCCTAGTTTTGTCCATACTTGTCCACTTCTTCAAGATTGAACAAAAGATGGTTAATGTTACTATTGTGTAGTAAGACTTTCATGAGCAAGAAGAACAGCTGGAAATATTCTATATCTTCATTATAATGGAGTGGTGACACACTTGCACACATATGTCAAAACAGCATTTTGCTAACAAGCACTTTTCAATAAAGACAATATAGACAAAAATAGTTTAGTTTAGTATGAAAGTCAAATGAGAAAGGCTCATTAAACTCTGTAGATCTTGCAGCAATGCCGAGTGTTGAATAATTCATTGGCTGTTTATCACTTTTGATCCACCACGAGTTCTGCTTTGTTCTGTATGTGTCAGTATAAACAGAATTTTTTTGTGTTTGTTTTTTGTTTTTTTTAATCCATCACCTATTACTGGGATTTTTTTTTTTTTCAAAAGGTTTACTCTCTCCATCACTTGCCCCTGCCCCCAACCCATCAAGCTAGGAGACTCCAGAAGTTTAATTATAATTTTATTAATAAGGAAATTTTGCTACATAAATACTCAGCAAGAGATTTAGCTGACACTATGCACTACAGTTCTAATTAAGGGACCTCCCTTCTGCATTAAATAAAGAACATTTATCATAAATTCTCAGTCTCTTTATTAGATAGGACAGGCAATGGAGATGAAAATTAATCTTTCTAGTAGCATAGGCAACAAATAGATAGTTGATTCTAATTGCCTGATCTACAATTTCTGAGACAAATAGAAAGGTTGAAACATTGTTGTTCTTAAGCTGAATAAGAATATAATAAAACCTAAAGTAAATACATTCTTAGCGAGTAGAATGCTACTTGCTACCAGAAACTTAAAAAAAAAAGGAGGAGGGAATAATTTGCAAAATATGTACATCAATATACATAGATTACATCCAAACATGATTAAACATCATGGGATTGAGATGAGTTTAATCCACACTAAATAGAAATAAAGTTGTGTTGACTAGGCTATTCTATGAGGCTTTTAAATATTGTACAGTTTGGGTGTTTAAATCCTCTGTTACTAATTTATTTTAAAATGTAAAATATTAATTTATACATACTTTTTTAAAAAAACTCCTACTATATGCCAGAAGTTATGCTAAATGCTACAAACAAAACTATGATGAACAAGACATATCTCTTGCATAAAATCTCTTTAAGTGTCTGTTATAGCCAATATCTAAGAGTTTATATATTATTACAGCTGGTAAGAACTTGTAACTGTAACTTACAATCTGTGTCTATCAGAATAAAGCACTTTAGCCTAGATCACAATAAAAGCTTTCTTGATATTATGGTATAATGGAATAAACAGAGTAGGATACTATTGATTTTTAATATTCTACTGAGATTATGCTTAAAATACATTATAATTGGTCTCATGCCTTAACATATTTTCTTCATTTTTATTTCCCTGAAGATATAAATATAGAAGTGAATTTTCTAAACAAAAAATAAGTGATTTTCCACTTGGAGAAAAAAAAAAAAAAGGGAGGGGGACCAGGTTTGCTGGTCAGATAGAGCCTGGTGGAACCATTGAGACTATGGCCCCTAGCTGCCCTTCAGGTCTGGAATTGAACCCACACCTGTGGATTCCAGCCAAACAAAAGACAGGCATATGAGTTGAACACTTACCTGAGGTAGATACATTCCTTGGAGAGAATAATCATGGGAGAAAGAAGGGCTGCTTATGCACAGGGAGACAGCTCAGGGGGCAGGAGTGCATGGAGGGATAGACACTGGGAAGGGGTAACCATGGGGAGGAAGTGAGAGGGGAGCTGTTGCATTGTGGTAAACTGTGGTCATTGTGATGACACAAAGTGTATGGGAACTGCTGTATGGAAAGTGAATCTGCTCTGTAAATCTTCACCCAAATCACAATTTAAAAAAAAAAGTTATTTTCTTCTTACTGTATCTATTGTTGTATTTTGGGTAATAATCAGCATGTTTGTTTCTACATGGTTTCTAACCTTTAATTTAGTATCCCTATCAATATATTTTCTGAATTATTTGACTAAGGTAATTTGTTATGCACCGTGGAGTTGGATGTGACTCATAGTGACCCCTCCTTGGATTTCCGAGGCGGTATCACTACGGAAGTAGATTGCCCAACCTTCCTTCCCAGGAATGGCTGGTGGGTTTGAACAGCCAGCCTTCTGGTTAGCAGTCAAGTGCCTTAGGCACTACGCTACCAGAGTAACAGGAAGGGGGTAAAAAAAACACCTCAATATTTTAAAACAAGTTTAATTCTAACATAATTCAGTGTTTAATTAAAATCAGGCCAAAAGGCTTAAAGGTCAAAAAGTGCAGTTAAAAATTTGTTTAAATTTGAACACTTAAAATTCCTTTGCCTCTTACAATTTTGTATAGAAAGGGTTTATCTCTACAAAAATAGAGTGATGGAGATCCTAATAAATCAATACATTTATAGTTGTTTTAAACTTTACTCAAGTACATGACAAACATTTTCTCTTACACCTAAATAGTGTATTTTATGCATTCTTAAAGTTCCAACATACTCTTTTCAGTAGAATTTGGTCCCTGAACAGAGCAAGTGGTTTGCAATTGTCTGCTAAACTAAAGGTTGATGGTTCAAACTCTTACAATGGCTCTGTAGAGTGGTCTAGTGAACTGCTTCCCTAAAGATTAAAGCCCAGGAAACCTCATGGCACAGTTTTACTCTGTAACATATATGATCATTATGAGTCAGAATCAACTTGACAGGACAAAATTACCAACCAGCACAACCACAAATCCATTCTGAACACTCCTTTTATTCATTCATAAAATAGATAAAATAGAGTAATTATCTCAATAGATGTTTGGAGAGGATTAAATATGAACATTAATATAAAGTTCTCAAAATGGTGCTTGCGAGAGGTTTAGTGAATCGCAGTTATTAAGATTACACACTATTTGAGATGCAAGATTTTTTGCCCACTTTTTGTTTTACTTGAGGGAACAAATTAGCAATCAAATACATGGCTAATTTATTTTAAAGATAATCATTGTCTTAATATCTCTTTGTAATTTTCACTGACAATACAACCAATCAGGAATCATAGAGGGTTGCCGTCACATGGTCTCTGACGCATAGTGACTGTGCAGCAGAGCTCAATGCTGTCCAGTCCGCACCACGTTCACAATCATTGCTGTGCTTCAGCCCACCTTTGCAGCTACTTGTCAATTCATTTCCATGAGGGCTTTCCCATTTTCCATTAACCTTTTACTTTACGAAGCATGGAATCCTTATCCAGGGACTAGTCCCTTTTGACAACACGACTTGCTTCTAAAGAGGACTCCGGTAATTTTTCTTCCAAGACAGATTTGTTCATTCTTCTAGCGGCTCATGGCATTTCCAGTGCTTTTTGCCAACACCATAATTCAAATGCATCAATTATTCTTTGGTCTTCCTTATTCATTGCCCAGATTTCATATACATTTGAGGCTATTGATAATACCATGGTTTTGGTCAGACAAACCTTAGTCCTCACAGTGACATCTTTGCTCCTTAACAGTTTAAAGAGGTTTTTTTGTTTGTTTGTTTGTTTTCCAGCAGATTTGCCCAGTGCAATACATCCTTTGGTTTCTTGACTGCTGCTTCCATGGACATTGATTGTAGATCAAACTAAAATGAAATCCTTGACAACTTCAATCTTTTCTCCATTTATCATAATGTTGCTTATTGGTCCAGTTGTGAGGACTTTTGTTTTCTCTTTATTGAGGTGTACTCCAAACTGAAGGCTGAGATTTTTTATCTTCATCAATAAGCGTTTCAAGTCATCTTCACTTTCAGCAAGAAAGGTTGTGTCATCTGCATATTGCAGGTTATTAATGAGTTTTCCTTCAATCCTGATGCCGCATTCCTCTTCACATAGCTCAGTTTCTCAGATTGTTTTGCTCAGCATATAGACTGAATAAGCAGGGTCAAAGGATACCTTCCTGACACATACCTTTCTTGATTTAAAACCAACCATGAAGTATCCCCTTGTTCTGTTTGAATGACTCACTCTTGATCCATGCACAGGTTCTTCATGAACACAATTAAGTGTTCTGGAACTCCCATTATTCCAAATGTTATACATAATTTGTTATGATCCACACAGTCAAATGCCTTTGCATAGTCAATAAGATAAAATACAGGTAAATATCTTTCTGGTGTTCTTTTCTTTCTGCCTAGATCTATCCATTAGCTATGATATCCCTGAATATATGTCTTCTTCTGAATCTGGCTTGAACTTCTGACAGTTCGCTGTCAATGTACTGTTGCAACCAGTTTTGAATGATCTCCAGTAAAATTTTACTTGTATGTGATATTAATGCTATTGTTGGACAACTTCCATGTTTGGTGGATCATTTTTCTTTGGAATGGATAAAAATCCAGTCCTTGGCAAGGTAGCTATCTTTCAAATTTCTTAGCATAAGCAAATCAGCACTTCTAGCACTTTGTTTGTTTGTTAAAACATCTCAAGTATTCTGTCTATTCAAAACAAAACCAAACTCACTGCCATCTGACTCATAGGGACCCCTCCTTGGGGTTCTGAGACAGTATTGCTATGGAATTAGATTGCGTCCAGCCTTCTGATTAGAAGTCAAATGCCTTAGGCACTATGCCACTAGAGCTCCCAATTCCTGGAGACTAGTTTTTCACCAATTCCTTCAGTGTGGCTTGGACTTCTTTCAGTACAATTGGTTCCTGATCATATGCTACTTCCTGAAATGGCTGAATGTCAACCATTAATTTTTAGTACAGTAACTCTGTATTCCTTCCACCTTCTTGTGATGCTTCCTGCATTGCTCCATATTTTGCCCATAGAATCCTTCAATCTTGCAACTTGAGACTTTAATTTTTTTCTTCAATCCTTTATGGTTGAGAATTGCTGAGCATGTTTTTCCCTTTTGTTTTTTTAATTCCAGATCTTAACACATTTCATTATAATACATTAGTTTGTCTTCTTGAGTCGCCCTCTGAAATCTTCTGTTCAGCTCTTTTATTACATCATTTCATTCATTCACTTTAGGTACTCTCCATACAATTGCTAGTTTCAGATTCTCTTTTGACATCCATTTTGGTATTTTCTTCCTCTCCTGTCTTTTTAATGACCTTTTGCTTTCTTCAAGTATGATGTTCTTCATGACATTCCACAACTCTTCTTGTCTTCAGTCACTGCTGTTCAATTATCAAATCTATTCTTCAGACAATCTCTAAATTCAGGTGGGATATAATCAACACAGTATTTTGACTCTTGTGGACTTGCTTTTAGCTTCAACTTAAACTCACATATGAGCAATTGATGATTTATTCCACAGTCAGCTCCTTGTCTAACATCATTTGCCTGGTGATATTGAGCTTCTCCATTGCATCTTTCCTCAGATGTAGCTAATATGATTACTCTTTATTCCATCTGGCAAGGTCCATGCATATAGTGATGGATTATGTTGTTGAAAAGGTATTTATAATATGTTGTTGGTCTTGCAAAAGTCTATCACATAATCTGGCATCATGTGTTTCACTAAAGCCATATTTTCCAACTACTGATGCTTCTTTTTTTGTGTCTAACTTTTGCATTTCAATCATCAATAATTATCAATACATCTTTATTGCATATTTGGTCAATATCAGACTGCAGAAGTTGGTAAAACTTCAATTTCGTCATCTTTAGCTTTTGTGGTTGGTGTGTTAATTTGAATAATTGTTATATTAACTGGTCTTCCTTTTAGGCATATGAATATTATCCTATCACTGACAGTGTCATACTTCAGGATAGATCTTGAAATGTCTTTTTGATGATGAATACAGCATCATTCCTTTTCAATTAATCATTCTGTGCATATTAGACCATATGATTGTTTCAAAATGGGCACTACCTGTCCATTGTGGCCTACTAATGCCTAGGATGTCATTCTTTATGTGTTTCATTTCATTTTGACAACTTTCAATATTCTTAGATTCATATTTTGCATGTTTCACATTCTAATAGTTAATGAATGTTTGTAGCTCTTTCTTATCATTTTGAGTTGTCACACATCAGCAAATGAGGGTCCTGTAAGCTTTACTCCATCTATTTTTTTAAGGTTGAGTCTACTTTGAGGAGGCAGCTCTTCCCCAGTTGTATTTTGAGTGCCTTCCAACCTGACAGGTTTATACTCTGGCAGTATATCAGACAGTGTTTCACTGCACTTCATAATGTTTTTGGTGGCCCATTTTTTTAGGAGTGGATGACCCTGACCTTCTTCCTAGTCTGTTTAGTCTTGAAGCTTTCTGAAAACTGTCTACCATGGGTTACCCTGCTGGTATTTGAAATAACAGTGGCATAGCCTCCAGCATTACAACAACATGCAAGCCAACACAGTTTTAAAATAACGACATATGAGTTATGGATAGAAATTATAAGGTATAATTTTTCCAAAATAGCTCTGAATATAAAACCTTGAGATGTCTTCTCAGGGAAATTCTTATTCACCTAAAAATTTAGAGATGGATATTTACCTTAAAACTTGATATATTAAAGCTTTCATAAAAGCAAAAGAAAAGAAAAAGAAAAAGAAAAAGAATCCAATAAGATTTTACATAACTTCTAAGTGATTAGTTATAATGTTTGTTTCTTAAAGGGGTCCAAAAAGGTAGAAGTGATGTTAATTTAGATAGCTATATTGTTTCAGATAAATAGTGATTTTAAAAATTATTCCATAGAAAATTTGCTAATGATTTTGAAAAGATTGTTTTAAGTAAAATCCATCTTACTGAAGAAATGAAAACAGAAAGCATTAAATCTTATATCCTCTTTCAAGCTATTCATTATCTATTGATTGCATTTAGTATTTTTTTTCTCAACAGATCCATTAATTTCCCCTGATTTGATACATAATTAAGTTTATTTTGTGTAATAATATTCATTTCATTTATATTTTTAAAAAATCATGGATCCTAACAATGGAAAATTATTGAAATGCTAATATTCAACACTTCAAAAAATCCCTCTGTGCAAATAACTAAATTAGCTGCTTGATTAACTCTATTTACCACATTCCTTTCCTCTTTCAAGTATGCTATTTTCCCCTAGATTCACTCAAAAGTTAAACATCCATGATTAATTGGTAAAATACAATATTTTTCTTGCTCTATTTGGTTGACTTATTCTTATGTATAAATTTTGTTTTTTAATTTTTATAGCACTCAATTGCTTTCACAAAGGAATCTTAAAAAATGTCTTCCATGCATAAACTGCTCTTATTGTCTAGTCTCCCTAACAAATCCTGAAAATCACCCAATATGTCATCCATTATTAGAGTCTAAAATATGGCCCAATAATCTTTATAGTAAGAACAAAGGTATCATCTTACAGAGTAAAATAGTCTTGAGTGAGAGCAAATTTGTTGGAATTCTAAAATATAGAAGTAGTAAAAAGGGATTACAAGATATTTTTAGCAAACTTTAGAAAAATAGGTTTGAGGAACTGAACCTCTACTTAAGTTGAGATTCATCTCTCTCTCTCTCTCTTTTTTTTTTTTAACATTTTTTAATTTAAAAATTTAATGAATGCCAAATACATATATTGCACTGTGATTTAATGAAGGATGAGTCTCTAAATTACAGGTAGCCCTCAACTTATTAAGTATTGGCATTATGATATACTGCACTTACCAACATCATTTTTAAAAATAATTTTGTATTATTTATGTATGTATGTATTTAAATATATCTGTAAGTTTATATGTCGTGTTTCTAACCCCCAAAGACAAATAAAGATCAGCTTTACAGTGTAGCAATAATAAAAAGCAGTAATAATGAAAATAAAACAAAACAAAAAAAATGAGGTATTCGACTTGTCAGAACTGACTTATGATGGAATGCTCAGAAGGGAACCTTGTAGTAAACAGAGGCCTACCTCTACTTGAAGCAGGGTTTCTGCCTAATTCCTGCTCCAGTCTGTAACACAGTATATGGAGAGAGGAAAAGGAAATGGACTGAGTAGTGAATACAGATAAAAAGAAGTAAAAGACAGAGGAGAGAAGAAAGAAAACCAGAATTTGATTAGAAACATGACTTATGGCCCTATTTTTTTTCAGATATTTTTAGGCCGTATTTCCAAGGTTTGCTCTTGTACTTATGACATGTGTATTCTTGGGCCTCATTTTCCCAAACTAAATAATGGGCATAATAGTATTCACTTCATAGAGTTATTGGGGAGATTAAATAAAATCATTACTATAAAATGTTTACAGAGTAAGGAGTCCTGATGGCAAAAGAGGACTGCTAACTGAAATGTCAGAGGTTTGAACCCATCAGTTGCTCCCCAGGAAAAAGATGTAGCAATCTGTTCTGAAAGTCCGTGAAGACTTTCTGTCTTGGAAACCCTATGGGGCAGTTCTGCTCAGTCCTATAGGTTCGCTATGAGTCAGATTGATTCTGCAACAGGTTTAAGGATGCAGTGTATGATAGTTGCTAATATCTACCATAATCTATTATAGGAGAGTTTTTAGATAGGTTTCACCTCAACTCCTTTTTGTAACTTGAATAACGGACTCAAGGAAAAGCCAACCTTTTCTAGCAATTGCAAATGATACAAACTCATAATTTTAAAGTCCAAAGTAATTTAACCCCCATTACATAGCCATAGTAGTGAATTTCAGTAGAGGAAGCAAAAATGAAAATACAAGAAAAGGAAGAGCTGTCTAAAGGAATCAAAAACAAAAGAAAAATAAAAATTAGAGTCATGGTAGAGAAAGTTAAGCAGAGTTAGAAGAGACTAGAATTGATAAGAATCAAGTAACATGAAAATATTTGAGGGTGAATGCTATAAATGGAAAGAAAACTATGTGAGGAATTCACAGAAATATTTGAAGACTCTTAACATGAAAACATACTATAGGAATTTCGTCTTTTTTTTTCCTCAATTTCAAAGTATTTCTTGCATTAGATACATTGCATCTAGCTGTACATATTGATAGTATTTGTCAAAGGAATTATTGTTACCTTATGCAGCCCTCATATCAGGTAGCTCTGAGACTGTTAGCATCCTACTAACTTTTCTAAACACATTTCAGTGTGTGACTTTGGAGCACTAGTCTTCAAATGCCCTATTTTAAGAACCTATCCACCCACTGCCATTGAGTCAATTCTGACTCATGGCCACCCTATAGGACAGAGTAGAACTGCCCCATAGGGTTTCCAAGGCTATAAATCTTTATGGAAGCAGACTGCTTCATCTTTCTCCTGTGGAAAGACTGGTGATTGGAACTGCTGACCTTTTGGTTAGCAACCACATGATTTAACCACTAAACCACTAGAGCTCCTTATTTTAAAAACAAATTAAATTTAAGATACAAAAACATGGTCATTTTAATGTCTTTTTTTTTAACAGAAAAATAAATCAAGAGTAAATGGTTTACCACAATGCAGTTTAGATAGCACTAAAGATTTTGCTATACAACTCATTATGGAAAGAAATACAATATTCAGACACCTCTTCCTATCTGTGAAAGATTATTTTCTCCTCAAATATCTGAAAAATTCTGAGAAAAATAGCAGGGCAGAAGCAGTTTACCTGTCCTTGAAATTTTCATGTCAGTAATTGATAGCAAATACCATCCACATTTCCTAGTTGACATTTCAGTAAGCAAAGTATAGGGGTGGGTAGTCACTCTGATTTGTTTTCCTACTATGATGATTTATACTACTAGAAATGATAAAAAAAAAAAAAAATCATTTGGATGCAAAGCACTCCTGCTATGCTCATTGTGATTTCACAGAATAAAGTTGTACCTACTGGAGTGGCAATTTTAATTTCAGTGTGCTGTAAGAATTTGTTAGCACAGAAGTAAAGGACACTTTTGAAACACGGAAGGAAAAATTGTCTTAAATATCCTTTCCTAAGATTAGGATGAAACTTTTCTCATATCTGCTAATAAACTTAAATTTCAATCACTGATTTAATATTAAATTTTAAACCACATTTTTCTCATTGACATCATCATCATATCCATGCTGTAATTTCAAGAGTACTACATTTAGTCAGCAGTTTTTGTTGTGTTCAACTTTATTTTTAGTGTAAATGTTCAACCAATATTTTGGAGGGGGAATGTCGAATTTGAGTAAGAGCATGAGCATACCTATAATTTTAATGATCATTTAAATATTTCCTATATTTTTTGCTTGTCCTAATTAGATTTAGTAATGCTTTCTATCAAGGTTTTTCCTAGATAACCTATTATAAAAATTAAAAATACCATTGCTGTTGAGTCGATTCCAACTCATGTTGTTGTTGTTATTTGCCGTTGAGTCGGCCCGACTCATAGTGACCCCTCCTTGGGTTTCCGAGGCAGTATCACTACGGAAGTATGAATGCCCAACCTTCCTTCCAAGGAGTGGCTGGTGGGTTTGAACCGCCAGCCTTCTGGTTAGCAGTCAAGTGCTTTAGCCACTATGCTACCAGAGCTCCTTTCCAACTCATAGTGACTCCTTATTCATAAGGTTTTCCCTGGCCAATTCTTTGAGAAGTGGACAGCCTCTTCCTTCTTCCTCTGTCTCAGCCTATAAGCTGGGCTAATACCTGTGTACCATGTGCATCCCACTGGGTTTGAAACACCAGCGGCTCAGCCCCAAAACTCACATCAACACATCACCACGGTAGGACAAACTGACAGACAGGTTTGTCTCCCTGTTGGAAACCTCTCATACCACCCTTCCCTGCGTCCTTGTGCCTGACTCCTCCTCTGTCCAGGTTCCTGGGCCTTTTAATTCCCTTTTTCCCACTTTCCCATCCTGCTGTTTTGGGCGTGCCTGGGTTCTCTTTCCTCACCTGGATCCCTGTGGCTGACTCCTCTCTCCGGGTTCCTGGGCCTTTTAATCCCCTTTCTCCCGCTTTCCCATCCTGCTGCTTTGGCTGTGTCTGGGTTCCCTCTCCTCACCTAGATCCCTGCAGCTGACTGCTCCTCTGTGCAGGTTCCTGGCTTTTAATCCCCTTTCTCCCGCTCTTCTGTCCTGCTGCTTTGGGCATGCCTGGGTTTTCTCTCCTCACCTGGATGGACCCCATATGCATATATAATGTATATATATAATGACACCTCAGTAACTATCAGCCTTTGAAAGTTGAATAAAAGGACAAACATAAGCATACATAATATTTATGATATGTCTTAATATCTTAATATTTATGATATGTCTTAATATCAGATTAACATCCAATCAAAGTCAACAAGAAACCCATCCAGCAAACAATAAGCACAAGGATCAAAGTCCTGCTCAGTATCAGGTGAACTAAATAGTTCAGTTAACAACTTATTTAGATAACTTATTTGTTGTTGTTGTTGTTGTTGTTATGTGTTGTTGAGTCTGACCCGACTCATAGCAACCCCTCCTTGGGTTTCCATGGCAGTATCCCTATAGAAGTAGATTGCTCAACCTTCCTTCCGAGGAGTGGCTGGTGTGTTTGAACTGCCAGCCTTTTGGTTAGCAGTCAAGTG
>NW_006922044.1:2273243-2275142 GCF_000298275.1 Orycteropus afer afer | reverse complement strand
TGGTATATCCCCAAGGGAATGGCACTAGATAATAAAAAAAATAATGATTTCTTTGTCCACAAAATAACAGAGTTGAATATTGAAATAATTTTGCTGAGTGAAAGAGATCAGGCAAAAAGACTAAAATACTTTATGATTCTATTTTGTCAAAAGCAGTATGTGTTAGGTTGGGTTCTCTAGAGAACCAGAAAACTTATATACAGAGAGAGAGAGAGAGAGAAACATATCTTAGGAAAATGGCTCACACACTTACAGAAGCTAGCAAGTCCCAAGTTCTTGGATCAAACATCAAGCTGAAGGCTTTTCCGGATTCATGCAGCTGCAGGGGCTGACAAGCTCAGGGTTGGCAGGCAGTATATGAGTCGGGGCCGACTCGACGGCAAACAACAACAACAACAACAACATACCAACTGTTGACTCCGACGAATGATGAATCCACGATCACCAGGCCGAATGGTAGATTGTTTGCTCACGGACAGTTATAGGCAGCACAACTGGATCCAGATCTATAGAAGAGTGTCTTTTTTTTTCCCAGGCTGTCCATAAATATATTGGAAGCAGGGCACACCAGTAGGGAAACTCCCTTTCAACAGATTGACTGCTCAAAACATATACCACTGATCTCATCATGGGAATAACCCACATCTCAACTGCTTAAACCACTCAGAATTGTGGTCCAGCCAAGTTGACACACAACTCCAGGTATCATACAGTAGTCTCTTTTTCCAGTGGTTGCCCTAGCGAGGTATAGGAGACAGTGAAAATGATAAGTCACACATACTGAACACAGTAAATAATTCCAGAATCTACTCTAGGATTAAAAAAAAAAAAAAGAATAAGTAACTGTTGCAATAGAGGCCCTTGACAATTTTCAAGGGATTTGTAACAGGCTTCTTGGCTCTGGACTTTGTTCCAAAGTCTGAGAATTGGCAAACAGAGGCATTCCAGCAATATTTACTTTTATGCACTGAAAGCTACACCTATCACCAGAGACATTTTAATAGCTGTAATGGATATTACTGGTAATAATATGTTTACTTCTATTTTTCCAAGACATTCTCATATTCATTTATACACACCACCTTCATATTTTCCCCTAAATAACTTGAGCCCGTCATTCCTAATATTTTGATTTGCAACGTTTACTTTACTGATGGTAGGTCACTCAAGCAATACTATTTAAGCAATTTTCAGAAGTATGGTTCTCTCTAACATCCATAGAGGAGCAATCTTTCCAAAAATTCCCTGGCAATAGGATTCATGGAGCAATGCTGAATTGGCATAACCTCTACTCCTAATTCTTAAGACTATCTGAAAAGCAAGATAAAGTACCTAACACAAGATAACGTATTAACACATGAAATGTTTTAAAACAGCATGAGTTCAGCTTTAACAACTTTGAATTCACAACATGTTTTCTAGTACCATATTCTTAAGAGCACACTTGATGAGACTAAAGCACTTCAAATCCAACAGCAAACAAGTCAGAAATAATTGCAGTACAATCATTATCTAATGGTATAATGATGTCTCACAGCATCAAGGAGAGATTTCACTGTGCACAAACTATTCACTGACTTTCAGTTTCTGTTTGACTAGAATTATTTACATTCCTCATGCCTCATATACTCATTGAAAACAAAGAAAATTCACATGGATAGGTACAAATCTGCTCTTTCTGTGATGTAGATTAGGACATAACTATAGCTCTTCATTTCATTTAGTCACAAGTTATACCCTGTTCTCTGACCCACTCTGCTTAGGATTATTACTTTTTAGTCTCCAGTGTTTCTGTAACAGTATATGGCCAAGTAATGTTTTGTGCATATCAGAAATTCATGACACTTGTGAAGAGTTCATGGTACAGAAATGAGAACTAACTGAGACTGGTTGTTATCC
>NW_006922044.1:2267830-2272558 GCF_000298275.1 Orycteropus afer afer | reverse complement strand
ATGTGTTAGGGAGCAAAACACTTTTGCTAGGTGCCTTTGCATTTACTGTGACCATTAGGCTTTCTCTGGCTTCTGCACTCAAAAATCGGAAATTTATGGTGAGGCACATTGTGATAAATGAGACCTCTCTAGTATAAGAACATAGCTTGGTGATAATTTCTTTATATTTGCATGCTTTCTCATTACATTGGTCTCTGTGTTGCCTGGATTTTATCTGTTTGCCACTTACAGCTCCAGAGAAAGATGTCTTTGAAAGGAATCACAAAGGAGCCTTTTAATTTAGGCAGAAAACTGGCAGATGAATTGCCTGTCTTTGGCCTCCATTGGCCACCTGCAGTAGAACCAACCTCATGGCATCACCCCTTGCTTAAGTCACTCACACTCCTGATCACTTGGTGCTAAGGAAGAACTCTGGCAGGAGAAACAGCGAGTTTGGGTTCTGTTTCTCCTTTAAGCCACACTCTGTCCCTTGCTGGAGATAGACCTGCTCTAGCATCAGAGAATGACACGGGTACCAACACCCAAAAAGGCAAGAACTGGGAGCAGGTAGTGAGCGCCAGGTTTGACATTCCTGGAGGCACCCTGCCAGGGTTTGTTCACTGAGCCCAGCAGGGCATGTTGTCACTCTCGCTGGACACAGCGGCAGGAGTCGGAAGGGATGCCTGGCTGCTGCCCCAGGCCCTCAAGTCATCACGGCTACACATTGGCAGGGACTCATCACTTATTCCTGCTTCTCCAGAGGATGGCAAAGAGCGGAGTGGGAATGAGGAGAAATTGAGCTGCATATTCAGTAGGAGGTGATACCTAACTGCCTGGGAAAGACTGTAAGATACTTCAAATATTAGACAGGCGTCCCTGATCTGATTGAACAGAGTCCGAACGAAGGGCACTTTGGGGAGGGTGTTGAAAAATATTGAAAAAGGACTAGAAATGCTTAATGATCTGCCTAGTACAGATGGGAGGATCATAGGAGTGACCAACATCCAGAAACGTACCTCAATCCCAGAAATTAACTCCAACCCCCTAAGCTTTTTAAGAGGTAAACAAGGGTTCGTGGCAAAGGGGTATCTGAGGCCTGGGGTTTGGAGAGGTTGGATTCTCCTTTGGCTTCAACAGCTCAGCTCCAACCAGCAGTTAGCATAGAGGTGGTAGCTAGTGGTTCTAGTTCACACGCTTACAACTGTCCTCAGGTGAAACTTGTCAGAGAGAAGTACTGACTTGAATATCACCCAAACAGCGATTAAAGAGGGGTGGTGGGATTGAAAGGGGGAGGATTTTGTCATCTGTTTAAAATAATCTATAATTTCCATATGATATACAATAACCTTACTTTGAAGAACAAATTATGTAAAAGAAATTAAAAAAAAAATTTTCTACTACAAATTAGGGAGCTCTGGTAGCATAGTGGCTAAGACACTTGACT
This sequence comes from Orycteropus afer afer, assembly GCF_000298275.1. Taxonomy (NCBI): domain Eukaryota; kingdom Metazoa; phylum Chordata; class Mammalia; order Tubulidentata; family Orycteropodidae; genus Orycteropus; species Orycteropus afer. The sequence continues at coordinate 2,271,135 of NW_006922044.1, read as the reverse complement.
GCTAACCAGAAGGCTGGCAGTTCAAACCCACCAACCACTCCTCAGAAGGAAGATGGGGCAATCTATTTCTGTAGTGATACTGCCTCGGAAACCCAAGGAGGCGTCGCTATGAGTTGGGTCCAACTTGATGGCACATAACAACAATGACACTACAAACTAATCTTTTTTTTTGCAGGAAGAAACCTTGAAAAATCAGAACATATTTCACCCACTGAGATAAATAATCTTAGACCTTTGCAAAAGCTAGGATTCTGAGATTCTTCCAGAATAATCTGGTTAAATTATTGTCTACAGAGCATATATCATTGTTAGTTGCTGTGAAATCCATTCTGACTTGTGGTGACCATGAATACAACATAAGGGACATTGCCTCGCCCAATATCATCCTCACAATCAGCAGCATGTTCCAGTCCATGGTTGAAGCTACTATGGCAATCTATCTCACCAAAAGCCCATCCATGCTGGCACTCTACTTTACCAACATGATGTCTTCTTCTACCAGTTGATCCCTCGTGATAACATGTCCAAAGCAAGCAAGTCGATTGATGTTCTATTGTGATCCATAATGTTTCCATTGGCTAATTTTTGGAAGTGGATTCCCAGGCCTTTCTTCCTAGTCTACCTGGGAGCTCCACTGACATCTGTCTACCAAAGGTGACCCTGGTGGTATTTGAGATGCTAGTGGCATAGCTTCCAGCATTACAAAAGCATGCAAGCCACCACAGTACAATAAACTGACAGATGGGTGGTAGACAAAGCATGTATCCATTTGTTATTTCATTGGGTCACCCCCAACCTCAAAACATACCAGAAAAATAGGAATTAGTAGTGTGCCTGTTCTAGAGATAAGGAACTAAGCCCCCTTAATGTATGTAAGGAGCTCTGCTGGTGTGGTGGTTAAGGAATTTGGCTTCTAACCAAAAGGTCGGTGATTCAAACCCACCAGCAACTCCATGGAAGAAAGACGAGGTATGTAGTTTATATATTTTCCACTGAAAACTCAGTTATTGGACTTTACTGAATCACAAGCAAGTCCTACTTTATTCTGTAAGCACCACACCTAACCTAATGCTTGGGACAAAGGTGAGGTTCAGTAAAGACTGCATTGAATAGAAGGGTGCACATGAGCGAGATAGGCTGGTTTGTAGGAATGCTTGCTTAACGGGTTTACTTCAAGTTTCCATCTTAAGGGTATGTCATTGAGGGAGCAGTTATAGGTTCACTGTTCCTTTTATTTTGTCCTCATTATTTTTTTAAAGAAATTACTCTTGCTTGAAGCCAGTATAACTTCTTTCTTCTTCTCAACACATTTTATAAACAGAAGGCACATTTGTTAATCCATCCTGCCCTTAATGGTAGTGAAGTAGTAAACATGTATGGAGAACCGAAATAATATAGTGAAAAATTCCATATCAGTAAGTTAGCTGAGCAGGAGGAGATATACCTACTGGGTCGCACCTCCTTGGTGAATAGTAAAAGTCACACAAATATATGTGGTGTAGTCACCTCATATGCAAATGGCTTGTCATTTGTTAAGAGAAAGTGACAATATATTTCACTAACATAGTACACAGACCTTAAATTAACAAAATAGCATTTTATTCTGCCCTTGCTAGAGTTTTGTAACAATAGCTCTTCAAGTCAGTTTGAAAGTTAATCATTTGTAATGCAGTCTATACAATGGCTAATGACTATATTCTAATAAGAACATTATATAGTAGGGATTTACACTCGATTTGCAGATATTTTTATGTTTGCATAACAGTTGTACATTCATTATCTCATGTGTTTATCACATAAGCTAAGTATATCACACATTGATATTAGTCTCCCTTCCAGGGGAGGGGGTGGTCACTGAGTTATAGTCACTCAGTTACTAACATAATGCAGTTGGTATTTTTCAAAATCTCTTGTTTTGAAACTAAGAAAGGGGAAACTTTTGCCCTAATTCAAATTTTAATATTTTCTTGTATACATACCAACATGAAACAACCATCCTGATTATTCTCATCAACTTAGGAAAAGAAGTATTAGAATAAGCTTCTCTTACCCATATTCACACAGTCAGTTCTGTGTATCTCTGTAATGTATATCCATAAATAATCCCAAGTTTAGTAGACATCTTGCTCATTTTCTCTAAGTGGATAAAAGTTATCTATCTTAGAAGGGATGGAAGTGCATCGGGGAAATATATCTTAGAAAATGAACCTCTATGAGGTTTTGGAAATGCTTGCATGACTTAAGAATTATATCTTGAATTGTGTTATGGATCAAAATCATGTCAGAAACCATTTCTTCTTGGAGAATTATAGAACCATAAATCTTCATTGCCCAGGACATTCTCTTTCCACTGTCACTGGGAAACTCAAACCCAGAAATTGATTTTATGGTTTTGTAGGGTTGACGTATGGATTTTAAAGATCTAGCAATGCCCCCAGCACTTAGTATAAAGAATTCATACTGAGTCGCAGAAAGAGCAATGCCAGATATGAATAAACAATCAGCTGCCCTAGGATCTCTCTCACTGTTCAGCTTTGGGTGCTTTCTGGATTCTCTTGCCTCTCTTACTTTTATAATCCAGTGTTCCCTGGAATTTAATCCTTGATACACTTCTACCTTTTTATTTTTAGAAACCAAGATGAGCTTATCATTTTCATAGGATTCCTTTGAGTACCTCAAAGGCAACCTTGATAATTCTGAACTAATTTTCTTCCCTCTGTTTCATGGTCTTTCTGTATTTCCTGAAAGTCTCATCTCCTGAAAGTCATCATAGTTAGTAAAATATATTGTCCTGAAAATCTCATCTCATCTCGTCACCCAATTTATAAAGCTAGAGTCATCTCTTGTTCCTAATTCTCTCTATTGTTTCATATTACCAAGACCTGCAGACTTTATCTGGTATTGTTGTTGTTGTTAGGTGTCATGGAGTCGGCTCTGCCTCATAGCAACCCTATGTACAACAGAACACTATGTGCAACACTGGCTGGTCCTGTGCCAGCCTCACAATCCCTGCTGTACCTAAGTTCTTCATTGTAGCCACTGTGTCAATCTATCTTGTTGAGGGCCTTCTCCTTTTTCCTTGACCCTCCTCCACTTTACCAAGCATGATATCCTTCTCAAGGGAATGATCCCTTCTGACAATATGATCAAAACAGGTGAGACGAAGTCTAGCCATTCTCACTTCCAAGGATCATTCTGGCTGTGCACTTCGTCCAGTATAGATTTGTTTGTTCTTTTAGAAGTACATGGTACTTTCAGCATTCTTCAGCAACACCACAACTCAAAAGCATCAACTCTTCTTCAGT
>NW_006922044.1:2247265-2267280 GCF_000298275.1 Orycteropus afer afer | reverse complement strand
TCCCTTCCTGATTTTAAACCATAAAATATCTCCTTGTTCTGTACTAACAGCAGCTTCCTGCTCTGTGGATAGGTGGCTTCTGAGCATAATTAAGTGTTCTGGAATTCCCATTCCTCTCAACATTACCCATAATTTGTTATCATGCATACAATCAAATGCTTTTGCATACTGTGGTTTAGTGAAATACATGGTATGGCTTTTCTAGTCATAGTCTTTGTAACTCCCAGTGGATTACTATGAATAGCTGCTTTTAAACTTCTGATTGTTAAAGTCATCCACCTGGGGTATTTTGGTTGCAGCAGCGTGAAGTAATCTGGAAAGCTCACTCTCTCTCAGGTGTGTAGAACTCTGATGTTTGGATTGGTTGGTTTTGCCACTCTGCCAGGCTTAAAATGAGCCCTCCTAGAGGCAGAGAGGAATCTCGCTGCTAGCTGAGAGACACGCCTGGCTGAGAGAGATGCCCAGCTGAGAGATGGTGGCAGTGGAACCAAGAGGTACAGGACAGAGCAGCAGGATTACCTGGCCCACAGAGACAGAGAGAGGCCAGGCCGAGAGGCCAAGGGCCAGAGAGTCATGTGTAAGGGCACAGCAGAGGGGAGACTATCCTGATCGAGGAACTGTATCCTAAGCATCTTCTTGAACTTGAATTGTAGCCTAATAAACCCCATAATCTGGGTTCTGCAATGAATTATTGAACCCAGCAAAGAGGTGGTGGGTGCCAGCAAAGAGGTGGTGGGAGGGATGGTTGGTGTCAAGGTTGGTAAGAGGGCTGAAGGTCAGTGGCATGTCTGGCCTCATAAGAATAGGCTTTGGGCTGCTGATGGTGATTCTATCTTCCTCTTGTATAGTTAGAGGGGGCCAAAAGATGCTGGCTCCTTGCCCCTTTAGCACATAGTCAACAAAACACAAGTAAACATTCTCTTATAGTATTTACTTTCAGCCAAGATCCATCTGGCATCAGTAATGATATCCCTCATGCCACATCCTCTTCTGAATCCAGCTTGCATTTCTGGAAGTTCACTGTCAATATACTGCTGCAACCATTTTTGAATTATGTTCACTAAGATTTTATTTGCATGTGATATTAATTATATTATTCAGTAGTTTCTACATTCTGTTGAATCACTTTTCTCTGGAACTGGTAAAATATGTATCTTTTCCAGTCAGTTGGCTAGGTAGCTGTCTTTCAAGTTTCTTGGCATAGACAAGTAAGTGTCTCCAGCGTGGCTTCCATTTATTGAAACATCACAATGGGTATTCCGTCAATTCTTGGAGCCCTGTTTTTTGCCAATTTCTTAGGTGCAGCTTCAACTACTTCCATTGATACCATTAGTTCTTGATCATATGCCACCTCCTGAAAGAGTTGAACCTCAACCAATTATTTTTGGTACAGTGACTCTGTGTGTTTCTTTAATCTTCTTTTGATCTTTCCTGTGGCATTCCATATTTTGTCCATAAAATCTTTCAATTTTGTAACTCGAGGCTTTAATATTTTCTTCAGTTCTTTCAGCTTGAGAAATGCTGATCATGTTCTTCCCTTTTGGTTTTCTAACTCCAGATCTTTGTACATTTCATTATAATAATTGACTTTGTCTTTTCAAACTGCCCTTTGAAATCTTATGTTCAGCTCTTTTATATTGTCATTTCTTCCATTTGCTTTAGCTACTTTCCATTACAGAGCAAGTTTCAGAGTCTCTTCTGACATCCATTTTGGTTTTTTCTTCCTTTCCTGTCTTTTTAATGACCTTTTGCTTTTTCATGGATGGTGTTCTTGATGTCATCCCACAATTCCTCTGGTTTTCAGTCACTGGTGTTCAACGTATCAAATCTATTCTTTAAATCATCTCTAAATTCAAGAGGGATATTATCAAGGTCATATTTTGGCTCTCGTAGACTTGTTTTAATTGTATTCAATTTAACTTGAACTTGTATATGAGGAGTTGATGGTCTGTTCCACAATCAACTCCTGGCTTTCTTTTGGCTGAAGATATTGAACTTCTCCATTGCCTCTTGCCACAGATATAGTCAATTATATTCCTGTGTACTCCATCTGATGAAGTCCCTGTGTATACCAGCCATTTTGTTGTAGAGAAAGGTATTTGCAATGAATAAGTTGTGCAAAATTATATCAAGAGATCTCCATCATTATTTCTATCTCCAAGGCCAAAATTTCCAACTACCAGGGACTCTTCTTTGTTTCCAATTTTTGCATTCCAATCACCAGTGATGATCAGCACATCTTGATAGCATGTTCTGTCAATTTCAGACTGTAGATGTCAGTAAAAATCTTCAATTTCCTCATCTGTGGCTTTGGTGGTCAGTGCGTAAATTTGAATAATTGTAGTATTAACTGGCTTTCTTTGTAGACGTATGGATATTATTCTATCACTGACAGCATTGTACTTCAGGAAAGATCTAGAAACATTCTTTGTGTTAGTGAATGCTACACATTCCTTTTCAATTTGTCATTCCTGGCATAGGAGATCATACAGTTATCTGATTCAAAATGGCCCAAGCCAGTCCATTTCAGGTCACTAATGCCTAGGATATCAATGTTTATGTGTTCCATTTTGTTTTTGATAATTTCCAGTTTTCCTAGCTTCATACTTTGTACATTCCATGTTCTGATTATTAATGGATGTTTGTAGCTATTCCTTCTCATATTGAGTCATGCCACTTCAGCAAAAAGAGGTCCCAAAAGCTCTACTTTATTCATATTGGTAAGGTAGGCTCTACTCTAATGAAGCAGCTCTTCATTATGGTATGTCTTGCTGATTTTCTTTCAGGGTCTATCCAGTTTGGGGTTCACTGAACTTCTTAAATGGATATATTCTTGTCTTTCATCATATCATCATATTGGGGAAATTGTCTTCCAACAAATATTTGACAATTTTCTCTGTGATTTTATTTGTCTCTTCCTGTTATGGCACTCTAATTACATGTAGATTATTCCTTTTGGTTGTATCCCACATGAATCTTAGGTTTTCTTCATTTTGTTTTGATCTTTTTTATGATTGTTCCCTTACCAAAGTAGTATTGAGGTATTTGTCATCAATCTCACTGATTCTGTCTTCCATCGATTCAATTCTCTCCTTTTCCTGTTTAGTTTGTTATCTGTTTCTGAAATCTTAGTATTAATCTTCTGTATTTCTATCTGGAGATTTTGTATCACTTCTAATTTTTCATTTTTTTTTTTTTAATAATTTGTTCTTATATTGTCTTGGCAAATTGTTCTAGAGTTTTGTATGTCTTTTCCTTAATTTTGTCAGTGTTTTCCTTGCTCTGTCTCTCAATCTATTGGTGGTACCTAAATATAATTCTTTTGAATTCCTTATCAGAGAGTTCCAATGCTGCTTCTTCCCCAGGGATGTTTTCTGGGTCTGTATCCTGGTCCATGAAGCATTTACAGATGAAGATTGAAGAATACAGTCTGCAGTATGGATTATATCTCAATATAAAGAAAACAAAAATCCTCACAACTGGACCTATAAGCAGCATCACAATAAATAGAGATAAGACTGAAGTTTTCAAAGACTTCACATTGCTTGGTTCTACAATTGACATCAATGGAAGCAGCAGTCAGGGCATCAGATGGCATACAGTACTGGGCAAGTCAGCTGTGAAGGACCTCTCTCAAGTGCTGTAGAGCAAAGATGTCTCCTTGAGGACTAAGGTGCACCTGACACTACCTGTCATATTTTCAATTGTCTCATATGCATGTGAGAGCTGGACAATGAATAAGGAAGACTGAAGAAGAATTGATGCTTTTGAATTGTGGTGCTGGTGAAGAATGCTCTAAGTACCATGGACTGCTAAAAAAAACTAAGAAATCTGTCCTGGAGGAAGTGCAGCTGGAATGCTCCTTTGAAGCGAGAAGGCCAGACATCATCTCACCTACTTCAGTCACGTTATCAGAAGGGACCATTCCCTGGAGAGGGATGTCATGCATGGTAAGGTGGAGGGTTGATGAAAGAGGGGAAGGCCCTCAACAAGATGGATTGACACAGTGGCTGTGGCAATGGATTTAAGTATAGCAAGGATTCTGGAGCTTGTAAGGAAGTGGGCGATGTTTTGTTCTGCTGTGCATAGGGTGACTATGAGTCAGAGATGACTCGACAGCACCTAACAACAACAACATCCTGGTCTTTTGTTTCTATTGCTTTATCTTTCTTCTTTGTGTGAACTGTGATGGTTCTGTTGTCTCTGAGACATTGTGATGTTATTGTATTTATTTTTAATTGGTTGTTGTATGTTGGTGTGATTTGCCCAAGATTTTTTTCCTTTGTTTTGTTTTGCTATATCTGAGTAAGCATGGTACTGCACTTCTCTATTCACTAGTCAGCAGCACTTACGCATTCATCTCCTATCTCTTGGTGGGTGTGATAGAAAATGAGTGGGTGCACAATTCTCTGTTAGCTGTTTGTGAAAATCAGTTAAGGGTGAGTCTGGCTCATGTAAGCTGTCATTTGTAATCTATCATTGGCCAGATAGTGCAGAAGCAAGTTATGACCCTCATTCAGTAGGTGGGGCTGCTGGAGGTGCTGATATGATTGGGTTGTATGGGCATGGTTACTGTCTCCCACTGAGTTAGACCAAAATAAATAAATAAATAAAAGTAAAAACAAGAGAACTAAAAATATGCACCACATAAACACACAGGAAAAATCATCAAAAAGAAAAAAAAAAAGAATGAAAAGGCAATAAATGAGAAGAAATATTAAAAAAAAAGAAAAACACTTCTAAAAAACAAACAAATAAAAAAAGAGTAAAAGTAAAAAACACACCTCACAATATGTGGGGAGGGGGGAAATAAGAGGAAAGAGCTAGAGTGAAAGAATAATAAAGAAAAACATGAGAAAATTGCAAAAAGTGAAACAAGGGATGGGAAGAACCAAAATAAAAAAAAAAGGATGGGAACTGGGAAAAAGAAAGAGAAAAAAACAAACCACCAACTATAACCTGGGAAGGGAAAAAGAAAGAATAAACATATGGAAGAAAAAAAGAATAATTTTTAAACAAACAAAGCAACAAAAATATCAGGGGTGGGGGCCAGGCTGGGCACCCAGGCTCAGTCAGAGTACACAGACTGGTATGGAATTCCTATCAGTACAGAAGGTAGGTGAAGGTGAGGGATGTCTACACCTCCATTCACCAAGAGGGTGTGGGGTCATAAGAGTAACAAGGGGAATATTGCACCTTCCCAGTTGTCAGTCTCCTGTATGGTTGCCTGTACAGTCCTCAAAATGTGGAGCCTATTCTTAGCTTGCTGGGGTCTTAATATTGTTGCTTAAAATATCCAATATGGCCACACTACTTGTAAATATTTAAAATGGCTGTATCCTCCAGACAGCCAAAAGCTCCCAGCTCAGCCATCTCCTTCTTTGTTGTTTCCCTTTTTAGTCATCAGCCACCAGTGCAGTTGTCCATGCAGCCCTTGGTGAGCAGGGCCAATTCTTGTTACTGCCCAGGTCTTGATACTTCTTGTAAGTATTCAAACTGGCAACTCTGTCAGAATAGCTGACAGTCCACAACTCCATTTGTCTCTTTATTCACTGTTTTCATTCAGGTTCTTCTGCTGGTTGGCATTTAATCCACTTCTGTATCTTTCCTTTCAAATCTCAGGACTCCACAATTATCCTCTGTATCTGTGTCAATTGGTTTCTCTTATTTTTGTTGAAGAGGGTCTGTGTAACTTGTCTATCTATTCTGCCACCTTACCGGAAGTCCAGTGATCAATATTCTTAATCTATCTATGAGAAGGTATAACTAGAATGAGGCTAAAGCCATGGTTGGTAAAGAAATTACCCATATTCGTTGAGAGAGGGGGAGTTTGCAGTGATTTGCTTTCCATCAATGAACACAGATGTATGACAAGGTCAGTCTGAGACAGTGATTTGAAGTCTTCATTTGTTCAACAACTATTGCAATCATGAAAGCAAAAAACTTCTATATAATAATAACATTTTATGAAAATCATTGATCATATAGTTATTTAAATAATGATGTATTCTATTATTTTTATTCAACAAATTTTTATTTCAAATCTAGTATGTTCCAGATACTATGTCAGGTTCTAGGATTAGAACACAAAGAACACAAACCTTTCAAGTTTCTGTTGCTATGAAGAATATCAGATAATATAAGAATATTAGATAATATACAAGAACCACGTTAAACAAAGTAAGGATTTAGTGGATAAGAAGAAGTAGGTAAACATTTTAGAATTACCAAGTGTATGTAATATGCCAACTAATCTTCTAAGTATTTTCAATCATTTTCTTGTTCAGTCATCTGAACAATCAGATCTTTTCCTTCCCATTTGAAAAGTAATGACTTTGACCTTCCAAGAAATAAATGGGTTGGGACAACAGCACACAAGGGGCACAGATAGCAGCTCCTCTTGAAGCCAAAGTCCAGAGATATTTTAGTCGAGGCTGCAAACAGTACAGCTCAGCTTTCCCATGTACTTGTAATCATTTTGCTATTACCAGCAAGGACATCTCTGAGCTATGTAGGCACAAGCCTTTAGGAAGGTCATAAAGTAGCACTAATAAAGTGAAATCAATAGAAAGGATGTAAAAGGAAATGCCTGCAAACTTTTCCACGGCAACATAAAATACCAGCCTCCAGTTAGAAGCTAAATCATGTGAAAACAAAGAAAGAAAGTTTTATTTATTTATTTATTGTTGTTTTTACATTAGTATAAGTCTGCAGTCAGGCAGCAGCCTGAAAGAGGAGATGAATCAAAAGATTAAAAAGAAAGAAAGAAAGAAAAACTACAAATGTCGGCATTAAATTTCCAATTTTGATTTTCCAAACAAACACTTTGGATCTGTTAGAAAGCACCCACTTGTAAATGAGGTTTCTTCCTTTTTTTTTTTTTTTTTAAGAATTATATACATATTCAGCAAATAAGAGATGCTCAGATGTTGTAGTGTTTATGTGAATATTAACAGCAATATATTAAACATAACTTTTACATTTATATGGCACATGTTATATTTGAAAACTCATTTTATCATCATTAGAATAAGCTAAATTTTACATATATTTTTGTTTTGAAAATGGATAATGATGTTACACAAATAAATTGAAACCATTGAATTTTGGAAGTGAAAGATAATACTTATTTTATAGATCACATAACTGGGTACTTACGAGGTCAAATGGTCTGGTCAAGATCAAAATGTATAATATCTAATTGCTTTGATGCCTGTCCAGAATATTTTGAGTGAAGGTACCAAAATAAGATTTAGGAAACTCAAGTGATGCAATACAAATATGTTGCCAAGCTCTGGAATCATATGCTCAAAATTATTGCAAATAGAAATAATTTAGTCAGTATGTGTTGAATTGATATTTAGTAGTCATTTCCAGGAGAACTGGTGGTGCAGGGGTTAAAGCACTCATCTGCTAACCGAAGTATAGGCAGTTCAGATCCACCAGCCATGACTCTTTCCATGAGAGAAAGATATGGCAGTCTGTTTCCCTCAAAATTTACATCCTTGGAAACCCTATAGGGTCAATATAAGTTGGAATTGACTTGAAAGCAGTGATTTTGGCTTATGGTTGATCGTTTCTTTCCTGATTTCCACAGTTTCAGAAGGAACAGAGCATGGTAGATTACTCTACATCACATTCCAAAACCTTTCCCTCCGTGGTTGCTTGGATCGAAAAAGACCTACAACTGAAACTGGATCTTATTTTCTAGTAATTCAAATACAAATAAAGAGAGTTTTTCTCTGATACTCACAGCTGACTGAAAACAAGTTCAAAGTCAGTGTGCTCAGCTCCAATGCTTTAAAAAACTAGCATAGACAGACTTTTTTTTTTCTGCCCCCAGACCAAACCCTGATGCCACATAACTGAAAGGAAAATAAGCAAAAATCTCAGAACCTAATATAAAACTAAATGGGAGAAATCTTTGGAAGTACAAAGGTTGATGAAATTCTAATGTATAGAGGGAAATAATAAAAATGAAATGTATTCTGGTGCTCCATATGAGGAATACTGTAGGATACATCACTTTGTTTGTATGTTTTTCCATTCCCAATAGTACCCTGGGTAGGTAATTGCTTCTTCTTTTATACTGCAGGGCAGAAAATCAATAGCACCATTCTAGCACCTGATAACAGTGGCAAAGTAACAGCAGGACCCAGGAGTTTAAATGGAATGAGGAACAGACAGTGGCAGAGTTGATTCTTGATAAAGAGCCCTATTCTTTGTCCTGGTGATTAAGATGCTTAAAACATGTTTTACAGAGAAAAAAAGGTGAAAAACCAATTAACAATTTTGTGTATGATGCATTACTTAAAATACCCAAATATAGTTTGAATTACTTATTGAGTACTATGAAGAACACATTAGCAAACTCTACAGATGAGTTTGTGATATCAGGGGTTAATAAAAGAAATGAGTACTTAGAACCAAATATCATCTGCAAGAAAACAAAAATCTGGTTTTTCATAAGACTGCTCAACAACAGCCCTATATAAAGGTGATAATGTAATAATATTTTTAAAGTATTAAAGAAAAATAATTTGGAATCAAGAACTTGTATGAAGTACATCTATCATTGTATGTGAAGGTGAAATGAGTTATATGTGATATTTAACTGTTGAATGAAACACAGTTGGAGAAAGAATCCCAACACAGAAGAGGAATAAAGCAAAATAGAGTCAACACAATTTAAGAAAGTAAGAGAAAGGAGAAAAGCTAATTTTATCTAAATAAGTAAGTGTCTTCAACCTTCACGCCACCCTATCCTCTATCTATATTATAAAAATGTAAAAAGATAATTACTTTTTAATTGTCCAGGCCTAAAACTCTAAGCCAGTCAATATTGAATCCTTTTCACTATAAGCTATTGCAAGGAAAAACCATATATTTTAAGGTGGCCGACCCACTACATGAGTGATATACTCCCTTGGTCCCCTCTAAACACACACCCATATATACACATCTTATATGTGTACAATACCCACAATGTCTTAAATTATCATACAAGAATTAGCAATCCAGTGCCCCTCTGATCTCACCTCTTATTAATCTCTCCCTCACTCAATCCAGAAACACTAAATTCATGGCTGCCTCCTTAATTGTTTTTGCAATGTCTGTTTCTTCTACTGAGAATTCTCTTTCCACAATGTTCAAATGCCATCATTTTCAATGAGTATCCTCTCAATGATTAATTGTATTTGTTTTTAACTTTTTCTTTTATTTTCTTTTCCATTTCCATGTTCTATTTATAAGTCATACAGCTTATAAACATGGCCAATGAATATTTCAAAACATCATTTCATGTTGATACTACTCTATTGAAACTCTTTTGGTAGCTCCCCTTTTCTTATTATAGCTTAAAGTCCATACCCCAGCCACTTAGTTAAGACCTGCCCAACCATAATTTAAAACAGCTTTTAAAATACCAAAAATTGCATAAGGGATAAGAATGCTATGAAACAAATGTTATGGCAAGAATAGGTTAACTTCCGAAAAGAGAGGTTAAACAAAATGTATTAAATAAAATTAAAATAATGAAATGAGAAAATACACAGCACTAAGGTACTCAGTGCACATGGAGCCTATGTAATGGTTACTGGAAGAGAAACCGGACTGAAAGAATGTTTGATAAAATAAAATCCATCCAATAAAGAGAAGAAAGCTTGCTTTTTGGCAATGATTCAGTAAGCTTCGCCATAAAATTCCAGTGTCAACTATCACTTTTTTCTAGAGATTCTTCTGCTATGTAATAAATTGTTTATTGCCTTCAACCAAGGAATTTGCTTCCTTATTCCCTTTCCAGAGAATTCTTCAAAGGAGAAAGATTTGCTCAATAATAGTTTAACATTTTACCTTAAACACATTCTTGTTTCTTTCTTGTGGGCCTTAAAAATATCCATCCTTGTGGGTATAATTAGGTCCTGCTGCTGGCAAAAGTCTTATGATTCTTTATAGTCGTATTTAAATAACTTATTTCTAGAATAGTCTCTGCTGTAGCAAGTAGGCCCTTTTTTTAACAAAGGAACTTTTTTTTTAGCACTATTTGTGAAGAATAGTACTTCATGGTTTTAAATATATATAATGAAAAGAGTGATATTAATAATTTATCATGTGAATAGAACTATGAAATGGATGAAGAATTCAGCTGTACTTGAAAGCTTTCCAGCACACTTCATTTTAGGAGAAAAATTTCTCAGACTCCAGTAGAGGTAGTATGTGCAGTCTTTTTCTAGGATCATACTTATTTCTAGTCATTTTTACTCCTTACCAAATTGACTCAATTACATTAACCATCTACTTATGTAGCATGAATAATTTACATAATGACATTGGAATCTATTATTAATCTCACATAGTAGCAGTAGAGTGTCTAGATATAGGAACCTGGAATGCATTTTTTAGTTTATGGTTTCCAGTTGCTGACTGAGCTATTGTTAGCTTTCTAAAAGGTCTCCAGTGACAAAGTGAAACTGGAACATTTTCCATCTACTATAATAAGCCCTTATATCTGAAAAGGGCTTTTAACTTCTTAAAGTACTATTACACGTACTACTTCATTTCATCTAAAAAGCCTGTGCTTGTCAGGTAGGGAGAGCAATCTTCTTAGATGAGTAGGGAAACTGAGACAGAGAGCTTAGGTGAGTTCCCGAGGTCATGCAGCTAGTGTCAGTATTGGGTTGGTGCTCTCACACTCACAATGGAGACAGAGAACTGAACTAGCATTTGTCGACTAGAATGAGCCAATCCCCACATTATGCACTAAAGGCAACTTTTATCTTACTCAGGGTAATTTTACAAATGAAAAATTTGAGGCTTTGAGGGACAAAACAACTTATCAGTTATTATTTCTGTCATTATAACAGGAAGTACAACCTAAATTTTCTGATTAAGTTTCACATTGGTGTATACCTCCCGCCCCTAACTTAAAATCAGTAATATTTTCTAACAAGTATTGAGCCCTTACTATGAAGTTGGAATTGATATGAAGAGTTTTGAATGGCAATTCCTTTTCTGTGAAAGAAACTCTCCCCTTCTTATAATAATAGCAGGGGTATCTCTTCTCCCCTATTAATAGTTGCGTAGGATTATTTTTGGGAGATCTGGTAGCATAGTGGCTAAGGCACTTGACTGCTAACCAGAAGGCTGGCTGTTCAAATCCACCAGCCACTCCTCAGAAGGAAGATGGGGCAATCTACTTCCGTAGTGATACTGCCTCAGAAACCCAAGGAGGGGTCGCTATGAGTCCCAGCCGACTTCACGGCACATAACAACAGCACGGATTATTTTTAACTAGAGCGCAAAAAAAAAAAAAAACCCTCCATTTTCACCGTGAGGCTGTAAGCTTAGCAATTGGGCACTGAAAGAAAGAAGGCAGTTTTCTTACCTCATAAGAAGGTCAACAATTTTAACAAAAAAAACATTCTTTGCTACTTAATAGCACCTTTGACCTCAATTGGCTTCTTGGCTTGGTGGATAGGAATAGCCCAGGCACTTTTCTTGTCCTGTGTAATTTTCTGTTTTGAAGCTGCACCCCTGGTGCGGGAGTTAGAACACAAAGTAGCATTTGTCAGTAAGTTTCTTGTAGAATAAAATACTTGTTCTGTTGGAAAGGGAGATGAGATGATTATCCTAGTTTTCAGATACTAATATAATAATAATGTCATTTCTAGTCAGGGAAGCCATGGGGAAATAGAGGCTTCATTTGAATCAAGGCTTTCCTGTTTATGTATGCCGAAATAATTTAATTGCAATTCCCTAAAGATGGGCTGATTAACCTGTTTAGGTATTAAGTCCCTTGAGTATCTGTCCTATAAACTGAAGCTGTAAACTCTCTTGTAATTGGTATGGCAAAACAATTATAGTCAGATGAATGATGTCATAAAACAATTGGTTGCTCAATATTTTGACACCCAGCTATTAAAATCAAACCAGCTAGGTGAATTTCACTGGCATTAACTTTACTTTATTATATTCTTCTACTGGGAAGGCATTTGTTAATGTTTTCAAACATCATTGTATTGTTAAATCACTAAGGATCGTAACTATTAAAATTCCAAAAAATGATAGTGTTTGCTTTTCATCTCTTACTGGTTCACGCACTCCGGGGGAAATAATTTCAGCATCAAAATAAAATTTAAAAAGCCATGTCACATTAACTATAAATTAATTTATCAAATTTCTATAAATAAAATGCTATCCTTTAGAAGAGTCTTATAAAGTGTAGATATTCATGTTTCAAGTTAAATCACATTTGATACATTCTCACTTTTCATCCACTGGACTTTCTGTAGAGGGTAATATTCTTAATGAAACTGTCAGAAAAGGAAAGACTTTTTCTACCTGCTGTTGGCTTCTAAATAGCTCTAGACATCCTAACTCATTAAGCTTGAGAAACAGCTACAGAAAAACTACAAAATTAAATTGAATTCTGAAGAATTTTCTAGCTAGAAGTTAAAAGTACACTTATTGTGCAAAATCAACTTCTCTGTTTCACATCTTCATATGCAAAATCAAGAGAAAAATACTTAAGAATGGCACATTTTATATCTTCTGACACCATCCTCTTCCTAATGATATGAAGAGTAAAAGCTCTGAGATTTTTACAATTAAAAAAAAAAAAAGTTTTCAGTTTGTAACGTTTGGAGGGAGTGACATCCCCTTCTGTTTCTGCATTTGCATAAATGTTTTCACAGTTCTGTGGTGTGTTAAGCTATTGGTAAATCACAGTGCTTATATGGAGGATAATAAACTTCAGAAGGGGAGGGAAGTAGGAGTTTACTCAAAGGAAGATACCATTGAAGGAATCATTGATGCTCTCCATCACCTGGGGAAGTGGCTGTATCTCACATTTAATTATAAAATTCAAGAGACAAGACCAAGGACTAAAAAGGGATAAAGTTGAGAAATTCTGGGGGTATGGCTCCTTCTTCCCTAGTAACCCTGGGTGATGGGATAGGATCCGTGAACAAGCCATTTAGGGTAGGAACATAAATATTTACCATGTTAACAAAATTGTGTCACTATGGTATGTTTTTCTCTTTCATAAAATATTTTAGTAGATCCAGTTATCACAATTGTGCTACTTATTTAAGTGGGACCCCTTTACCTGCAGGGACCAGTGACATAAAGCAAAGGAATGTTTAAAAATAAAGGAGACCCAAAAGGAAATTCTTGAGGAGATCATAATTATGTAGGATAACTATGAATTGGCGGTGACTCACAGCACCTAACAACAACAAGGTCAAGGTGACATTTCCAGAAAAAACTTTTTTTTTTTTTTTTCCTGGTGAATGTTTGAGAAATTCTGGGTTTGTTTTATTAAAACAAAAGTCACATGTTTGCACTCAGGAAGATCATTGTATCAGTCTGAACATTATTGTGGTTGTTTTCCCTGGCCATCTAGCAGATTCCTGCTTATAGCAACTGCATGTGTGCGGAGCAGAACTGCTCTATAGAGTTGAGTCTGTGATCTTTTGGAAGTAGATCATTATGCCTGTCATCCAAGGTACCTTTGCATTTTCCAACTGCCAGCTTTTCAGTTAGTGGTCCAACGCTTAGCCCTTTGCATCACTCAGGGAGTCTTCATGAAATTACATACAGCTGGTAAAGAGAAATCTCTAGAAGTACTGAGGTGTGAGGATCTCCAGTCTATCAAGTTAAAATGAAAACTTGTTTAGAACTTTTGGAAAAAATGAATTTAATGTCAGTAAACAGCAAACATTAGTTTCCTATTCTTTTTAGATTGAGAGCTTCAACTTCAACATGAAATATTTTCAAAGTGTGATTTCGTTTTAATTATTTGTTAGAATGTTAATGAGACGGAGATTAAGCCTTGATCAATTGTCATCCTGTCTGTTATTAGCACACATAAAAAGAGCTTTTAAATAATTTTCTTGGCTAGGTTCTTGGGGAAAAAAAAATAGCATTGTTCTCTGAAATAATTTCAACTTTGCAAAAATAGAAATAGAAAAAATGTATAAAATAGTTTTTGTTTTTGAATATCAAATATAGTAATATGTACCATAAAAAAAAAAAAAAAAAACAAACTCATTAGAGGATAAGAAGCACTGAAGCTCTCATGATGATCATCAAGTGTACACTGGCTTTCCCATGTTGATTCCATGTAAAGGAAAAAGATAGTTTTGACTCAGAATGGTTCAGCACGGAAATCTATTAGTTGATGGCTTTGTGTCCCTAAAATTATTAAGAGTAAATCACTCATTCAGAAATGATCTCTCCTGACCCTGTACCCTTAGGAGCGCATGAAGTTTGAATATTTACGTGGAAGATCAGAGTTTGAGTTCCTTGGGCGAAGGAGTGTTTCTTAGCAGTTCTCAAATCTCCCATAGCTTTATCTATCTCCAATGCATAATACAGACGTGGTGAACTTATTTTAAGACTTAAAAAAAAAAAAAAAAAATCACTCCCCTCAAGTTGGTCCCCACTCATAGCGACCCCTCCTGGGGTTTCCCAGGCAGTGTCACTATGGAAGCTCCTCCTTCAGAGGAGCTTTGGGGTATAGGTTTTCCTCAAGGCCATTTTGTATTGTCCTCTTTTTAGAAAAATGCTTTCTAACACTTATACTTGTTTACAGACACAGTGAAACAGTAACTACCATCCATTTGAGCCTATATTGTTAAGACACTCTGGTGGTTAAGGACTTTAGCTGCCATCTACCACAAGCTGCTCCAGGGAAGAAAGATGAAATAAACTGCTTCTGTGAAGATTTACAGCCTTGGAAACCCCAAATCGGTTGCTATCAGTTGGAATCAACTTGATGACGATGAATTTGATTTTTGGTTTAGTAAATCAGTTAAAAAATACAAAATATATTTATGTATAAACTTTATATACACATATGTATGTGTGTGTATCTATCCTGAGTGTTGCAGTAGCTAAGCACTCAGCTGCTAACAAAATGTTGACAGGTGGAACCTACCAGCCAATTTGCAGAAGGAAGACAATACCGTCTGCTTCCATAAAGATTACAATCTTGGAAACCCTAGAGTCCCTTCTATTCTGTCCTATAGGATAGATACGATTAAGATTCAACACTATGGCATGGGTTTATACACACACACACATACTTATAATGTTGCTTATTGGTCCATTTGTCGAGACTTTTGTTTTCCTTATGTTGATGTGTTATCCATACTGAAGGCTGTAATCTTTGATCTTAAAGATCATACACACACATATTAAACTATCATAATTAATCACAACCTTATGAGTTAGATCTTACTACTTTCTTTTTGGAATCTGAGTAAATTGCCCAGTGTTTTATAGTGAGTAGAAGATAGTGTGCTAAGAATCAAATCTTCCTTTATAATTCAGATACCGTACATTTAACTCACATACCTGAAAGAAGGGTTCATCAAATATAGTTCTGCTTACTTCATGTTAGTTTGCAGCTTTAAAATACTTTTGGTTTAATCAGATCTGCATTGTTGTTACTTTCCCTTGAGTTGCTCCAACTCATAATGGCCCTGTGTCCAACAGAAGGAAACACTGCCCCACCCTGTGCCATTCTCACAATCCTTGCTGTGCTGAAGCCCATCATGGTAGCAACTGTGTCAATCTATCTCACTGAAGATCTTCCCCTGTTTTGCCTACCCTCTACTTTACAAAGAATCTGGATATCTTTCTCAGGGACTGCTCTCTTTGGACAGCATGGCCAAAGCATGTGAGACAAAGTCTGGCCATTCTCAATTCTAAGGAACATTCTGGCTGCATTTCTAGCAAAGATTTGTGCATTCTTCTACCATCCATTTCTGAAAAAATTGGCCACTGAAAACCAATGAAACACTGATATAATCAGAAGTGTATGAGTTCTCCAAATTATAAACTAAGTGCATTTACTGTCTACTCCAGGCATTTGAGGACATGGAGGGTCTCTCCATATCAATCTAGGGCATTTGACACAAAGAGCAGAAACTCTTTTATGTTCTCTAAAATGTCTAAAAATATTTCTCTCTTTAGAAATTCTTGTTCTCACTAAGTTCATGTACAAAGGCATATATAATAAAAAGTGCTGTGAAACTGTAGTTAGAAGTCAAATTATGGAAAACAACATGCTTTTAGGTTTTTGCAATGAAAAAGTTGTTGGTCCTGCAAAATTCTGTCATGTGATCTCCAGTATTATTTCTATTGCCAACGCCTTATTTTCCAACTACAGTTGAATCTTCTTTGTTTCTAACTTTTGCATTCCAATCACCAGTGATAATCAACACAACTTGATTACAAAGTCTTACATGTACTTTGTCAGATAGAGTACATAGGAAGCAGATCACCTACATCGGAAAGAGGCAATGGAGAAGCTCGTATCTTCAGCCAAAACAAGACCAAGAGATGACTGTGGAATAGACCATCAACTGCTCATACGCAAATTCAAGTTGAAGCTGAATACAATTAAAACAAGTCCACAAGAGCCAAAATATGACCTTGATTATGTCCCTCCTGAATTTAGAGACCATCTAAAGAATAAATTTGATGCACTGAACACCAATGATCAGAAGCCACATGAATTGTGGGGTGACATCCAGAACATCATCTATGAAGAAAGCAAAAGGTCATTGAAAAGAAAGGAAAGGAAGAAAAGACCAAAATGGATGCCAGAAGAGACTCGGAAACTTGCATTGAAAGAGAGAGTTGGTAAAGCAAATGGAAGAAATGACAAGATAAAATAGCTGAATGGAAGATTTCAAAGAGCAGCTTGAGAAGACAAAGTAAAGCATTATAATGAAATATGCAAAGACTTGAAGTTAGAAGAACAGAAGGGACGAACACATTTACATTTCTCAAGCTGAAAGAACTGAAGAAAATATTCAATCCTTGCATTGGAATATTGAAAGATTCTTTGGGCAAAATATTGAATGATGCAGGAAACATCGAAAGAAGATGAGAGGAATACAGAGTCACTGTCTAAAAAGAATTTGTTGATGTTCATCTGTTTCAGGAGGTGACATAAGATTAAGAATCAATGGTATTGAAGGAAGAAGTTGAAACTACACTGAAGGAATTGGAGAGAAGCAAGACTCCAGGAATTGATGGAGATGTTTCAACAAACAGATGCTGTGCTGGAGGCACTAACTTGTCTATGTCAAGAAACTTGGAAGACAGCTACCTGGCCAACTGACTGGAAGAGATCTACATTTGTACCCATTCCAAAGAAAGGTGATTGTTTTGGTTACATAGTGCTGCTCTGACAGGAAATCACCACAAATGGGATGGCTTGAAGAAACAGGAGTTTATTCTCTTACAGTTTGGAGGCTTTAAGTCTGAGTTCAAAGTGCCAGGCTCTAGGAGCTGGGTGAAAGAACCACAGCCTTGGGCTTCAGCTGTACCTCTTGCTCCCAGCCCACTGAAGCTAGAGGTTTTTCTTTACTCAGACAGCTACTGCCTGCTGAGGCTGACAAGGCCAAGGTTGACAACTAAAAACAGCACAGTCCCAATGTTACCAAACCACACAGCAGGCCATTAATTCAAGTCCATTCAAAGTCCCAAGGTCAGCAGAGCATGGCAGGCTGCTGAGCAACAACACAGTTATATGCAAGATTCGAGCATGCCACAATACAGAGACCAATCCCAAAGCTCTCTTATATGCAGGAAGCAGACCACATACCTAAAGAAGCTACTCAGCTGCATACAAAAGATTCAACCATGAATTTGATTGTCAGTCTCATCATGGGGAATAACTACCTCCAGCTGCCCAGCCACTCAACCAGGCGTAGCAAAGTTGACAACAACCTTAACTACCACAGTAATACTACAGAATATGGAAATTATTGAAAAATATCATTAATATCAGATGCAAATAAAATCTTACTGAAGATAATTTAAAAACAGTTGCAGCAGTATATTGACAAAGAACTTGCAGAAATGCAAACTGGATTCAGAAGATGATGTGGAACAAGGGATATCATTGCTGATGTCAGATGTAATTTGCCTGAAAACAAGGAATAATTTCCAGTATTCTAGTAAACTAGAAAGATGTTTAGTTGTGTTTTATTGGCTATGCAAAAGCATTTGATTGTTCTTGATTATAACAAATTGTGGATAACATTGAGAAAAAGGGAAATTCCAGAATATTTGATTGTGGCCATGAAGAACCTGTACGAAGACCAGGAGGCTATCATTTGAGCAGAACACATGGATACCGTATGGTTTAAAATCAAGAAGGGAGTGCATCAGGGTTGTATCCTTTCACCATAGTTATTCAATCTGTATGCTGAACAAATAATCCAAGAACCTGGACTGTATGAAGAAGAGCATGGCATCAGGATTGGAGGAAGACTCATTAACAACCTGCAATATGCAGATGACACAAATATGCTTGCTGAAATAGAGGATTACTTGAAGGACTTACTGACAAAGATTAAAGACTTTAATCTACAGTATGGATTACATCTCACCATAAAGAAAATGAAAATCTTCACAACTGGACCAATAAGCATCATCATAATAAATGGAGAAAAGATTGAAGTTGTTAAAGATTTTATTTTACTTGGACCCACAATCAGCATCCACAGAAGCAGGTGGTGGTGGTTGTTGTTGTTGTTATGTGCCCATCGAGTCGGACCCGACTCATAGCGACCCCTCCTTGGGTTTCCGAGGCAGTATCACTACAGAAGTAGAGTGCCCCATCTTCCTTCTGAGGAGTGGCAGGAGCAGTCCAGAAATCAGACATCATGTTGAACTGGGAAAATTTGCTTCAAAAGATCTCCTTAAAGTGTTACAGAGCAAACATATCACTTTAAAGACTTCTGTGTGTCTAACCCAAGCCATGGTATTTTCAATTACCTCATATACAGTAGAAATGACAGTCAGACAATGAACAAGAAGACCAAAGAAAAGTTGATGCTTTTGAGTTGTGGTGTTGGTGAAGAATACTGAAGGTACACTGGACTGCCAAAAGAACAAACAAATCTGTCCTGGATGAAGTACAGCCAGAATGCTCCTTGGAAGCCAGAATGGCCAGACTTCATTTCACTTACTTTGGTGATGTTGTCAGAAGAGATCCTTCCCTGGAGAAGGCTGGCATGCTGTAGTGATACTGCCTTGGAAACCCAAGGAGGGGTCGCTATGAGTTGGGGCCAACTTGACAGCACATAATAACAACAACAAAGTGGAGCATCAGTGAAAAAGGGAAAAGCTCTCAATGAAATGGATTGACACAGTGGCTGCAATGATGGGCTCAGGTATATCAGGGTTTGTAGAGCTGGCACAGGACCAGGCATTGTTTTGTTCTGTTGTACACGGGGTCTCTGAGTTGGAGCTGACTCGATGGCATCTAACAACAACAACAACAACATGTTTTTAGTCTTCTTTTTTCAATGTGCATGGTGTAATGTATTTCTCAAGGAAAATTGCTCTGTATAGGTTAGCATGATTCAAATGCAATAAAAAGTAAGATTTTATAAGAGTGCATCACTCATAAAATGGATAATTAAAGAACTAGTTATAAGATAAAATTAAATTACCTATATATTTCAGTATATACATATAATTTTTTAACAAATTACTAATTTGTATATAGAAGTCATTCTCTCCCTGCTTTCCCCACTTTTGGTATAGCCCTTAAGCTAAGGACATTTAAAGTGCCAATTACAAGAATACTTGAGTTATCCTCATAGCCTATTAGACAATTTCTCATACTGAGACTTTTTTTTCTTTTTCTTATTTTTTTTCCCCATAGTTGGGAAGTGGAAAGTTTCAAGAAAACTCAAATAACAGAAGTATGGAACTGATTAAAAAAATAGACAAGTCA
Source organism: Orycteropus afer afer (assembly GCF_000298275.1). Taxonomy (NCBI): domain Eukaryota; kingdom Metazoa; phylum Chordata; class Mammalia; order Tubulidentata; family Orycteropodidae; genus Orycteropus; species Orycteropus afer. The sequence continues at coordinate 2,247,515 of NW_006922044.1, read as the reverse complement.
ATAATTTTAACAATACACAAAATATTTTCTTGATTATATTTAAAGTAAGTATCTGTATGATTGTAACTTCTCTAGAATTACTCATGTTTAACCAAACAGAAAAATATGTTGCTTATGTACAACACTTAGGCCATCAACTGGTTCTTCAAGCTGAAAGAATTGAAGAAAAAATTTAAGCCTTTAGTTGCAATATTGAGAGATTCTATGGGCAAAATATTGAATGATGCAGGAAACATCAAGAGAAGATGGC
>NW_006922044.1:2222493-2246480 GCF_000298275.1 Orycteropus afer afer | reverse complement strand
GCACTTATTGATGAAGGTTGAAGAATACAGTCTGCAGTATGGATTACATCTCAATATAAAGAAAACAAAAATCCTCACAGCTGGACCAATGAGCAGCATCACAAGAAATGGAGAGAAGATTGAGTTGTCAAAGAATTCATGTTGCTTGGTTCTACAATTGATGCCAATGGAAGCAGCAGTCAGGATATTAGATGACATGTAGCATTGGGAAAGTCAACCACAAAGGAACTGTTTCAAGTACTGAGGAGCAAGGATGTCTCCTTGAGGACTAAGGTGCGCCTGACACAAGGCCATGATATTTCCAATCGCTCCTATGCATGTAAGAGCTGGACAATGAAGAAGGAAGACTGAAAAAGAGTTGAAGCTTTTGAGTTATGGTGCTGGCGAAGAATGCTGAAAGTACCATGGACTGTTAAAAGAACTAAAAGATCTGTCCTGGAGGAAGTGCACCCGAAATGCTCCTTGGAAGCAAGAATGGCCAGACTTCATCTCACCTATTTTGGGCATGTTGTCAGAAGGGATCATTCCTTGGAGGATGTCATGCTTGGTTGGGTGGAGGGTCGACGAAAGAGGGGGAGGCCTTCAATGAGATGGATTAACATGGTGGCTGCGATGATGGGCTCAAGTACAGCAGGGATCTTGGAGCTGGCGCAGGATTGGGCAGTGTTTCATTCTGCTGTGGATGGGGTCGCTATGAGTCGGAAACGACTGGAGGGCACCTAACAATAACAACAACAATGTACAACACATATATTCTTGTAGATATGTTACATGTAACACTGAGAAAGAATACTATTCTTCAGAAATAGTTTAGACATTATATTCTATTTTATTTACATTATACTATATTATATAGCATTAACTTCCAAGTGTTCAGATTTGAAAATGTCATGAAACATGATATTTGATATGAGAATTTTTCAATTTTACAAAGCTGGAGATTCAACATTTTTCAGATGATTTTCCAAATGGACTCTGGAAACTTTTAATACATATGCTTTTAAAAACAGCTCTTTTCAGTTGCTGACACACTTAAGATATATTATCTCTTTTAATCCTCACAGCAGCTCAGAAAGAAAGAAGATACTACCATTTTGTTGTTGTTGTTGTTATGTGCTGTGGAGTAAGACCCGACTCATAGCGACCCCTCCTTAGGTTTCTGAAGCAGTATCACTACGGAAGTAGATTGCCCCATCTTCCTTCTGAGGAGTGGCTGGTGAGTTTAGAAAGGGTGAAATAAAAATTAAACAATTAAGTGCTTGGCCGACAATGTTACTGAGAGTTAGCTCTGGATCTCAACCTCCCATTTTCCAGCTCTAAATCTAGTACCTACATCTTGTTCTCATTTTCAGTAGAAGTGTAAGAGTATCAAAACTGAAAACTGTACATTCATTTCTCAATACATAGAGAATGGAAAAAAAAAAGTTATGTTACTAACCTTCTTTTCAATGAATTAACTTCAATTAATTCATTTATTTCCCTCACTGAACGTTTTTAGCAGCACCTTCTATGTGCATATATTGTGCATGGTGTAGAGTTTGTGGCCTTTCTGTATGTTGCAGTGTATTGACAGGGAATGTCTAGAAATGCAAGCTGGATTCAGAAGAGGACATGGAATGAGGGATATCATTGCTGATGCCAGATGGATCTTGGCTTAAAGCAAAGAATAAAAGAAAGATGTTTAGTTGTGTTTTATTGACTATGGACATTTGATTTTATGACTATGGACATTTTATTGACATTTGATTGTATGAATCATAACAAATTATGGATAACAGGGAGAAGAATGTTAATTGTACTCATGAGGACCCTGTACACAGACCAGGAGGCTGTCATTCAAACAGAACAAAGGGCTACTGCATGGTTTAAAATCAGGAAAGGTTGTATCCTTTCATCATGTTTATCCAATCTGTATGCTGAGCAAATAATCCAAGAGGCTGGACTATATGAAGAAGAACATGGCATCAGGATTGGAGGAAGACTCATTAACAACCTGCAATATGCAGAAAACAGCTTTGCTTGAGTGTTGTACTTGGGGTTGCTATGAGTTGAAGCCAACTCAAGGGCGCCTAACAACAATTGTCTCTTGCTCCTATGTTGTAGCAAGTATGGCAGTGGGTAGGATTGAACTCATATATAATAGACATTGAACATTGCTTGAGCTAAATAATCAGCGAATATAAACCAATTTATGCCAATCAGGAATGGTATTCCACACTCATAGATGTACACATCTGAAGATAGGTATGTTGGTGAGGTCTGAAATTTCTTGTCCAAGGTTGGAGAAAAGGAGCTTTCTCTCTGTAGATGGAGACAATGATGTTGATGGCAGCCAAATGAAATCAAGTGAACAACAAGATCTAAAAAATAAGATGACACTAATGAAAGCAGAACAGAGGGAAAGAAAGAAACAGGACCCTTAGTGACAAAATTGAATCAAAATGGTAAGAAAGCCTATCTTACATCTACATAATTTGGAATTGAGTTGATGGCAGCTAACAACAAACAACATGTTACAGGAAGAACAGAAAATTAAGACACTCAAGCATCAGAAATTTCATTGAGATTTCTAGAACACAACTTGTTATTTCAAGCTTTCATGATATTCTCAGTTCCCCTCCTTTTGCTTTCAATTTTCTTCCTTTCTCCTTTTTAATACGAGAGCTCATTTTTTATTTGCTGCAGTAAATATAGTCTATAATCTTTCTAATGCAAGATTGGGTGAGTTTTATATCTGCTTATCTCCTAGCATGCTAGCAGTCTTTCTATCACTGTCATGCTGTGCAGTGATTTATGATGGATTTCTAAAGTGTAAATGGTTTAGCAGTCATGCTCCAGCTCTATTGCTTACTGGTTGCACAGCAAGTATTAATTATTACAACCTTCCTTCCCATATCAAATTGTTAGTGAATTCCTGTCTATACTGCAAGATTCCTGAGTGCAGGGACCATGATTTACTTTTCTATGTATCTTCAGATTCAGATAGATTGCTTAGTTCATAGTAGGCACGTAATATCTGTTTACTGAACTAAACTAGTATGATGACCTTGTTTTACAGCTTAGAAAACAGTTTTATGAATATCATCCTAGCTGCAGCTTATAGTAAACTCAATCAATTTTATATAAAGAATTATTATCTGCATTTTGTAAAGGAGGAAACCTAAGCATAAATGGCTTAAAGTAAGTGTCCATGGCCACATAAGTAACAGTTGAGAGAGTGATATTCACATTAGATATTTTGACTCCAAAGTCTCCATTATGTCCACTCTGTCAAAACAAATTGCAAGCACAGAAATTTCCCTTGTTTGGCATATCTTTTCACTATCTATAAATACCATTGTTAGGTTGTTTTCAAGTGCTGTTGAGTGGGCTTCAACTCATAGTGACCCTACATACAACAGAACAAAACACTGCTTGGTCCTGGGCCATACTCACAATCCTTGCTGTGCTCGAGTACCTCTTTGCAGCCACTGTGTCAAACCATCTTGTTGATGAGTCTTCCTCTCTATTGCTGACCCTCTATTTTACCAAACATGATACCCTTCTCCAGGGAATGGTCCCTTCTGACAACATGAGCAAATCATGGGAAACAAAGTCTGGCCATTCTCACTTCTAAGGAGTGTTTTGGTAGCACTTTTTGTCCATGGCATATTTGTTCATTCCTCTGGCAGTCCTTGGTATTTTCAGCATTCTTCACCAACACAATTCAAAGACATCAACTCTTCTCACAACAATGCAACGTGCTGCCTTGGAGTTGGTTATGACTCTTCGTGACCCCTCCTTGGGTTTCGGAGACAGTATCACTATGGAAACAGATTGCCCAACCTTCCTTTCAAGGAGTGGCTGGGAGGTTTGAACTACCAACCTTCTGGTTAGCAGCCAAATGTCATAGGTAAAACACCACCAGAGCTCCCAAGTCTTCTTAGGTCTTCTTAGGTCTTCCTTATTCCTTGTCCAGCTTCCACATGCATATGAAGTGATTGAGAATGCCGTGGCTTGGCTCAGGCTTACCTAAGTCTTCAAAGTGACATGTTTGCTCTTTTACACTTTAAAGAGATCTTTTGAAGCAGATTTTCCCAGTTCAATATGATGTCTGATTTCTAGACTGCTGCTGCTTCTATGGATGCTGATTGTGGATCCAAGTAAAATAAAATCTTTAACAACCTCAATCTTTTCTCCATTTATTGTGATGTTGCTTATAGGTCCAGTTGTGAAGATTTATGTTTTCTTTATGTTGAGGTATAATCCATATTGAAGACTATAGTTTTTGATCTTCACCAGTTAGTGATTCATATCATCTTCACTTCCAGTAAGCAAGGTTGTGCCATCTGAATATAGCATGTTGTTAATGAATCTTCCTCCAATGTTGATGCCACGTTTTTCTTCATATAGTCCAGTTTCTCAGATTATTTGCTCAGCATATATACTAAGCATGGTATGGTCAAAGATACCACCTTGACTGACACCCTTACTGATTTTAAACTACTCAATATTCCCTTTTTCTTTTAAGAGGACAGCCTCTTCAGCCATGTACAGGTTCCCCATGAGCATAATTAAGTGTTCTGAAATTCCATTCTTCCCAATGTTATCCATAATTTGTTATGATCCACCCAGTGAACTGCCTTTGCATTGTTAATTAAATGCAAGTAAACATCTTTCTAGGAGCTCTGGTAGTGTAGTGCCTAAAGCACTTGACTGCTAACCAGAAGGCTGGCAGTTCAAACCCACCAGCCACTCCTTGGAAAGAAGGTTGGGCAATCTACTTCCATAGTGATACTGCCTCGGAAACCCAAGGAGGGGTCGCTATGAGTCAGATCCAACTCAACGGCACATAACAACAACAACAACAAACATTTTTCTAGTATTCTTTGCTTTCAGCCAAAATACATCTCACATCAGCAGTAATATCCCTATTCCACATCCTTTTCTGAATCTAGCCTGTATTATGAATGTGACTTGTCAATATACTTCTGCAACTGTTTTTGAATTATCTTTAGCAAAATTTACTTTAGGGTGATATTAATGACATTGTGTGATACCTCCCATATTCTGGTCAATCACCTTTCTTTGGAATGGGCACAAATATGGATCTCTTCCAGTCAGCTGCCAGATCACTGTCTTCCAATTCCTTGGCATAAACAAGGAAGCACCTTTAGCCTTGTATCGTGGAGACATCTCTATTAGTATTCCATGAATTCCTGGAGCCTTGAATTTTTTGCCAATTCTTTCACTGCAGCTTTGACTTCTTCCTTTGATAGCAGTGGTTCCTGATCAAATGTTACCTCCTGAAATGATTGAATGCCAACCAATTCTTTTTGGTAGTGACTGTGTATTCTTTCCATCTTCTTCTGATGCTTCCTGCATTGTTCAATGCTTTTTCCAAAGGAATTCTTCAATATTGCAATTTTAAGCTGGAATTTCTTCATTTCTTTTAGCTTGGAAATACTGAAAATGTTCCTCCCTTTTGGTTTTCTAATTCCAGGTCTTTTGCATTTCATTATAATACTTTTCTTTTTCTTCTTGAGCTACCCTTTGAAATCTTCTGTTCATCTCTATCATTTCATGATTTCTTCCATTCACTTTAGCTACTCTCTGTTCAAAGGCAAGTTTCAGAGTTTCGTCTGACATCCATTTTGTTCTGTTCTCTTCTTTTCTTTTTAATGGCTATTTGTTTTCTTTGTGTATGAAGTTTTTGATGTCATCCCATAAATCATCTGGTTTTCTGCATTGGTTTTCAGTGCATCAAATCTATTGTTCTGATGGTCTCTAAATTCTGGTGGGAGATAATCAAGTACATATTTTGGCTCTTGTGGACTTGTTTTAATTTTCTTTAGCTTCAACTGGAACTTGCATATAAGTAATTGACAGTCTGTTTCACAGTCATTTCCTGGCTTTGTTTTAACTGATAATATTGAGCTTTGCCATGTCATCTTTCTACATACATAATCAACTTGATTCCTGTGTATTCCATCTGGCAGGGTCCACTTGTAGAGAAAAAAAACAAAAAACAAAAACTACTCATTGCTGTTGAGTTGGATATGACTTACAGCAATCCCTTCTTGGGTTTCTGAAGGGGTATCTCTACTGAAGTAGGTTGCTCAATCTTCCTTCTGAGGAGTGGCTGATGGGTTTGAACCACCAGCCTTCTGGTTAGTGGTCAAATGCCTTAAGCACTATGCCATGAGACTGTTTATGTTGCTGAAAAAAGGTATTTGTATTTAATTAGTCATTGGTTTTGTAAAATTCTATCATGCAATTTCTGGAATCATTTCTATCACCAAGGCTATGTTTTTCAACTATCAATGCTTCCTTGTTTCCAACTTTTACATCCAATCACCAGTAATTATATATCTTGATTACATGTTTCATCAATTTCACACTGCAGAAGTTATATATCTTCAGTTTATTCATCTTTGTCTTCAGTGGTTTTCATGTAAATTTGAATAAAAGTAGCATTAATTGGTCTTCCTTATAGATGTATGGATATTTTCCTATCATTGACAGCATTGTACCTCAAGATATATCTTGAAATGTTCTTTTGCAACACCATTCCTCTTTAATGTGTCCGTCCTGCGATAGTAGATCATATGATTGCCTTATTCAAAAAGGCCAATACCAGTCCATTTCAGCTTACTAATGCATAGGATATAAATCTTCATGTGTTCCATTTCATTTTTGACAACTCATTTTCCTAGATTCATACTTTGTACATTTCACATTGCGGTTATTAATGGATATTTGCAACTGTTTCTTCACATTCTGAGTTTGCCTCAGTAATAAATGAAGTTCCCAAAATCTTTACCACATTCATGTTATTAAGGTTGACTCTACTTTGAGGAAGCAGCTCTTCCCTCATTGTATTTTGAGTGCCTTCCAACCTGAGGGGTTCATCTTCTGGCACTATATCAAATAATATTTAACTGCTATGTATAAAGTTTACCAGTAATATATCAGGCAGTGTTTCAGTGCTATGCATAAAGTTTTCAGTGGCCAATTTTACCAAAAGTGAATGGCCTTGTCCTTCTTTCCAGTCTGTCTTAGTCTGGAAGCGCGACTGAAACCTGTTCACCATGGGTGACCCTGTTGGTACTTAAAATACTGATGGCATAGCTTTCAGATTCACAGCAACACATAAACCACCACAGTATAACAAACTGATAGACAAGTGGAACATAAATATAATATCTCGGTATAGAATTTCTCATCAATTGCATCTGAGAATTTAAGTTATGTACCAAATAACTTATTGTGCATAATTCCATTGATGGCATTAAGAGGCAAAGTGAATAGCCCTACACTGATGTGTGAACATATTTTACATCCCAGAAATTACAGTAGACAACTTGGTCAGAATGAAATACTGAACTATTATGAGTTTTCATTTATAAAATATCTAGGGAATGAAATGATTATTCATGAATAACAAAGGCTCAAAGACCCTATAATATTATTAAGTACCAAAGAGTTCATCACAAGTAGACCAAAATTAAATAGTAAAAGTAATTTATTATAATTTATTATAATGACTGGTAAATATCAGTCTTTTTCTTTTATGGAATTTGAATAAATTAAATTCATAAAATGGGAAGATTTTTGCCTTAGCTCCTAATAGGATCAGGCAAGTTGCAACTGGATTGTTCAATTCGAAATATCTTAATATGACCAAGGTATATTTCAGGCCCTTAGAAAGAATTTCTCTTCTTACCAGCTGTGTTTCTGGATCTTTCCAATCCTTCAGAAACCAGTACAAGTCCTTTCTCCTTCTTATAATCCTCTTCAACCATAAAGTGATTTACTCCTAAAAAATGGTTATGATGGAAAATTTTATTATGCATATATTAATTTGTCATATGTATATATACACACACATACACACACAACAGAATAGATTGAATTAAGAATAAATTTTTAAATCATAAAAAAAAACTTACCAACCTCTATTATGCTCTCATATTTACTTTTCATCAAAACTACTAAACTACTGAATGGAATCTTTCCCAAACTCTTCAAACTTTGACATATAGAAAACAAAAATCCTTTGTTAAGGCCTCTGAAAAGATGGCTTCACCTTCTACTTCATTAGAGAAAATAGAAATTAGAAGCCATTCAAAGGAAATGAGCTTCTCACTGTCCCACTAGCATCCCTGAATTTATCATGTCCATTTATTTTTTCTTCTTCTCTTGTTTCAGGAAGAAATTGTTTATTTTCCTTGTTGTTGTTGCTCTTAGGTGCCGTTGAGTTGTCTCCGACTCATAGCAACCCTATGCACAGCAGAACGAAACACCCAGTCCTGAGCCAGCTCCATGATTCTTGCTATACTTGAGCCTATCACCGCTGCCACCATGTCAATCCATCTCACTGAGGGCCTTCCCCTTTTTCTTCGACCCTCCACCTTACCAAGCATGAAATCCTTCTCTAGGAAATGATTCCTTCTGACAACAAGGCCAAAGTATGTGAGATGAAGTCTGGCCATTCTAGCCTTCAAGGACCTTTCAGGCTGCACTTCCTGCAGGACAGATCTGTCAGTTCTTTTAGCAGTCCATGGTACTTTCAACATTCTTTTCCCCAATACCACAGCTCAAAAGCATCAATTATTCTTCAGTCTTCCCTATTCATTGTCCAGTTCTCACATGCATATGAGGTGATTGAAGACACCATGGCTTGTGTCAAGTGTGCCTTAGTCCTCAAAGAGACATCTTTGCTCCTCAGCACTTGAAAGAAGTCCTTTGCAGCCAATTTGCCCAGTGTTATATGTCGTCTGATGTCCTGACTGCTGCTCCCATTGCCATCTATTGTAGAACCAAACAATGTGAAGTCTTTGACAATTTCAGTCTTTTCTCCATTCATCATAATGTTGCTTATAGGACCAGTTGTGAGGATTTTTGTTTTCTTCGTATTGAGGTGTAATCCATGCTGCAGACTGTATTCTTCAATCTTCATCAGTAAGTACTTCAAGTCATCCTCACTTTCAGCAAGGAAAGTTGTGTCATCAGTGTATTGCAAGTTGTTAATTATTCTTCCTTCAATTCTAAGGCCATGTTCTTCTTCATATAGTCCAGCTTCCTGGATTATTTGCTCAGCATACAGATTGAATAAGTGTGGTGAAAGGATACAACCCTGACACATTCCCTTCTTGATTTTAAAACATGTAGTGTTCCCTTTTCTGTTTGAACAGCCTCCTGGTCTATGTACAGGTTCCTCATGAGTACAATTAAGTGTTCTGGCATTCCCATTCTTCTCAATGTTATCCACAATTTTTTATGATCTACACACTCAAATGCTTTTGCACAGTCAATAAAACACAAGTAAACCTCTTTTTGGTATTCTTTACTTTGAACCAAAATCCATCTGACAACAGCAATGATATCCCTTGTTCCATGTCCTCTTCTGAATCCAGCTTGCATTCCTGGAAGTTCTCTGTCAATGTACTGCTGCAACTGTTTTTGAATTATCTTCAGTAAGATTTTACTTACGTGTGATATTAATGATATTGTTTGATAATTTCTGCATTCTGTGGGATCATCTTTCTTTGGAATGCATACAACTATGGATCTCTTTCAGTCAGTTGACCAGGTAGCTGTCTTCCAAATCTCTTGGCATAATTGAGTGCATGCCTCCAGTGGGGCATTCATTAGTTAAAACATCTCAGTGGATATTCTGTCAAGTCCTGGAGCCTTGTTCTTCGCCAATTATTTCAGTGCAGCTTTGCCTTCTTCCTTCAATAATGTTGGTTCTTGAACATATGCCGCCTCCTGAAATGGATGAAGATTGACCAGTTCTTTTTGGTACAGTGACTCTGTGTATTACATCTTCTTTTGATGCTTCCTGAATCATTCAATATTTTGCCCACAGAATCTTTCAATATTGCAGATCGAGGCTTAAAGTTTTTCCTTAGTTCTTTCAGCTTGAGAAATGCTGAGTGTGTTGTTCCTTTTGGTTTTCTAACTCCAGGTCTTTGCGCATTTCATTACAGTAATTGGCTTTTTCTGCTCAAGCTGCTTTTTGAAATCTTCTGTTCTGCTCTTTTATCTTGTCATTTCTTCCAATTGCTTTAGCTACTCTTTGCTCAAGGGCAAGTTTGAGCCTCTTCTGACATCCATTTTGGTCTTTTCTTTCTTTCTCGTATGTTAAATGACCTGTTGCTTTCTTCATGAATGATGCTCTTGATGTCATCCTACAATTCTTTATTGGTGTTCAATGCATCAAATCTATTCTTTAGATGGTCTCTAAATTCAGGAGGTATATATTCAATGTCATATTTTGGCTCTTGTGGACTTGTTTTAATTGTCTTTAACTTCAAGTTGAACTTGCATATGAGCAGTTGATGGTCTGTTCCACAATCAGTTCCTGGTCTTGTTTTGGCTGAAGATATTGAAATTTTCCATCACCTTTTGCCACAGATATAGTCAATCTGATTCCTGTGTACTCCATCTGGTGAAGTCCAGTGTATAGCCACCATTTGTGTTGTTGAAAAAATGCATTTGCAATTAATAAGTCATTGGTCTTGCAAAATTCTATCCTGTGATCTCCACCATTATTTCTGTTACCAAGGCCAAATTTTCAACTACTGGTGATTCTTCTTTGTTTCTAACTTTTTCATTCCAATCACATGTGATAAGAAACACACCTTGATTGCATGTTTGGTCAATTTCAGACAGCATAAGTTGATAAAAATCTTCAATTTCTTCGTCTTTGCCTTTGGTGGCTGGTGCATAAATTTGAATAATAGTCATATTAATGGGTCTTCCTTGTAGGTGTATGGATATTATCCTATCACTGACAGCATTCTATTTCAGGACAGATCTTGAAACATTCTTTGTGATATGAATGTCACGCCATTCATCTTCAATTTGTCATTGCCAGCATAGTGGATCTTATGGTTGTCTCATTCAAAATGCCCAAAACCCATCCATTTCAGCTCACTAATGCCTGGGATATCACTCTTTATATGTTCCATTTAATTTTTCACAACTTCCAATTTTCCTAGATTCGTACTTTGTACATTCCATGCTCCAATTATTAATGGATGTTTGCAGCTTTTCTCCTCAATTTGAGTTGTGCCATGTCAGCACATGGAGGTCCTGAAAGACTTACTTTATCCATATCATTAAGATTGATTGTACTCTGATGAGGCAGCTCATTTCCAGTTCTATTTTGAGTGCCTTCTGACCCAAAGGGCTCGTCTTCCTGCACTGTGTTGGACAATGTTTCCAAGCTATTCATAAAGTTGCCCACTAATGTATCAGACAGTGTTTCTTTGCTATTCATAAGGTTTTTCCCTGGCCAGTCTTTGAGAAATGGATGACCTCCTCCTTCTTCCTAGTCTGTCTTAGTCTGTAAGCTGCATTGAAACCTGTGCATCAGGTTTAACTCTGCTGGCGTCTGAAACACCAGTGGCACAGCCTCAAGCCTCACAGCAATGTACAAGCCCCACAATATGACAAACTGACAAACAAGTTTGTCTCCCTTAGCTGTTGGAACCCACCAGCCATTCCTCGGAAGAAAGATGGGGCAATCTACTTCCATATTGATACTACCTTGGAAACCCAAGGAGGGGTCTCTATGAGTCAGGTCCGACTTGAAGGCACATAACAACAAAAACAACAGCTGTTGGAAACTTCCCCTTACCTAATTCTAATTCCTACCTGGAACCTGCCACTTTGTGGTCCCTGACCACTCCCTCCCTTTCCTGGCTTTAGGAGGCTTGGGGCCTAGCCTTGCCTCCCTCCTCTTTACTTGGATATCCTGCCACTCAAGAGGTCCCAGGTCTCTCCTATTCCCTCCCTTCCCTGGCTCTAAGGGGCTTGGGGCCTCGCCTTGCCTCCCGCCCCTTTTTACCTGGATATTCTGCAGTTCCACAGGTCACCAGCTTTATTTTCCTATGTAAGGCTAAACCGTTAAGAGTTCTTCTAACTTGATATGTCCAATACTGAATTCATCACTTTCTTCTCCAGATCTCTTTCTTCTCTTATGCTCCCTTTTTAGTTAAATGATACATCATCCTCCATGTCCAAACAAATGAAAAATGTGACACCTTGACCTTTGCTTCTCCTTCATCTCAGTGCTCCCCAAAACCCGCCATTCCATCTCTTAATACATATGACTCCCATCTGGTCCTCTCCAATCTTCACTGCTTACTTCTTAGTTCAGACTACTATTTTCTCTCATCTGTACAACTAACCCGAATTGATCAGTAGTTCTGTTGATTCTGCCATGTGGATGTCATTAGATAGAGTATTTCAGGCAGAAGTAAGAGAAAATACAATAGCTTGGAGGCAATGATTGGCTTCAGAGAAAGGGAAGCCAAGGTAAGTGTGGTTGGAATCTACTGAGTGAAAACAGCAATTTGAGGAATGAAGTCTGAAAGGCAGGAAGAGTCCAGATAATAAAAAGCTTGAAGGCTGTGGTAAGAAGATTGCCTTTTATTTTATTTTATTTTAAAGAAGACAAGGGCCTTGTTTGCTTTTCTGTTGTAAGAGGGGTACCATACAACTGAAAATATAGAAGTGACTTTACAATTGGGTAAAAGCTTGAAGAGTTTTGAGACACTTGGTAGCAAAATCCTAGATTGTACTGTAGAGACTACTGATAGAATTATGGCATTAAAGACAATTGTTGTGAGGGCTCAGAAAAAAGTGAGGAAAGCTATAGAGAAATCTTCTATCATCATGAACAGAATTTTGATAGGAAGTTCCCCTCTATCCCTGTATTTTTGAAAGTTTTTCATTTATTTTCATTTTCTTTATTACCCCCATTGCTATCGACTCGGTTTTGATTCCTAGCAACCCTTTAAGACAGAGTGGAACTGCCCCATACAGTCTCCAAGGCTGTAATCTTTAAAGAAGCAAATTGCCACATCTTTCTCCTACAGAACAGCTGGTGGGTTTGAACTGCCAAGCTTTCAATTAGTGGCAGAGCGTTTAACCACAAAGCCATTCAGGGCTCTCTCTTTTTTTTTTAATCATGAATGGGTGTGGAATTTTGTCAGATGCTTTTCTAAATTGATTGATATGATTCTGTGAATGTTCTTCTTTAGCCCATTGATATGGTGGGTTATATTGACTGAGTTTTGAATATTGAAACACTCTTGTGTCCATCGAATAAATCCCACTTGGTTGTGATGTGTAATTATTTTTATACATCTCTGAATTATATTTTCTAATATTTTGTTATGGTGTTTTGTGTTGATATCCCTAAGGGATAATTACTTGTAGCTTGCTGTCCTTGTACTGACTTCACCTGGTTTTGTTATTAGGGTAATATTAGTTTTATAAATCCAACTGGTAACTGTTCTTTTTTGTTTTCTGGAAGAGATTATGCAGAATTTTTATTAATTCTTTTAAAATTGTTAGAATTCTCCAGAAACCATCTGTGCTTAAGAGTTTTCTATTCTTTTCTTTCTTTCTTTCTTTCTTTTTGGAGGGGGAGCTTTATAGTTACACATGCAATTTCCTTAATAGTTGTAGGACTCTTCAAATGCTCTATCTCATGTCAGGTAAATTGTGGTAGCTTGTTCTTTTCCATGAATGGTCCATTTCACCTAAGTTGTTTAATGTTTGTGTATTGAACTGTTTGTAGTATTTGTATATCTTTTTGATACCTGCAGGCTCTCTCCTGATACCTCATCATTCATTTCTGATATTGGTAATTTGTGTCTTCTCTCCTCCTCTCTCTCTCACTTTTTTTTTTTTTCTTGATTTAGTCAGTCTTGCTAGACACCTGTCAATTTATTGACCATTTCAAAGAATCAGATATTTATTGCATTTTTTTCTGTTATTTTGCAGTAGTCAATTTAATTTATTTCTGCTCTCATAGTTAATATTTCCTTCCTTATGCTTGCTTTGAGTTTAACTTATTCTTCATTTTCTAGGTCCTTGAAAGACTCCACATAAGAATTGGATAAAGTCCTATTAACAATCTGCAATATGCAGATGATATAAGCTTACTTGCTTTGAAAGTGAAGAGGACTTGAATCACTTACTGATGAAGATCCAAGACTACAGTCTTCAATATGGGTTACAATTCACCACAAAGAAAACAAATGAAGGAAAAGTAATATACAATAAGGGTGAAGTCAGTCCAAAATGATCAAAGCAGAGGAAGACAATGAGAGGAACACAAGAGTTACAGAAAAAGAAAAAAAAAAAGAAAGAAAGAAAACAAAAATCCTCACACTTGGACCAGTAAGCAACAATACAGTAAATGGAGAAAAGATTGAAGTTGTCAAGGATTTCATTTTACTTGGATCCACCTCAATGCTCATGGAAGCATCAGTCAATAAATCAAATGATGAATTACATTGAGAAAATCTGCTGCAAAAGAACTCTTAAAGTGTTAAAAAGCAAAGATGTCATTTTGAGGAATAAGGTAAGTCAGATCCATGCAATATTTTCAACTGTCGCATTTGCATCTGAAAGTTGGGCAATGAATAGGAAAGAGTGAATAAAAGATGCATTTGAATTGTGATGTTGGCAAAGAATACTGAATATCGAATGAACTACCAGATAAATGAATAAATTTGTTTTGGAAGAAGTATAGGCAGAATGCTTCTTAGAAGGGAGGATGGTAAGGATCCTTCTTATGTACTTTGGACAGGTTCTTCCCAGAGGAAGAACCACTTTGACATGATCGACACAGTGATTTTGATACTACACTTAAAGGTAGCAATGATTATGAGGATGGTACAGGGTTTTGTTCTGTTGTCGTAGGGTTGCTATGAGTCAGAACTGACTGGATGGCACCTAAGAACAACAATGCAATGGGAATTAAGGGAGTTTAGATTATGGATTTGAGTGTTCACTTTTTTTTTCAAATTTATACATTTAGTGCTATAAATTTCCCTCTCATCACTGCTTTACCTATGTCCACAAATTTTGATGTTATATCTTTATTTTCTTTCAATTCAATACATTTATTGGTTCCCCTTGAGAATACTTCTTTGACTTATCAGCTTTTTTAAGAATATGTAGTTTAACTTTCAAATGTTTGGAGATTTTTTTCTGTTGTTTTGGTATTATTTATTTCTAGTTTACTTCCACTCTAGTTGTAGAACACACTCTGTATGATATCAATTCTTTTAAATTTGTTAATATTTGGGAGTGCATTTTGTCCGTCAGTTAAATGTTAGAAATTTTCCTGTAAAAAAGATGCTTGATATTTAAAGTACCATTTACCATGGAGGGCCCATGGACCCATCAGTACACACAAAACAATATTACAATTTCAAAACACATGTAATTTTTGGAACATTATATGGATCAGCATTAGACCTAGCCCATCAATACTGTGGGGTAGAACAGTGGAGGAGCAAGAATTCTTTCAAAGTATCTCATTAGTTGCAGGGGCAGAAATTTGAAGCCCTTGTTACTCTTTATCACTGAGTACAATTGCTCATGAATACGTGTTAATAGAAACCTAAAGATCGTCTTTCTATTCCGAGTGTAGGCATTCAATTTAACAGTATATATGTATGTGTTAAGATTTTTTATTGCATTTTATATTCCTTTTTCTTTTACAGAAGATTTTCTTTGTTATATCAAAAGATTCTCTGTATGTATTTCTGACTGTTGATAGAGGAAATGAAAGTACCTGTCAGTCTTACCCACAGCTTTCTTTGGCCAACACTAGAGTATATTGAAGAAACAGCATGCACTGAATATTTATTTCATCCTATTTCTTCCAGCTCCAGCTCATGGAAGCTTTTTCGCTCCCCACCTGTGATCCACAATAGTGTTTTATAACTTTTATATTGCTTTTCCTTTCCTCTTTCACCTATGGTTGCTAAAGATGTTTAAGTATACTTTCAGTGAATGAGGGAATAGAAAATTACATCTATTCCTGAATGTTCCTGATTTCACTCTTTGAATGCAATCTTTAGCTCTCACTTTGTGCTGTTTTGATCTTGACAATTATTTGATTGAAAATAGATAGGTGGCTTTTCTAGTGCTTATTTCACTTTGTTCATAGAAGTAAGTTTCACATTCAAAATATCTTAGCCTCAGAGAAATAGCATCCTTTTTTGACTTTATTTTGAAGTTTTCACTCAATTATTCATTCATTCACCTCTTCACTAAATACTTGTTAAGTGTTTGTGTGTGTGTGTGTGTGTGTCTGTGTGTAAGAAACTGAGGATATGTGGATGGAACAGAGAAAAAAATCTACTTTCATGGAGCTTACAGTTTAGAGTCAGTGCAGAGCATCTGTTTATAGCCCTGCCAGCTGCGCTCTGCACAACTCCTAGAGATGATATTCATGTAGACTACAACATGGACGGTGCCCCCTGAGTTATGCAGTGCGACAACCTTGGTGGGTACAAAGATACAATAAATAATAAAATAAATGAAGACCCTTGGTTGATCTATTTATTCCACAAATGTTATTGAGTGTTCACTACGTAACTACTTCTGGTTACTTGAATTATTCAGTGAATAAAACAGATTTCAGTTTCATAAGTTTTATGACTTAATTGGATGATACAAACAATAAAAAATAAATTATATATTATTTAGAAAGTGATGAGTAGATTAGAAAAAGAACAAAACAGGCTAAGAGACATTGTGATGCTAGGGGGCATATTTACAATAAAATAAAAAACCTACATATATTTTAAAGCCAAATCTTATTCTTTGAAATCAAAACAAGATATTTAGATTTTATTAACTGTTTTCTAAAAATGATGCTTAGGAAAATCTTCATATCTTCAAAAGTCTCCGTTATATTCTTAATAAATATTTGGTGGGAATTTTATATTGCTATACATTTTTCTAAAGAGCTCTGGTGGTGCAGTGGATAAGACATTTGGCTGCTAACCAGAAGGTCAGCAGTTCAAACTTAACAGCTTCTCTGTGGAGAGAAGATGGGGGTGATCTACTTAAACAAAAATTTACAGCTTCGGAAACCCAATGGGTTTAACTATGAGTTGGAATCAACTTGATGGCAGTGAGTTTGGTTTGGTTTCATATGCATTTTTCTGGAGATTCTGAGATAAACAAAAAGGAATGTAGTCCAACTCTTGAATTTAACCCTTTCTTGGCCCAAGGACTTATAGTACCTACCTACATTTTCTGCTGGTGGTGTAGTGGATAAGGCATTTGGCCTCTAACCAGAAGGTCAGCAGTTCAAATTCACTAGCAATTCTGTGGAAGGGAGATGGAGTGATCTACTTCCATGAATATTTACAGCCTCAGAATCCCAATGGTGGTCACTAGGAGTCAGAATCAAGTAGATGACAGTGATTTTTTTTTTTTTTTTTTTTTTCCCCTTTTGCTGGAGATAGGATGGGGAGATGGGGGTGGTATAGTGGGAGACTGCTATCCCACTTTTACTACATACTGCCATCTGGTGGTGGCCTCACTGGATGAATTCTGAACAAATCCCACCAACTCCAGCAGAGAGACCCCTAGGGACACACGTATGCCTGGTTGTATCCAAATCCATATTACCTCAAAAATTTGTTTTCATTTAATTCAAAATGTCTTCCATTACTGAGAACACATGATTTCAACAAAATTTCAAAACAAAATGATTCAATCTTTAAATGGTTAATCCAAACTAAACTCACTGCCATCAAGGCAATTCCGAGTCACAGCAATCCTCTTTGGGTTTCTGAGGTGGTAAATCTTTGTGGAAGTAGATTGCTCAGTCTTCCTTCTTAGGATGAGCTGGTGGGTTTGAACCACCAACCTTCTGGTTAGCAGTCAAATGCTGTAGGCACTACACCACCAGAGCTCCTTATGGGACTATAATTGAAAAGAGAAGTAAGACTCTTACACAAGCAATAAACCAAAATATAAGAACATGATAAAACAAATATTTATAAAACATTAGAAGAGAGTCAGAGATGATTCGATGACACATAACAACAACAACAACAATCATATAAGGATAACAGACTGGAACAAAGGATAACATTCTATGGAAGTGATTTCCTTTGGAATGGATCTATCTATCTATCTATAACAGTGAGTCAGAATTTAGTAGTTCTTTGTGGAAATCTTTTTTTTTTTTTTAATCACTAAGAATATGGCACAGAATAATAATAAAAACCAAAAGCCAAAAAATAATATTGACTCTCAAATATGCAAAACTTTATTCTACATTTGCCACTACCTCAACTTTTCTTATTAACTTCTCCTTATTCCCTATCTTAAATAATGCCACTACTGTACAACCAATTTTCCTCACTAGAAATAGAAGCATCATACTCAATTCATCATTTTCCATCACTACCACTCATACCTCCTATCCCCTTCTATATCTTGGATTTATAAGCTGGTCATTCATTCAGTAATGAGCACCGTCTATGAACTCAGACCTGAACTGGGGGCTGTGAATACAAGAGGGACTATTATAATAGGCAAGAACTTCATCTTATCTCAGGGTTATTGCCTTAATTTAGGTTCCCATAATATATTTCCTTGTACAAACATGTTTATCTGATGTCCTAATCTCTATTTTCTCTCATAGAAACCTATCTTACTCATGACAAAACGACAGTGATCTACATAAAATATGTATATAATTTATGAGGACTTTTTGTTTTTGGTTGTAAATGAATGAAATTAAAACTGAAAATTTCAGGCATATTTCTGGATTTAAGTATGGCTGAATTCAATCATTACTCAGTCTCTCTCCAGTTTTAGGCTATGTTCACAAATCCCTCCAGCCAATTCACAATGGAAAAACTTAGATCATTTCTACCCATCATTCATACAATCACAGTTGCCAAAAGGGCAAAATATGCTGACAGATACCGTCCAAACACCTACTCTTGGAGTCAAAAGCCAGACAGATCTCCTTCACCTATGCCATGCTGACTATAAATGGAGAAGAGTTGGGTCTCCAAAGGATAATCGCAGTGCAATTGTGAAAGGAAAAAAGGCAAGGGTGTGGTGCATGTTGGGTAAGAAAAATTAAGATGTCTACTAAATCACTTAAAAATCAGTATGCATCATTTTGCCCAGATGGTTAGGTTGGTATACAAGCCTTTTTGTAGGATTGCCTGAATCTACCTTATCAACCTCTTACTCATCATTTTGCTGTTGGGCAACCTTATTTTCTAACAGCACCAAATTGTCATGTTTTTCAAACATTCAATACGCTTTCCCATCTTCACATCTGTGCTCTCTTACCTCTTTCTGATTGAAATGAGCCCTTCACCTTTCTCTCCCAGAGCCTTTTCACTATTCATGAGGAAAATCTCCCTCATTCTCCATGACTTATTCCTTTTAAAAGACACATGTGTCCTTGTCTCTCCCAAGCAGAGTTAGTTTTCCACCTCTCTTCTGTTCTTAGTCAAATCTTGTACCACCTTCGGACTCGATTTATATCTGGTAGGTCAACTATCTATTTATTTATTTATTGTATCTCTAGAGCCTACAGTAATATTTGGGCACATTAGATTTGCAAAAACAAATGTGTGCTTAATTGAAAACATTAGAATAAAAGAGGGGATGTAACTTTAAATCTTCATTTAAAAGGCAAAAATAATGAGACTAACATTCAGATATTTTCTGAATATACTTTAGAATAAATAATTTGTGAAAAAAGTAATGCTCAGGATATGGCCTATTACAGATTCTTGCTAACAATTCATTTCTTTTATGGTTCCCTAGGCTTGTATCTATTATTTCCTAATGATTGGATACATATATTACCTTTGTTGTGATAGATTTGTCAATGATGATGACAAGAGCTTTCATTTAGCAACTTCAAAGCAAATGGAAATAGATTCTCCCAAAGGCCTTTAGAACTGGCATGAAAATCTAGATTGCTATTTCTCCAGGTAGGGAGTTATGATTCGTCTGCTCACTGACAAAAAAAAAAAAAAAAATTAAAAGAAAGCTAAATATAGTCTTGCATGAAAATAAGGAGTTGGGTATATATGGAGGAATAGACGGGAGAAATAGTGTGGCAGTGGGCAGAGAAAAGAGGATTTTCAAGTTGCAATAAATTTATAGAAAGTTATATGTATTTTCTTACATTATTTACAGCATGTCAATGTTTGCTGGAAAATTAGAGATCATGTATTTCAGTCCTTCATTTCAGAAACTCAGAGACATAGAGGAATAAAGACAGTGTCACATAAAAAATGAGTATAAAGCTATGATGTGGTGCCTGTGACTCCCAGGCAGGCCAGCAAATTAACTCATAATTTTTACCCTACCTATGTCCTAAAAGGGAGCTGTGGTAGCACAGTGCTCAAGGCACTTGACTGCTAACCAGAAGGCTGGCAGTTCAAACCCACCAGCCACTCCTCGGAAGGAAGGTTGGGCAATCCTACTTCTGTAGTGATACTGTCTAGGAAATCCAAGGAGGGGTCGCTATGAGTCAGGGCCAACTCGACAGCACATAACAACAACAACAACAGTGTCCTAAAAGGATTTCTAGCAATTTTCAACAAAATGCATTTGAGCAACATATCACAAATTTCTTGATTCAGGAGAAGATTTCTACTGTTCCTTGAATATCACTTAATTTACTTTAATGTATACTTTTTTTTTTTTTTTTTTTTTCAGGCTGCTGGTGAGAGGATATACAGCTCATCCTTCAATGCATTTTGTAATTTGGAGAAAATATGGTATGGTTTGGATTTATGCCCAGGATGAACAACTTACCCTTGCTCTCATTAAACTTTGCATGTAAAGTCATAATAGCTGGCTAAAATGTCCCCTCTTCTTGATTATAAAATGATACGCACATGTGTTTTGTGTGTGTGTGTGCATGTTGGTTTTTGATCAGATCGAGCCCAAGCTGAATTTAAATGTACTTAGAAGGTCATATGGTACAACAGAAAGAGAAGATCATAGAGCCAAGGGGCTCAGTAGTACACCAGGTTATTAATCATCAATGACTCAGGCCTTTTTCTTCCAGGAGTGAACATTCTATGTGTGAATTTGATAGCATTGCACATACCAACCGAGTTGCAGCACTGCTTTGTCTGAAGTATTCCTTGATTTGACTTATCTTTTTGATCACAGATGCTGGTGTGATCTTTTTTTTTTTTATGTACTTCTTTCACATACTCTTGGGAAATGAATGTTTTACTCTTTCTTTCTCCTTCCAGCTATAATTCCCAATAGTCCGAAAAAAAATTAATCTCTGTTCAGATTTTTGTCAATATAGTACACGTTAATGCTTTTAAGACAATCTTCTGCAAAGATCTGACTGTTTCCAACTTTTTCTCAGTCTCTTCCCATGATTCTCCTTTTATTTTCTTCTTGTTTGTAATCTCAGTCCCTTATCTTCCCTCCTGAGTGGTTTTGGCACATCTCACTCCATCTTATTCAACTTTCTACATCTTTTTTTTTTTTTCCATCCTCCAGTTATTCTCTGCAAAAAGGATGTGTCATTTATCCTAAAACATAATTTAAAAGTTGATAGAGTATGAAGGGTCATAGTCATATCTTTCTGTGAATGCATCATTTCTAAAATTAATCTTTTGGACCTTGCCAAGTAAGAGGATATCTTTTTAAAAAGTAAAGACTACGGTCAGAAAGAGTAAATCCAGTTATAAATCATGTTACTCATAATCTAAGAAAATACATATTTACTATATGCTTGCAGACATAGTGGATTTGCTTGACATACTTTCTACGAATTCCATTAATTGCAGCAAGAATAATTATGGGCTTTTGAACCAGATGCCCACTTCTTAAGAAAGGGGCTCTGGAAGATAGGAAGAGGTTAAAGATGAGGGGGTAATGCAAAAGTGAAATATTCACACATTCTGTGGTGTGTGGTGCTGTGATTTTGAAGTGGAAAGTTTCTGTGACCATTGTGGTCATTGGTGTTAGCACTGTGTTTTGGTGGTATTTTAAGTGAACATTATTGCCTTGCTTCATATGCCTACATTATTATTAAAAGACCTGACTACCTCATAATTTAGAGCTATTATCCCAAGAAACAGTTTTAAATGCTTTGGTAGAAAAATTTCTAGTTTTCCCCTTTTATAGCTTAAATTTCTCATCACACCTGAGTTTTGAAGGAGTCTTAGAATCTGAAAGAAAACCCCGCGTCTTGGAGTATGTTCAACCTTAGCAGGGTGGATGAAGTTCAACTGCATATAAAGTCATTTTGTCCTGATGCGACCATTCCTGGAAACTCCTGCATATGGGGTTATCACCTCCAGACTCATAATGTCCACAAGTAAAATTGTTTACATCTTTATATGTCTGTTACCACATTAATTCAAAAATAACTGAATATCCTACCAAATCCTTAGGATATGCTTGGGATGGTATGATTTAACATGTAAGCTATGTAAATGCATATATCGTTCTTTTTAGAGGTACCCTAGGACCCTAGAAGCTCTTACAATGTGTGTTTGGGTGTGTGTTTAGCAAATAGTGTGACACAGCATTTAAAAAAGAGCAATGAAGTGCTATGCAAAAATATACATTCACTGTTCTGTCCCCCTACACACACCAAAAGTGAAAGGACTGCAATCACATATTTGTTAATTTTCCAAGTAATTGCTATTATTTTTTTTCTTTTGCATATACATGACAAAATATATCTGAAAAAATTCCATAATGATACAAACCAGGATTTTAGGACAATTCTTCCAGGTTCACCATGCCAATGAAGCAAAACCAAAATGAATCAAAATTTGCAAATTGTTGATGCCTGGGACAATAACTTGAACATGGGAAATTACAGGCGGAAGACATGGAATGGAAGACTCAAAAACGGCATAGTGAGCTCTTTCAGGAGCCTGATGTGGGAGACTGAATTATTGCCACGTTGAGGTTGGTCACCATCTTTGTGTGAGAGCACCATTGATTCTGACTGTGTTAGTCAATAGATTTCATTTCTGTGCAATGTGCATGCTGCTCTAGTTTTCTAAAAGTGAGATTAGGTTTCTAGCAGAGCAAAAAACCAAAAACTAAACTCACTGCCCTCAAGTCAATTCAACTCATAGAGAACCGTCTTTGGGTTTCCAAAGTGGTATCTCTACGGAAGTAGATTGCCCAGTCTTCCTTCCAAGGAGTGGCTGATGGGTTTGAACACCCAGCCTTCTGGTTAGCAGTCAAATGCCTAGGCACTATGGCACCAAAGTTCCCTCAGTAGCCTGTAATTTCTCCATTCTGGTTATTGTTCTTGGCACACACATTTTGCAAATTTCAGCTCTTTTTGGTTTCGCTCCATGGGCCATGAGTGAACAAAAAATAACTGGTTTGAAACTCTGATATAAACAAATCTTAGCTCTCTTTAAGCAAAAGAGAATTAAGATACATTTAAGAGAATCAGAAATTGGGGTGGAGATGTGCATGATTAAGGGCAAAAGAAATCAAGCTGATAATCTAATCAGGGATTTGAGCTTGATAGGGAAGCACATTTACAAAAATCCCTGGGAGAGCTAATGATTGGCAAGCAAATTTATAAGGCACATTATTATTTGTATAAAATATTGTTCATCCAGTGAAGGAATTATGCCATTTCTCCTGAACACTGCTCTAACTGCAGAAAAAATTCTTCATGGTAAAAACAGTCCTGGAAACTCTATTCTCCATGTTAAAGGAATGCAGGAATATCATTCCATTCAACTAGAAATAAGGTGTTCATCTTTGTAAAAGGGATTGTGGTATATGTTCTCTCATTCTATCTGGTGATGTTGGGTGCTTCAAGTTGATTTCAACTTTTGAGTCAGAGAGACTTCCTATGCCAGAGTAGAATTATCCTGTAGGGTTTTGTAAACCCTACAGGGTAATTAATACATTAATTACATTACATTAATTATTAATACATTAATTATTACAGTAATAATTTGAATCAGCAGAGGAGATGTATTATCATATATCAAAACTAGCAAATTAAAATGTGCTTTTAATAATTTTTATTCTTAATAATCTATCAGCCTTTTCTCTGGGTAGGAACATTACATGCAGCACTGTAACTTGATTCAGTTCTCTCCTTTCCTTGATGGTTGCCCATTTTCTAACTCAATTCTTCATTCATTTCTTCTTCTTTTTTTTTTTTTATTAGG